>NC_054373.1:98438648-98756148 GCF_017654675.1 Xenopus laevis
AAACTTCTAAGTTCATAAAACACTGGTGTCTTTTCCTTTTTTCAGGGTGATAGGCTGC
This sequence comes from Xenopus laevis, assembly GCF_017654675.1. NCBI lineage: Eukaryota > Metazoa > Chordata > Amphibia > Anura > Pipidae > Xenopus > Xenopus laevis. The sequence continues at coordinate 98,438,707 of NC_054373.1, forward strand.
AAAAGTTCTTAAATTTTTTTTTTGTGTAACTGGTTTCCCCAATACATTTTCTAACATATGGAACATTATTTTACAGTGGGCAACTCTATTGACTTTATTAAGGTTCCCTGGACATGTCTACTTATCAGTGTAAATGTAATGTATTTGATGAAACTTGTAACATAAAGACATCCATTCAACTTTATATTTTCCGCTGTATGCAAATTAGCCTGAGCACAAGACCTCTAACGAATTTGCACTAGGCAGAATTGAACACTATTGCATCTTCGCTTTGATTTGCTCACATTGCCGAAGTAATGCTAGTGAAAATTTGCATTTCAGTAAATTAGCGTCCTAGCGAATTTTCGCCTGGCGAAGTGTTGCGATGGGTGCAAAGTGGTCACTGGCAAATATGAACAATGCAAAGTGCCACCACCTTTTTAATAGCTTTGTTGTATTTTCCACTAACTTCACACAAAAGTCCAAACACAGCTATTAATTATAGTTGGAACCGCACACAGGTAAAGGACAGATCTGCTCCATTAATCAAGCTGTCCTTTCAGATGTTATAACATGGCTATGCTGAAATTATGTGAATTTGCATAACTCTATTTTAAACTACATTTTTTTTTACTTTGATCCATTTTTCAGTGCCCTCCAAACGAAGGTTCTTTGATTTAGCTATAAAAAGAATACCCATGACATAAATATGAATTACCATTTTCTTAAAGAATAATTCAAAAGGGTTGGGAATTGATATTCTTTTGCCTTTTCCACTGTGTCATAAGATTCAAGGCATCAATAAGACAGCTTTTTAGTTCTCGCTCTTTGAAAAGGTCTTATGCTGCTTAGGTTGGTCGCACGATGCTTTATAATTCCATAGATCCCAAAGAGTAAACATCTATCCACCCAGTAAGCATGGAACTAATGCATACTGACATTTCGGGTGAAAATGCATAAACCTCATATATAAGGTACATAAGCATTTCAAGCCTGCCCTGCATAACAGCAGGATTACTGTTGTCCTTCAGGTATAGTTACCATATAAAAATGCAGGAGTTGTGAACTTGTGCCAATGATTGTGAGGTTGGAAAGAAATGTCTGGCGGTACTGTTTGGGAGGGGGAGGTCTTAACTTAAAAAACCTAAAAGTTAACTTTTAGTATGATTTAGAGAGTGATAATCTGAGACAATATGCACCTGGATTTCATTTGTATTATTTATGGTTTTAAGTTATTTAGCTTTTTATTTCGCAGCTCACCAGATTGCAGTGACAACAATCTGGTTGGTAGGGTCCAAATTACCCAACTGTAACGCAGGGTATCCCAAAACTCAGAACAGACTCCACAGACCTGGTTGCGGCTCACTCTTCCGCCTACAACAGCCGCCTTTGGCTTCGGGACTAGCCCTCTGCTACTCGATGCAGCCAGGAGAGACCCAAGGAGAGGCCCAAGGAGAGAGTTCTGAGCAAGCATGGGAACCAAGCATGGGATTGTAGAATGGGAAAAAAGGAGCGTAGTCGAAATCCAGGCCAGGTCAGTAACAATCAGTCAATGTGGTACAGATAAGAATAGTCGCGGTCACAGGCTGGGTCAAACACACCAAAACCGCAGTACACAACAGAATCCAAGAGAGTAGTCGAAAACCAGGCAATAATCAGGACAGGCAGCAAACTAGTAGTAATCAGAGTCAGTATCAGAACAAGAAAACAGAGAAAACGCACCCAGGAACTATAAAAATAGACCTAATGTTGGGCACTGACAATTGACGCCTGCGCCTTTAAATATTTGAATTTCGCGTCAATGCGCAATGACGTCATGGCGCTGGTGAGCATAACCCGGCATACGTGACAGGGAAAGACAGCATGCATTGGCGCGCAGCCACTTTAACACTGAAGGTGTCCACCTGAAATATAAAAGACTGGAATATGAAAAGGAGAGGACCTAAATAGAAGATGAGTAAGAAAAGGAACCAAAAAACAATAAAATTGTAGCCTTACAGAGTCACTGACCCCCATTTGAAAGCTGGAAAGAGTCAGAAGAAAAAGTAATAATACAAAACAGCTAAAAAAAGAAGACCAATTGAAAAGTTGCTTAGCATCGGCCATTCTATAACATACTAAAAGTTAACTTATATCGATTTTGTGATTGGATTGAGGCTGCATCTGCAGTCGTGTCCCAACTGACTGTCTAGTTACAATTATGATCTGATCGTTGGGCCGAGATAAGCCTGATATTGCCCATCTCATGGTGGGCATATTGGTGAAATATCTTCTCGTTTGACAAGATCTTTACATGTTCTTTACATGTATGTCCAGCTTGCATGTTAACCTTGCATGTGCAGTCAGCTTGCAGTACCGCTCAACATTCCTGTTATGTGCAGACAGTTTTTCAGAAGACTATTCTTTAATAGGCAAAATATAGGCCATTTCAAGCAATTTAGATTAAGGATACAAAATATCCTTGCATTATAAATTCAAGGATAATTTGTTTCATTAACCTAAACTGATGGGAATGGCCTATATTTTCTGCATAAATTAAGCTATTGCTTGTTTAAAACTGCATGTAGTTAAAATGTTCTTATGACCACCTTTACAGGGTTATGTGACTTACATAACTTTCAGAAATGTAACTTACATATTAAAGGGATACTGTCATGGGAAAAAAATTTTTTTCCAAAATGAATCGGTTAATAGTGCTGCTCCAGCAGAATTCTCTGCTGAAATCCATTTCTCAAAAGAGCAAACAGATTTTTTATATTCAATTTTGAAATCTGGGGCTAGACATATTGTCAATTTCCCAGTTGCCCCAAGTCATGTGACTTGTGCTCTGATAAACTTCAATCACTCTTTACTGCTGTACTGCAAGTTGGAGTGATATCACCCCCTCCCTTCCCCCCCCCCAGCAGCCAAACAAAAGAACAATGAGAAGGTAACCAGATAGCAGCTCCCTAACACAAGATAACAGCTGCCTGGTAGATCTAAGAACAGCACTCAATAGTAAAAACCCATGTCCCACTGAGACACATTCAGTTACATTGAGAAGGAAAAACAGCAGCCTGCCAGAAAGCATTTCTCTCCTAAAGTGCAGGCACAAGTCACATGACCAGGGGCAGCTGGGAAATTGACAAAATGTCTAGCATTTTGAAAAAAAATTTTTTCCCATGACAGTATCCCTTTAAGTAATGACAGCAGTAAATTCCATGGACCCTCACTGAACTGACTGATGTAGGGCATTAATTAATTGAACAATTTGTATGAACCTCTTATTATAGAGCAGCATCATCTGTTTATATTGAAAACTATTTACTAAATTATATGAGCTATCATATACATACAGTATATATCATATACTTTTCAGCAGTGGTAGAACTAGTTATTGGGCCCCCACGGCAAGATCATTGGGCTCCTAAACTTTTAGTTGGTCCCCAACAGTTCCCAGGACACAGCAGTTGCAGGGTCTGTTTCCTCTATTGTTACACATACATTTCAGTAAAATGACTGGAGTCAGTACCATACTAGCTGTGGTTGAAAAAACATAAAGTTTTGTCTTAGCTGATTTTTTTGTTTAATGCATACAAGAGTATGGCCAAATATTTTGACACTACACTCTTATTTCCTGGGGGGCCCAAACAAATTACTTTGTATTTATTTGTGTTTTCTGTTCATAGTACCTGAAAATCTTATAAAGTCTATTTGAAAGTAAGAGTAAGGTATATAATTAATGCTGTCCTAGATTTCTGTGGTCTGATACATAAAACATTTCAGTTTATGAATATAGGGCAAAATTCTCAGTGTTGGAGTACAGAGAAATACCATGTGAATACATTAATGATGTTCATTTTACTGTTCTTTTAATCTAAATGGTTACAATGTACATTGGTGTAACTGTTTTAGAATTAGTTTTTTAAGGCCCCTTGAAAGGGTGTGGCAATAAAAGTATATAAATAGAAACATTTTTGATTGAAACTTGTAAAACACTTTCTGTATTGCCAGGACTAGTATTTTCCTATCAAAGGTGCATGGGAAACACAGGGCTCTTCAGTTAAATGCCTTTGCTTATTGTAACATTAGCTAGACAGTACATTTCTTTGAATATCTTTACAGTTTGACAGGCTGATATAAAAGCAGCAACTTGCAGATGTACATGAGGCCTCAAATCTCGAAGGGCTTGTTATATGGTCACTGGGGATCATTTATAAAGTTTGGGCATCGCATATTTATTCGCAAATGGTCGTATTGTCCATGCTTTTTCCTGAGCGCTAATATATTGCACTGCCTATCATCCGACTGGCTTTTTAAATTCAGAATGTCCTGTAAATTGGTTACGGTATATACAATGGAATCTAACTCCAATTATCATAATCTGTTTTGTAAAGCCACATACATATTTTTGTACAGGACATTCTGAATTGAGAAAGCCAATAGAATGACCAGTGAAATGTCTTCAAGGAAAAAGAAAAATAGAGCAAGTACATTTGATTTGACTTATAACTATATATACTGTCCCTGTGATGTCATACCTGAATATGTTAAAAGGCCCAAAGGGCAATGCCTAGAGGGATAGATATTAAGGGTGGTGGTAGACTGACAAAAGTATCCAATTGTTTTAACTGTTTTCTCTTACATTGCCCTACCAGTGTGTTGAGAGGGCAAATTGATGATTTATTTTTAACAATGGCAGCTGGAATGAAAATATCTAACATATTAGTCAGGGCAGCAAAAATGGCAGATACAGCCCCAAATCTGGGACTCAGTCTTCTGAACCTGAGAATATAAACTGTTTTTCACAGATTAAGATTATGGTCAATGTGGCCATTATCACATTGATTGGGCCAAAACAACTGAAACCAATGTATGTAGGATCCAAACAACGCCTTTTAATGTCATGTCATAAGGAAAATGCTCTGGACCTCACAGCGAAAGCCTTTCTGGGTTCCCTAAATTCTCTGAGGATATAACCTGTTTTGCACAGATTAAGATTAAGGTCAATGTGGACCAAAACAGCTGAAACCAATTCAAGCAGGATCCAAACAGTGCGTTTTAAAGGAGAAAGAAAAAGGTGCTCTTTGATTGAGGGTGCCAAAAGTTAGGCACCCCAAATTGATCGCATTTATTTACCTGACACCCCAGGCCGGTGTTTATATCAGCAGAAAACTGCACCGGCCCAGGTTTCTTCCAGTGAGCACCACCGAGCCATCCGCTTCTGGCTTCTACTTTTTTAGCGCAGGTGCTCATGCGCAGTAGCGGGAAAAGCCAAACTTTAACAAAAAGTTGACTACTTTGTTCTACTGCACATGCGTCTGCCTCAGGAAATTTGAAGAAAGAAGAAGAAGGAAGCCAATCGATCCGTGGTGCTCGCTGGAAGAACCCCCGGACCGATGCAGTTTTTTGCTGATAGGAGCACCTGCCTGGGGTGTGAGGTAAGTATATATAATCACTTGAGAGTGCCTAACTTTTGGCAGCTCCAATTGCATATGCCTTTCATTTAATGGTTACATGTGTGGAAGACAGAGGACAAATAATGACACCAATGTTTTTTCTGGTCCAAAAACATTTTTTTTCATTGGCAAAACAAAATGCATGCTACAATTATGGTGCAAATTGTTAGTTTTAATATAAGGTTGTTTTATTAAATGTATAATAATAAGAACAATAATGTTTTGGAGAAAAAGTTTTATGACTTTATGACAAAATATTGACTGTAAAATAAATCTTGATCCGTGCTTAAAACGTTACCATCTGAGTGGGTCAAGAGGGGTACGCATAGCTAGTGCAGTGAGTGCAATAGCGCTCTCTGCACTAGCAGAGCCAAAGTGCCTAAAGTTTTTTAAAAATGGTATTTGGCTCTTAAAGTTACAGAAGTGGCCTTTTTCCACCCATGGTAACTGGCCACTCACTGACGCCGGAGGCAAGGTTCTCACAAGGTTCTCAAGCACAGGAGCCCTGTGGTTAATATTCCCTGTAACGTCTCCTAGGTTGTGTCTAGAAAAATATTTTTTTCTGCATACTTTTTTAAACCCATGTGTGCACTTTCAAACAACAATGTGTTCAAGTCAGAATAAATGTGTGCACCACAATTTATTGCATGCACTGGCCTCATTTGTCTGGGCATGCACGAGCCACAAGGATACATAACCTATGGTGTTAATTTCTGCAACTGGTTACGCTAAAGTTAATATTTTTCCAGTTTTTTCAACTTGCAAGTTGCCTGCTAAATATGTATTTGTTATCAGTAGAGATGTGCTGAATGTAAAATTTTTGGGTTTGTCTCAGTACCCCACAAAGTAAGCTAGTTGAATGCCAAAACACAATGGAATTTGCACATATACCAAAAATATGAAATTTTGTGTATGGTGATCCCCCAATCCTAACAGGTATTCATGCACTAGTTATACAATACATCTGTCACAATCCTAGATTTGCGAATGTAAATATTTGTTTTTCCATTTCAATCTTCCAGCTACAGTATAATCTTCATCAACTGAACACATTCAGCCAACCCTATTCACATTTTATAGCAATACATTCCTCAAAGAGCTGCTTTTGTAGTGAGTAATGCTTGCTTTCAAATTAGCGATTACATGACCTACATTGTTATATGAGATGGAAGTAGTTGTGAATTTATTCGAGGATTCTGGGCCCATTGGTAGAAAAAAATGTTGGAGCTGCCAAAAATGTCCTATGTCCTTGTAACCTTGAGGACGTTCCAATTTTCCCTTCGGCTAGACTTCAGATATCAGTTTCTTTGGAATTATAAAAACTAATCAGAACAAAAGAATAGTGTAGGTGCATTTATAGCACTAAAATGTTATTTATTCTGTTATTCAGATATAAATTCATTGCTTTTTAAATAATCCTTGCAAATAATGAGATGCATTTTTTCCCTAAGGACAGCTGAGGACAACTAAACTTATTAAAGGGGTGGAGAACATCAGTTTTGCCAGTGTGAAGTTGTTTTGTGTTTGCATTTGTTTTCTGCCTGAGGTGGCGAATTATGTTCAAAAGTACAGCCAAGGTCAGTACAGGGTGTTCTTAATAGAAAAAATAGAATAGAATTTATTAATCTAAGACCTGTACAAGAATTTGAAGACCCGCCTTGTGTTTGAAAGGGATCTAAACATGAAAACAGAGAGGGGGTGTTTGCCATGGGTAAACCAAAATGAGATTTGAACAACGTACATTACCTCTGCCAAAGTTAGCCCACGGCTCTTTTGCAATAAGTATACATATTCAAAATGTTAGTCTTAGTAGCGATTTTTTGTAGGTCATCTCCAATTCCTGTATATTATAGTTAACCCTTGTTTTTTTGTCTATGGTCATTTAAGTTGCAGAATTCATTGCCTGTAACAATTTAGAGCAATTCAGATGAGGCACGTGTATCTTTGTATGCATTAATCCTGGGTAATCTATTAAAAATTCCTTCTGCCACATTTTTAAGCAGGTATCTAGGTGTCAGGATTAACCACGTGTTGCATAACACAAGTAAAGTGGGTATTTGCCTTGATGATAGGCTGGGAATGTGTAGTTGAGTTAAGAGGTTATTTTAATAATGAAGGCAGACAATACAGCAGGGTCAGTGTAAGGTATCAGAAAATACACAAGTCCTTTTTACCAGGCGAGTGCTCGGAGGCAGGCAATCAAGGAAAGTCCAACAAACAAGCCGAGGTCTGGGCAGGCTGAAGACAAGTAAGAATTCAAAGAACAGGCCGTGGTCAAACCAGGAGATCCCATCTTCCATTGACTTAATAGTGTCCACTGTTTTTTAAAGGGGACTTGCTGTCACCCTAAGAAGTAATTTCAAATCATGGGGAATTGACAATATGTCTAGCCCCATGTCAGATTTCAAAACTGAAAATACAAAAATCTGTTTGCTCTTTTGAGAAATGGATTTCAGTGCAGAATTCTGCTGGAGCAGCACTATTAACCGATTCATTTTGAAAAAATTTATTTTTCCCATGACAGTATCCCTTTAATTCACATATCAAAATGCAAACAGCATGGCCAAGTAAATGCCAGGGCAGATTAATTAAAGATTAATTTGGGCAATCCAGAAGAATAACAGTAGTTCAATCTAATTCCTGTCAGAAGTGTCAGGAAAGCGTTAAGAATTTACAAATTTATCAATACAGAAAAATGTGTCAATCCGTCAGTATGTCTTTCACTGCCTTCAGAAATCTTTCCAGTTTCATGTTAAACAGTTTGGAGTCGGTATACATAAGAAACATAATTAGAATGTGTGATCAGTGATTCAGTGATCAAGAAGAGATTAACAGATTATACTTGAAAATAAAATGACACAAACTGTTGTGTGTAAATTCTTTTGATTCCTGGTGTATGGTTGATGGCAGACGGTACTATTGCCCCCCACAAATAATCTCCTCCAACACGGGTGCAAGGCAAATTGGGGCTACTATGTGATGCATATAGGATGCAGATATTTTACCACCGCGATTCCATTACAGTAGGAATCACAGACATCAAAATGCATTCCTTCAACATCAATTACAAGCAGCTTGCTGAAATATTGGAGCAGCACCTACTAACTAATGCAAAGGGGTACTAAACCGATGTAATGGCAGCCAAGTGGCAAAACGATTTCAAGATGGAAGCTACATTGTCTGATGCTACCAACCTCTAAAGAAATGATGATAGCAGATGATGATGATATGCAGGTAACCAAATATAAAGAGAAAAATAAAAAGTAAATGTTTAGCGGCCCTTAAAGTTAGAATGATGGAAGTGCTTAGTTCTGAAATAACGGTAATGTCTGACTGTGAGCTGCAAGTTGTTGATCACCCTCAGAATTTCAGAAGAAATTATCCAAGCCTTCACTAGACAAGAAAGTGTACAGGCACATTAGCAACCTGTGCATCTGCTGTTTCACCCTTCTATACATATATAACTTTACTGAAGTGAAACATTAAAGTATCTTGGATACAACAAAAATGCCCTCACTTTTCCCAGGTTTAGCTAACTTGTAGAACTCTTTTAGCTGCCATGGGTTTTGCTGAGAATTATAAACTGTAGTTGCATAGCTTCACTATCTGTATCTTACAAATATGTGGCTCAAATAACATATTTTAGTATAGTGCACTGCCTTCCCAATAAAGACAATTACTTTTGCAAGCTTTTTGCCAGGGAAATTTACTAATCAAACCATAAACTTGACTCTCTGTGGATGTAGCAGAATAATTCTATTAGGGGATGAAATACCTTAATACTGTGCCGTTTAATGCATTTTTGGAATCCACCTTTATCCTTGTGAATATGTTCCCTCTCACTCCTGCAGAAAATGACCACACTTATCTCAAGAACATCAGGTGGCCAATGTACTCAAATGACAAGCAGAGATAATCTAATTTCAAGCATACTGGCATGCTAGATGCTAAAATATAGCTGTGCTAAATAAAGCCCCAGACTTCATATGAACTGTTAAAGATGTAATAAAATTTAATTTAGAATATCATTTGCATGTAATTTTGTAAAACAAAATGTAAGTACATATTAGTAATTCACTTTTCAAAATAATTTTCTTCAGCTGGCTCTTACTACTATTTTATAGGATTTTCTATATGGGTTTGGTAACAACTGTTAGAGACTGAATGGCGCCATATTTTGTGTTACTGCCTGCAGTATTTGTTCTTATAAATAGTTCACAATTTGAGATGTAATCAACAATATATAGTACCCCCTCTTGTAAAATATAAGGATATTATAAGTTACCGAGGAGTTTCATAACCATATAAAAACACGAGGCCGAAGGCCGAGTGTTTTTATACAGGTCATGGAACTCCGAGGTAACTTATAATATCCTCATATTTTACAACTGGGGGTACTTTATTAATTATAATACGCAAGTTTTAGTGAGTCATGTGACAGAAATGACATCACTACTCACCGTTTATAACTGATGACATCACTACTCACCGTTTATAAGGATATAATTTACAAGATATTCATGGCTTTTGTGTATTATAACAGAAATATAGACATGAAAAGGGAGGAAAACATTTTTGTAAAATGCACAACGGGAATTTGGGTGAGTGCACAAAACCAATAGAAATAATGCATGGAACACAGCAACCGGTCACATTGTGTCACCAACAAGGACCTAACCAAGCCCAAATGTCTGCTAGGTCATTGTTTATCCTATTTAAAGGTGTATTTAAAGGTGCACCATGATTTGAGGTGACCAGTCAATGATCCTGAGATAAGAGAAGCAATTATTATTATTTCTAATACTTTCCTAGAGTATGTCTATGAAGATTCTCATTTTTCCAGGTCATGATATACAGTATCTAGTAGAATTAAGTCAAAGGTAACAGGACATTTTTTTCTTGAAAATGTTTCACCATCATTCGAGTGGCTTCTTCAGATAAACTAGATACTGTTTCCTAGAATATGTAACAATCTTGCTTCCTCCTGCCATAAGGCCCTGCTTCTTTGCTCAAGTAAGAGTATGACATAGCAGTGTGTCCAGATATTCTCATGTCTGAACATAAAGAACAATGCTCAATTAAGTTCATTGTTCTCTTGTGGTTCTGTGACTGAGTAACAGCATAGTTGCATTATTTCAAGTGGTTTTCATTGCATGGTAGGGCACTGCAAGCTTCATGTATGTATGTATATAGAGCTACATAGATGTAGCTCAGCACTGTACTCGGAAGATCAACAAATGAATAGGACAGGGAACAATACAATTATAAATACAAATAAATACAATGTCCATTTACATTCAAGATGAGGTGTAAAGGCGGCCATAGAGGCACAGATTTGATTGTACAATATACGGTGTGTATGGTGGGAGACGAGACGACTGATCCAAAAGACTTGAATATCAGTCGGCTCGTTGCTCACACAGGTCGGAAAATTTTGTTCATCGCCCAGTGTTTACTGCTGAATCATCACATACAGGTAGAATTCTATTGTATATCTGACGATTCATCTCTAAGGGGAACATTTACTATTGGTCGAATATCGAGGGTTAATTAACCCTCGATATTCGACTATCAAAGTAAAATCCTTCAACTTTGAATATTGAAGTCGAAGGATTTACCACATTTACTTTGATCGAACGATCGAAGGAAAAATCGTTCGATCGAATGTTTAAATCCTTCGAATCTAACTATTCAAAGGATTTTAATCCATTGATCGAACGATTTTCCTTCGATTAAAAAATGCTTAGAAAGCTTATGCGGAAGGTCCCATAGGCTAACATTGATGCTCGGTAGGTTTTAGTTGGCGAAGTAGGTAGTCGAAGTTATATTTAAAGAGACAGTACTTCGACTATCGAATAGTCGAACGATTTTTAGTTCGATTCGAAGTTGTAGTCGAAAGTCGAAGTAGCCAATTCGATGGTCGAAGTAGCCGAAAAAAAACTTCGAAATTCAAAGTTTTTTTCATTCGAATCCTTCACTCGAGCTTAGTAAATATGCCCCTTTATGTCTGTAATGAAAATGACTGATTGTAATTGTTAGGTCTACAGCCACCGTTAGTGTTAAGAGACAAGAGGGAAAGGATTCCTGCTGCATAGAGTTTACAGTCTAAGGGATATATTTATCAAAAAGTGAAGTTAGAGATTGCCACAGTCCTCTAGAATGAAATTCTGCCACTCTCCATTCATTTCTATGGGACTTTGAATATATTTATCAAAGGATGAACTTTCACTTTCACCCATTGATAAATACTCCTTTAAAAATCCACTCTAGAGGACTGTGGCGATCTCTAACTTCACTATATGATAAATAAACCCCATCTTGTCAAACTTGTAGTTTTGGGACTGTTGTGAGGGATGGTTAAACCAAAGAGGTATTTAAAAAAAAATCTGAATTGGTGAGGCCCTATGGAGTGAGCATGTGTGGCACAATAATATAAGCTACTTGCATTGCACAACAAAAGGTTGCCATATTCATTATTTCAGCCAAAAACTGAAGGCCAGGTTTAAGTGACAAGAACCACACATGTACATGTAAACAAGCTTTTCCACAGAACATGTTTTATCAGGGGTGACTTTGGTACATACTATATATTAACATCATTTACTTAGATGCTGTATGTATATAACTGTATGCATACATCTCTCTCTTCGTAAATATATTTCCGGGGGGCTTTAAAAAGAAAGAGTTTACACAGTTACACAGATTTTTTTCTGCTCCTACAGCCATTTTTTGTGATTAAGAATTTAAGGGACTGCTGCCCCATTTGAGGAATAATATTTTGTGAATTTTTTTGGGATAATTCCCTATAGTTAAATGCAATGCACTTGTAGTATGCCACTGTAATGTTTGAAAAACAGCTTGGTACTGAAAATTCACAAATTATTTAACCAGTAAGATCTACAGGATTATATCATTTGTCATAGTTGCAATTTACATATCTGGTTTTCAGTGGATGCTTAAGGATAGCACAGGGGAGCACATTAGTTACTTTTTGTTAAATATTCTTCAAATACTTTTGCTAAATGTTATTCTATTTTAATGGCAGTAATAATTTAAAGTTTAATTTTTTCAAACGTGTTTTGTTGAGAGATTGATATGTTCCAGAATATTAACATTTGTAACTTCTTTATAAATTGATTCTTATTTAAAGTATATTTTCTCTGTTTATGCTCTCGCTAGCATTTGTGGTGTGATCATCATGCTCCTCATTCCATAGAAAATATAGTAGGGGTCATTTACAACTGATGACACAGTTAAAGGCCAGCAAAAATCACCACATCCAGTTGTACCCACTCACTAAAGTCAAAATGAGCTTCTTGCACTTCTGCTTTATATATATATTTATATATATATATTTATATATATATATATATATATATATATATATATAGTTACATAGTTAAAGGGGAACATTGGCTTCCAAACCAAAATTTGATAAAGATAATATACCCATCACAGTTATCTGTTTCATCAAAAAGTATGAATAAATGGCAGTGTATTCGAGTCCAAATTACCCATTTTTATGTGAATCAGCATCAGATAATTTAGATTGCAATCTGGGCATGTTGGTAAATGCATTGTGTCTTGTTCTTAGAGTGACTACTGACTGATAAACAACACAAAGCTTGCCAACCTGTCAGATATGTAATTTGCTATGCATTCATGCTATTGTTTTAGCTTAAGTACCATGTACTGCATGGGAAAGTTAGGCAGGCAGTGATGCCTGCAATCCTTTTCCAATCTCCTGCTGTGATTTTACAGGTTCCTATAATTTAAAAGTGGAAATAGTCAGCTTTCATCAATTAAAGTGGACCTGTCACCCAGACATAAAATAGCTGTTTAATAAAAGTCCTTTTCAAGTTAAACATGAAATCCATCAATGAAAGGTTAACCAGTATACTTGTGGACAACTATCAAAAATTCAAGGAAATCTGGGAACCGTGGTATAGATATTCCTTTCCATTGGCAGAAACCCCTTCTATTCTCTGGTAATCCCCTCTGAATGTATAGAGTTTACAATCATTGGACAGAACCTGGTGTAATCTGAGGTAATGGACACTTGATACTATTGTGTAGATAAGCATTAGTTATTTTCCTGAGCCGAGAGCCAATGCAAATGAATCCATCTCGTCGAGATATTCTAAATAGTCAAGGGACCCCGCTGAAGTCGCCAGCATCTATGCTTTATATATAAAGTTACACCTATGTCAACTGTAACATGTCATCTAAAGTTATTACTATCATTGTTGTAGCTCGTCTCTCTCCCACTTCTGACAGAATGTCTGGAGGGGGGAGGATGAGTTCATTTCATTATCTTTCTCTCTTCTCTGTTTTCCTCTGTTTGGAAATACCTGACGACACTGCTTGCTTGTACAACCATTTTCTTTTCTTGGAAAATCAATAAAAAACTATTGAAAGAAAACATGAAATCCAAATTCTTTTTTTGGAATTAAAGTTCATAGCTGTTGTAAACTTATTTAAAAATATCAGCTGTCAATCAAATATTGTCTGCCCCTCCTCTATTGCCTTAGGCATCGATGAAGAGCAGGCAATTACTTTCAGTTTCCATTCAGCACTTCCTAGATGTCACTGCTCTCCACACATTCTCCCAGTTCTCTTTACCATTTAATTGTGTAGCCAGTGCATGGGGATAGACATCAGGCCCCACATTCTGGTGCACAAACAAGATTCTGAGATTATGCAAGGCTTGCCTCAATAACAGTGTCCACAAAATGGCTCCTGCCTGCTTGCTATAATTATGAGTTCCCAAACCGAAGGAAACAAGATCCAAATAATTTATACAGTGTAATTGAAGTTAATTTTTGACTTAACGTGCTAAAATAGGATTTGGAATCATTTATTTGGGTGACGGGTCCCCTTTAACATATCTAAAGTACTGCAAGAAAAGTATATACTTATGTCAAAGTAAATGAGTAAATATTCTTGTTAACTTATTTACAGCTGAACTGTTTTGTTTTGTCACTGCATACTCATAGATATAGAACCTCATTCATTGAACCCTGCAAAACATTAGGGGGCCCATTTACTTAGTTCGAGTGAAGGAATAGAGGAAAAATAGTTTGAATTTCGAATGGTCGATATGGCTACTTCGACCATCGAATGGGCTACTTCGACCTTCGACTACGACCTTCCACTTCGAATCGAACGATTCGAACTAAAAATCGTTCGACTATTCAACCATTCGATAGTCGAAGTACTGTCTCTTTAAAAAATTCTCCGACCCCCTAGTTCGCCACCTAAAACCTACCGAGGCCAATGTTAGCCTATGGGGAAGGTCCCCATAGGCTTCCTAACAATTTTCTGATCGAAGGAATATCCTTCGATCGATGGATTAAAATCATTCGAATCGTTCGATATTCAACCCAAGGTAAATGTGCCCCTAGCTCTCGATCTGGGGTAGAGGGCATGAAATGTGGGCATTTATCAAGTGTAACTGTTCATTGGTTAGACATAACAGGCACTGAGCTTTTGATGCTTGTAGAGACTGCCTTAATTGATGCAAAGATATTAACGGCTTCCCCTTCTAATAGGTATTGGGGTATCCCAGGAGAATAGGATCCGTTATCCAGAAACTTATTATCCAGAAAGCTCTGAATTGTGGAAGGCTAACACCCATAGACTCCATTTTAATCAAATAATTAAAACATTTTAGTATTTCCTTTTTACCTATAATAAGAAAACAGTACCTTGTAATTGATCCCAGTTTTTTTTTTTTCGAATTCTTTATTGAAGTTTTTATTGAAATTTAGATTTTCAGGAAAAAAAAACAAGAAAACAAGTTCCAGGTTACATAATATATCAAAGACATTCCAGCGAATAGTAAAGTGTTAAAGTGTTGTATTGGACCAGGCAAGAAATATATTTATATAAGCGTTAACCTTTTAAATACAGAAAGTCCTGTCCTGATACATGAGGTACAGGAGAACTGCATGGGAATATTTACTGATAACAATAAAATAACAATTTTCCAAGCCTAATAAAGGCTACTGACATTCTACAATGCAAGCAAAGAAAGAAGGGGGGGGGATAAAGGCGAGGGAGGGGGTCTGTTGCTCATTTGTGATTCAGATTAAGGTATCAATGATGGTAGGTGCTCAGAGATCCATGTTGACCATATTTTGTTAAACTTTTTGGGGATATGCAGATATGTCAACTAGTAAAAGGGGACTGAGGCATTTACTTTTCCACCCACTGCTTCTTTTTTGTGGGGTTAGTTAGATTTTCAGTTAAAATGAGTCTCTTGGATAAAAAGGTGACATAGAAGTGCCCTTTCCACTGGGTTAGGGTCAGTTTCCTCTACTTGGCTCAAAAGGAGTGTTGCTAGGTCCAAAAAGATTATTAATGCCAGAAGTCGACTTATTTCATTTGACACTCGATCGGATCAGAATGGATCCGATGCGGGCTGTCGGATCGCGGGACCGCATAGAGAGATGCCGCCGCAATCCTATGGGTTTGCTATATACTGGGTCCACTTAGCTTCTCTGGTTTATGCATAAGAGAGTAGAATTGGGAAAGTGGTTTTGGCAGCTCCAGGATACTTATCATTTCCTCTAATCTATGAAGAATAGTGTCTATAATTATGTCACCAAATTGGTTCTAGAGCATACCTGAGATGGATGTAATGGAAGAACATCTTGTTCAGTAGGTTATAATAGTGCCCTGTTTTTGGTTATATGTCCAAGGTATTTAATATTATACTGTGCCCATAATCTAGGATCAGGGATAGATAGCAGGTGAGGATTATACCATAGGGGGAACATGGAAGTCTTTTTTTTAGAAAAATGTATTAGAGCTGCCTTCCAAACTTGAATTGATCCCAATTCTACTGGGTTTAATTATTGTTTAGATTATTTTTTAGTATACACAAGGTATGGCAACCTATTACAGAAAGATCCCTTATCCGAAAAGCCCCAGGTCCCGAGCATTATGGATAACATGTCCCATACCTGTACTTAATTATATAAATGATATACTGTGTGGTTAATGTTGTAAAGTATAACAAGACCACTGTACCTGGAAACCTTGAAGAAAGTTGAAAGATAGAGGAGCAGAAGAATAAACACTAATTAGGGGTATATAAACCAGTGTACCATAAAATTATTGTTACTCTAAAACCTTGTAGTTTCTAAAATGTTTCTTCCACCTTCAATTATATCTAGTTTACGTTACCATAATGTCCATAATCTATTAGATTGTTTGGTAAAAATACAGCACAATTTCCAGACCTATTTTTCCTTTATGAATATCCAGTACTTTTTCTCTCCCCTGCATATTTTTCCTCTGGGCAATCTGTCTTTCCTGCTCTCATTCATGCAAAATAAATTATTTAAAAGGCAAGGGACTTCTCTGCATAGAAACGAAAATCTTAGAAGACAGGTCTTATGGCTTTAAATGCAGAACAGCACAAGGTCACTCAAATATTTTGCTGCCCTTTTCTGTCTATGGCTTTGGCACTGAAATGGCTTTTATTAGAAACGGCATTTTAAATCATAAAATAGTTCTCATTAGTGCATAGCATTTTTTTTAATTATGAGTGTGTGTCCCTTTTTTGTTAGCAGGCATCTGTGTTTAATAGCCAGTTTCTGGAAGTGATGGGGTTTTGTTTAGTTTCATTTTAAGATTTTTCAGATCATTCTGCAATGGCATAGTTTATGCTCCACGAAGAATGATTTGCAATGTGATTATCCACATTGCCATCTGTTGCTGATAACATTGGCTAGAAAAGCAATTCTGAATGAATCTTGGCACAATTTTAACAAATCCCTTTCCAGCTTTGTTTCCAAAATATCACAAAGTCCCAATCAGTCGCTGGCATAGATTGTGAAATTAGCAAACTGTGCTGCTTTGCCCAGATTATTTGAAACATGGATTCTGTTAACCGGTGATTGCTTTCTGCAGAAGATAAACCCTGAACTTTTCATTTTTTTTATTATAGTGGCATTGGAGTACATTCTGTCTATTCTGTCTAATTTTGTGTCTATGTGATTTGTTACAGTGCAGCTATTTTTCATCTGTGATTCAGATTAAAGTGAAATAGACTTGCTGTCAAGTTTTTGTTGTAATCTGTTAACAGGGCTTTCTAATGATATATGCAGGAATTCTCACCCCATGAAGTCATATAAAGCCACAGCTTTTGCAAAGTAACAAATCATTGTCATCCCACCTTTTAGGGACCATTTTTTTCCATAACATTTTTTACTGCATCGTTTTCCCAAATCAAACGTTTTAGCACTAAAAATCGTGTATGAGAATAATTACTCTAAAACAAGAAATAAAAAAAAAACAAAAAGCCATGAAAAACCTCTAATACAAAACTTCACCATTTAAAAACTGGTGAAGTCAATGGAAGCTGTCCTTTCCTTTTTTTTTGCATGTCCTTTCCTTTTTTTTTTGCATGTAATCGCACAAAAGTTCTTATAAAGTTTGAGGTTTTTGTTGTCATATTCGTATTCTTTCTGCATTTTTATTCTTCATGATTTTTATATTTGGATTTCTTAATAAATAAGGAGACATTTGTGCATTTTTAAAATGTGAATTTAGTTGAGGTTGAAAAAACTTAAACTAAAACTAAACATATCCAAATTTTTGATAAATAAGGCCCCTAGTATTTAAATAGTAATTGTCTAAAAGGCAGAATGCAAACACTCGTCATAGAAGGATATTGTTAGACTTTACATTTAGAAACTGGTGTTATAGAACACAGCTTGAAGTTGGTCTAAGTTCTCTTTAATCAATCAGTTAATTTAAAGATATATATATTAAATTAGAAGTAAGTCATTTTAGAATAGTCATGTCCCTATTAAATGTCATTAAAGTAAACTTTGCTTTAAAATAAAAATGTTATTGTGAGTTCAGCTACCTCTTTTGCCAATAGTGCTAAGATGAGCTATTAAATTGGGAGAACTGAGTTTTGAAGAAAAACTTAAATAACTGGACTTGTTTTCATTAAGACAAAAGGATGAAGTAAAATGTAGGGTAACATTCATTAATATATATAAAACGCAAAAGGTCAACACAGGGGGTGCCCAATGAATATCTTCATCCAAGAGCTAGGCAGTACTCTACAAACAAAATGATTGAAGGAGCAATGTCTGTAAAAAACGTATTTAACGGTTGAACTCTTTTCCTTTGCCTTACGTTATGGTACCTCTGGCAGCAGAGCCCTGCCTTATCCGTCCAGTCATTGTTACCTTGTTTGAAACTCAGTGATTGAAGGTATCACTGGCATAAAGAATTATGGTACTATTATGGTTTTGGTAATCAGTTAAATAGCTTTGGTGGGTGTGCCATCATTTTGGCTTCATTGTGAGAAGAGGTTTGGGTATGTTGTATGTTTAAAAAACTTGCACTGTAACACTAACAATTGCCCTGCAACTTAGCCCCATGTAAAAATCTCTCCACCCATGCACCAATCTCTAGTTTTTTACCCCTTTCTGCTTACGTACCATTGTCTCCCTTGTATATGTGCCTGCTTTACCACTTTTTTCGCCATGTGCCATTTCTGACCCCATCTCAGGGCCTATTTTTTTACCCTTCTCAATGGCCTGCCTACCACACCAGCCTTATTCTGGATTCATTGCAGCAATGTGATTTTACCTGGTTGAAGTTGTTATAGAGCCACGTAGTGGCAGAATATATAATCTGTTTATACTGTGTCATATTCTGTGTTTTTAAAAACCTTCAGGGAAACAAGCCAGTTCTTAGACATACTGACACCAGAAATTAACATATTTTTAAATCTATCAAAAAATCGTCTTTGCATACTATTTATAAATTTGCCATAAGAGTATTTTCCCAATGCTTTTCCATTGCCTATCTGATCCCCATGGTCCTGTATAAGAGGGCTGCCATATTTTTGCAGCAATATGCTATTTCCTAGCATTAGATGTTATAACAGACATGTTGAGAAGGGACAGTCAGGTTGGCAAAACAGTCAAGTATAGGAAATTCAAGTAACAATTAGTTACAAAAGCAGCCCTGTCAGCCAAAAATGATTAACATGCCCCATAGGCAACTTTCAATGTACATTCATATTTTGAAGAGTAGTTTTTAGTGTCAGTATCGCTTTAAATATTCTATTTTTTTGGTATTGCTTATATTTCAGGAAACACGTTGCTTTCCTCAAAAACAGAGGAAATTAAGGAGTAGGAATATGTTTACTTAACAGAAGTTACTGTAAGTTTGGGAAATATTAGTCAGATCCTGTGTTACTTTTTCTTTGGAAATGATTGCAAGCCTGAAGAAAGCCGGAAGGAATATGTGAGAATTATAAAGTTTTTTTTAACCACACAGATCTGCAGACCAGATACTGTTAAAGAGGTTATGTCTAAAGAGTTTTGAGGGCAATTAAATCTAAACCCATATAAAAAACTGACATTTACTTAATTCTTAATATATAAATCTGAGGCCCATACAAATATGCGGTAGATATATGGACTCCTCATTTTTACTCACTTACTGTATATCTGAATCTGTATATATTTCTTAGTGTAACCTGTTCATGAGCCTATAATTAACTTTTACTCTTAATAGTGATCTTGAAATATCATTGTGTAGGGAACAGTACTTCACATTAACTCTCTAAATCCTTTTCGTTTTCTATTTGCTCCTGAAACTGCACTTGTAAATTGTAGCGCCTTTATTAATAAAGGAGCCCTGTGTTTTGCTGTGAGGATATATATCTCTAACTTCAGTATGTATATCTGTCTTCTTTAGATTATCAATATGATTCTGAAGTATACATACATTTCTTATTCTGCTTTTGTTTATATTTTTAGCACCGGCAGCAGCGATCCCTATTGCATTGTAAAAATTGACGATGAGACTATTATCAGGTATTTCTTTCTTGTTTTCCTAGAATTTTAAAGAATTTTAATTTTAAAAAATGTAAATCATGAAAAGACTTCTTACTTGAAAATTCCCTGGCCCCATGCACGCTGGCTTATAGATACCATATAGTGTGGGTATATACTGTATCCTCTCATGTATATGAGAATGTAGGATGCTGGGGTGATGTCCATTATGATTGTAATGTATCCAACAAGCCAGATTCAGATATTACTACACTCTTCTTATGTTTTTCTGTAGAACCGCTACAGTGTGGAAGACGCTTTCACCATTCTGGGGAGAGGAGTACAAGGTCCACCTGCCCACTAATTTCCATTCTGTGTCTTTCTATGTGATGGATGAAGATGCACTCAGGTAATTAGAACTTGGTTAAAAGGAAAGTAAACAAAAAGAGGCATATCTACAAAAAGTTATGACAGTTCTGTAGCCACCTGTAGTTACACACAAATAGTTCAGTCAAAGCCAGCAAGTAAATACATCTTAAATATTTGTTTCTCAGGAAGATGTGAAGGAATATTGTAGGCTTGTTGCACACATGGAAAAAAACAGTTTCGTACTCATTATAGTAAATTAGAATCACCACAAATGTGGCACAGGGCATACTGAGTATGCAATTGAGTAACCTCAGCAGACAGTTTAGTAATTTGTCTTTGTGACAACTGCATATCTAAATATCCAAACAGAACCAACTACATTGCCTCTTGTCGATCATCCTATCAACCTATCTTTTAACTTGTAAATACTGGACATTTGTTTTTAGCAATTTATTAAAAGTTATGTTTTATTTAATTAATACACATGAGTTTTCGGATGTTATAAATGGTAAGGTGCAGCTATATGGGCCAGTTCTTTCTTCTTTTTTCTGATATATATTCACTATACCTGGCCCTGCACACCATCTCCTATGCTTGATGGTTGTGCTTCCCAGTCTCTGTTTTTGAC
Organism: Xenopus laevis; assembly: GCF_017654675.1. Taxonomy (NCBI): domain Eukaryota; kingdom Metazoa; phylum Chordata; class Amphibia; order Anura; family Pipidae; genus Xenopus; species Xenopus laevis. The sequence continues at coordinate 98,459,934 of NC_054373.1, forward strand.
CTGTTGTAAAATATGATGCTTGTACCTTGAAGTTAGTAGTTTTCATTGGATAAGTGTACTTTACATTTGTTACCAGATTTGACTGATTACATTTGTTTTTCCTATAGTAGATTTATGTCCAGATGGGGTGTGGTGGTGGCACTATATTTGTATTTTCAGTTTATTTCAGGACCAACATAGAAAGGTGTGCCTTTGAGCACCAGATGCTTCATTAAACTTGCTATACTAGTATGCTGTAGATGAAATAATGTGGAGGTTAATTATTTTATGTGTGCATTAGTGATTTGCAGGTTGGAACAAAACCATATCCATGAATACTTTGCGGGATGCAGGCGGTTTCCAGGGTGGAAGGAAGAATACTTCTGACCCCACCTCCGGCGGCCTGTATTTATAGACAAGTGCCTGAGTGTGTGGAGTGCACTTCTTAGTGAAATGTTATTTTTAATTACCAGCCTTTGCAAATGCAAGGTGCAGTTACAGCACACCTTACTTTGCAGCAACAGCTTGCGAAAGGCTTTTTACTGCCTTATTATACTTGTATGGGATATATTACTAGAAATCTAAAGCTTCCATCAGTAAGCATGTTGCTCCAGTGAGGGGCCCTTCCTCAGTGTGCCCCAACTATTAGCCTACCAGATCTCTAAACCCGTGGGTGGTTGGGCTTGCCAATCATTGTCACACTGTCAAGAAACCTTACCCATAATCCACCAAATACCACCCACCCCCACAAGCTCTGCCCATCTTACGAATCACAGATCACACTTTCACTTTGCTTGGTGTCCCTTCTGTCACGTGGGCCCTGACTGAAATACTCCCGGGATCTTCCTGATGGTGGCCATGAAAAAAAAAAAGCTATGAAATACAACCAAGTCATTGCTCACAGGTGCAGGTCTTTGAGGATATATATGCATAATATATATATATATATATATATTCATTTGAAATTTAGCACTGTAGTTAAAGCGGAGTAACTAAATGGGGTACATGGAGCACAGAAGGGATGCATATATAGCATAATTAGGATGCAATCAAAAATGATGTTTAATTAAAAGTAATTCTGTGGGGGAAACTGGGAATTCCAATTGAGTGGATTCCCACTAGGCAACAGATATATCTCAGAAAATGAAGTTTCTTTGTATCAGGTTGCTAGGCATTCGCAATGCATGAATTAATGGGATTAAAACATTCCTGACTGATTAATTTATACAGGAGCCAGCAAAGTATTATCAAAAATAATGTGTTAACAGTGTGAAAATAAATGGGTGCCAGAAATTCTTTAGAAGGTACATTTTTTTTATGCAGCAACTGAAGTGTAACAATTCACTATACTGTTTGACTAGTACAGTGATAATGCAGTAGAATGAACAATCAGGCAAATGATCATAAAACAGCAGGAAATAATCCAATGTAACCTTTAATTTAGAATATGAGCAATGCTCTATGGTCTCACCCAACTAGGTCTGCTGATGGACACTGCTTGTAGAATGGGGATCCTCTCTATAGAGAAACACCCTCCATATCAATGAGGCCTCTATGTTGGGTTGCCAGGAGTCTACCTGTGTATAACAGGGTACTAACTCACTAATCTCCTGTTGGAGCTTTGGGCTGCTCCGGTACCCTGATAGGCACTGAGTGGGTGCTGAACCACTCCTTTAACACTGCTGACTAATCTTAGATAAGAACTGGATTCCACTAGGGGTCTTACTCATATAATTGATTCTTTCTCAGTGAATGCCTGTAGCAATTCCCTGTGAATCCCAAGAGGATGTACTACTCATCTGCCTTTCCTCCAATACTTTAGAAGACACTATTCTTTCCCCAGAGACAGGGGGATGTCATTCTGTTAAAATATTAATACAATAACTAAACATACAGACACTTACTGGCAACGTGTCACATATCCAGGAGGGCTCATTTACATCTGGACCCACAGTTCTGGGCATGCAAAACTGAATGCAGTTGTTCATTAAAAGGTACTTGCATCCAAACACATTCTTTGCACTTCCACATAGTTGCTTGGACATCCATCCCACCTTCTGTTCCAAAACACTTACATATATGCCTACTGATGCAAGGGAACCCTGAAGCTACTGCCCCCCCCCAGAGTTCCCACCGTGAGCTGTGCCAAAAGGCATGCATACTTTATCCTAAAGAATCAAGCACATATATCATTATGATGCAGAGTACCGGAAATTATGTAGTCCTAGTGCAATTACTTCTGTTTTTTAAAAACACAGGTATTGACATTTTGGCTACCGTTGTGTAGGAAGCAACTTCTCCTCATGGCTGCAGCCCTAAATCTGACATTATCTGCCAAAAAACAACAAATTAAAGACAACTCATATTTTGATTATTCAAATTTGAGAGCTTTCCCAGAGCTTTAAAGTCATATCATATGACTTAAGTTTTGGATTCAGTTCAGCTGTAGAGTAAGGATTCATCCAAATCCTACAGAAAGTGTTGAGTCCTGAACTCATAGATTCAGTGCATCCTTAATTCTAAAAAACTTTACTACTCAACTGCTGCAGTCTATATAGGCCTGTCAAAAAGGGCCAAGTGCTGGAATATAGCCCCCAACTCCAAAGGGCACTCAATTCAAAAATTCAAAGATATATTTCCAGTCAATTCTCAAAGTTAAAAAATCACTTTTTATTCATCATAAATATTAAAAAAGTAGGCATACAGACCAACCGATATTCCGTCCTTAATTCTGGCAACTTTCCCATGATACAAATTTATCTGAAATTTCAGTATGCGGCTGAGAGAACCCCAGTAGTAGTTTATCTTTTTAAAATTGTTGCATACTGTCTCGATTGCCAACATACATTTGAAAATAGGAACCATTTGACAAAAAATCACATCTTTCAGCGGCATGGTGACAATTTTTTTAAATAGTGTACTACTAAGAAAAGGGTTATGATGGGTGGTCATATAAGTCTGTGTGTCAATTTATGTCTCAACAGTTAATCATATCTCTCATTTCTTGTTGTCAGTTCACTCTAAAATTATTTTGGTCACACTTACAAATTGGGTGTTCAGAGTGCAAGGTTGATCTATGCACATACAAGTACACAGGAAGGGTGCTACTGAAATATCCTATGCATGGAGAATGGAAACACTTGAGATGGTCAGGAAATAGGTGTGTAATCTATTTTGCATTAGCACAAAAGAACTGCTGAGGGCAGACAAACTCCATGATGAATTGCTTCCAACTGCAATGAGCTAAAAAACACTGGCACTCAATACTTATGCTTGACAATTTATCAGTTGGTCTTCATTTGTAATAGTTTTTATTTATTTGCCTTCTCTCCTCCTCTTTCCAGCCTGCAATTTAAAATGCTATCTGATTGTTTGTGGTCACTGACCCCCAATATCTAAAACATATTTCTTGTTATCACTATTATTAGGATACTTATCTATCTATTCAGGGCATCTCCTACTCATCATCCAGTCTGCCATAAAACCATTGCCTGGATGCTAAGGTATATTGGGACCTAGCAACCAGAGAGCTGCTAAAATGCCAAAACAGAGAGCTAATAAAAAATTAAAAATAGGAAAATGTCTCAAAATATCACTATGTTTGGATCATACTAAAAGGTGAACTAACTAACATTATTCTCATATGTGTCTGAGTTAGTTTACTCCTTTAATAAGATTATAGTTACATTTGTGGGGCAGGGATTCTTTTCAATATGTATGCTAATTTATGGATATGAATACCTTTTAGTATTCTTTTTCATTGACATTGTACCAGTACATACTGTACGACCTATTCATTGAAAAGCAAATATTGATATATGTATTTTTAATTTATTCAATTTTTGCCACCTGCTCTTTTTTATATTGTAGTTTACCTCTGCTATAACCTTGTTTTGTATGTTCACTGCCGCATTTCCTTTTGTTTAAGAGAATAAATCACTCGTGTTCTGCATGTTCATATACCTGCTTTTCAGATGTTTATGCATTCTTCCATTCCTGTCAGCAATATTTTTTCTCCCTTTAAGTTTTCTGCAGAATAAAAAAAAATTGAGCATGCACTACAAATAATCAGTGAATGATGTTGAATGTAAATGGACAAGTATACTCGAAAGATACCTAAAGAAATAGATAACAGCAGAGAGCTATGAATACACAACTTTTTTTTATTTTTTATAAATACACACAATTTCTTTTTTGATGTGCAAACACCTTTCTTGTTTGTTCATAAAGGATCTGGAGAAAATCTGACATTTACATAATGAATGGAAATTGAGCAGCCAATTATAATAAGAAATGGTAATGCATTTAACAGAAGTTGTTTGTTTGTTTTGTAGTCGTGACGATGTCATAGGAAAGGTCTGTTTAACACGTAATGTCCTGGCTGAACATCCTAAAGGTAACTGATTTCTTTGACTAGACTGGCACCTTGAAAGACAATACATCACACTAACCAAAAATATTTTTGACAGTGAAATGAAAAATATATGCCCTTATTATTATGTCATATTTAAGTAATTTCGCTTGATCTGCCCTATTTACCTTAACGGACCACCCCTTCATGTCATCGACCTGCACCATTTAGGTAATCAACCCTTCCCTTAAAGGAGAACTAAAGCTTAACCAAAGAAGTAGCTAGAACTGTTGTACATTATGTTTTAGGCTTCTGTGCCAGCCCTTTAGCAGTAAAGATCTGTGCCTCCAAAGATGCCCCAGTATCTCCTCATCTTCTTTTCTGCTGATTCACTGCAGATGCTCTGTGCTGCTGTCACTTACTCAGCTTAGAGACCGATTCACAATATACAGTACACAGAATATAAATGTTTATTAGTAATAAATACTGATAATTACTGCATGGCAGCTCAGAAACCAGTGCAACTAGCATCAGAATTTAATAATCAGCCCTGTAGCATTATTATATTACAGGCCAACCTCATTTTCTGCTTGATAATTTGCAACAACCCCCCGTATTCTGGTGCAATACGGTCATAATATAAAATATGGCATTTTTAGCCATATTCATTTTGAGGGTTTGGTTCTCCTTTAACATCAGCCAGCCCCTGTCATTATTTATCTAAACTTTAAAAAGGTTGCAACCCTTTTGGAGAGTGACAGTCAAGGTCACAGGAAAAAAAGGGAGAACCAATTAAACGTGTTACATCCATGCCAAATTTCTATTACAAATACAGTATATGATACATACATTTGTGCTGTTTCAAAGTTAAATATTCATACTCTAGCTCTTGATGCAGAGTGAAAGAATCTCTTGCCAAAATCATAAATATGGTCCATTATATAATAAAATATGTTTTGTAATATATTCATTAGAGCTATTCACAGGTTTTAATATAAAAATCACTTTTTAGTTTCTCAGAGATCTTTCCTCTGCTTAAAAGGTGAGAGTAGTCTACCTCCTTAGGAGCAGACATATAATTTTTTCCATCCTGAATGATGGTCATAGTGTCCATTGGAAAGTGCTTTTCCTTTGCTTGTTCATGTGACAGCAATAGGACAACAACGTTTTTGCTTTGTACAGACCCTTTTCAGTATTATAAAGTATTGTGAACAGTGTGCAAAAATACAGTGAAAGAAACTTGTTTTGTTTTGACTTTTATGGCCCCTTATCTAACTATCTGTCTCTGCTTTAGGACATGGGTCTCTGGGGCAAAGTGTCCCCATACAGAGTCCCTATATGCCGCTGAAGGCTTAAAGGGAAACTATCACAAAAATTTTAATTTAAATTACACTTCATCTTATGGAAATAAGAATCTTTCTATATAATTATTTAAATTATGTATAATGTTGCCCCATTTCTAAAATATTGTAGTTACTTCCCTCTTAGCATCCTCTTCATTCTGTCCTCATGCAGAAGTTGTAGTCAGATTTTGATTGACAGGTAAGTCTAATACATCTTTTAGGAAGGCTCCCTTTCCTAGCAGATGTGTTAAAGCTCAAAAAACTGACTCCATCATAAATTCTGCATGTAGAGAGTATTTCTGTTTTTTTAATAGATTGAGCTCTAATACATCTTCTAGGCAAAGGGAGCACCCCAAAGGTTGTATTACATATAGCTGTTGATCAAAATCTGACTCTAACTCCTGCATTAGGAGAGAATGAAGAGAGAAATAGAGAATTTTTAATTGATTATATTTAGGAACCTTCATATTTCAGTGAGATGTAGCTTATATTACATTTTCATATTCGCTATAGTTCTTTTTTAAGAATGGCTTCCTGGCAGCTAATAGAATTTGGCTTTCCTAATGAGATCTGTTCTTCACCAAATAATGGTTGGTGATATTATGTTGTTTTCATGATTATTATCTATGTTGCTACCAATTGGTATAAGGGTAAGGGCACACTTGGCGATTCGGGGAGATTTCGTCCACTGGCGAATAATCGCCTCTTCTTTGGGGCGACTAATCTACCCGAACACCTTCCCTCTGTCTTGCACCGGCTATGATGAAAGGTCGCCTGTGGCATTGTACACGCGGCGCTTAGTATTCCAAAGTTTCCTCATGAGGCAACTTCGGAATAATAAGTGCCGCGTGTTCCATTATTTTCATTATAGCTGGCGCAAGACAGAGGGAAGGCGTTCGGGGGGAGATTAGTCGCCCCAAAGAAGAGGCAATTAGTCGCTAGGTAACTAAATCTTCCCAAAACGCCAGGTGTGCCCTTACCCTAAAACATTTATGTATTGGGCAATGTTTATCTAAATTACATATTGACCCCTGTCTTTCCCATCTATCCCCATATAATTGGCAGGATACATTCAGGCTATTGGTCACAAAAACACAGTGAGGAGTCTTATATAATTCCTCATTTTTGCTTCAGCACCTGGATCTTCTGCCTTAAAATTTACTTCAGTAATCACATTCAATCCTGTAACCGAATCTATTCATGCTTGTTTTTTCCATTTCTACATAACAAAATTATTCTCTTCTTTGTTCTTCACCTGCCTTTAACCACTCTACAAGACATATTGAAATTAAAACTAGACTAAAATGCAGTAAAGTCATCCAGTTTCACAGAATATTTTATACTTATGATTATCATTCATTTTGACAGCATTTGCATGTTGCTAGCATAAGTAATTTCCCTTGCTAATCATTCCTCAGAAATAAAGAGTTAACGTGGTCCTGTAATGAATGTAGGTAATTATACATATTTGAATGAATAATAGCTGCTATTTCAAGAGATGTTTTCAGGAAAAAGGGAAAATTTATTTCATATGCATATTCACATGGCTTCTTTAAAAAAACAAACACAAAATATTTTGATTATATGAATTCTAAGCCAACAATGTTAGCTCAATGTATGTAATTTTATTAAAATTGTTACTTTGTATACTCATTCCTTTTAAGGTTACAATGGATGGAGGAATCTAACAGAAATAGATCCAGATGAAGAAGTACAAGGAGAAATTCACCTAAAAATTGAAATAATTAATACAGATGTACCACGTAAAGTACGCTGCACAGTGTTCGAAGCAAGGTAAGATATATGTCATATAAAAGACTGTACAACTGAAATGGTTGCATTCTCAGAATTAAGATTATTGAACTGGAGAAATAAAAAATAATTTTTCTTTAGGGTCAGGCCACACTGGGCGTTTTGGGGAGATTTGGTCGTTTTTACGGCGACCAATCTTCCCAAACGCCTTCCCTCACTCTGCGCCGGCTAAAATTAAAAACTGCCGGCGCTAATCACGCGGCGATTCGTTTTCCTGAAGTTTCCTCGTGAGGCAACTTCAGGCGACATCGGAAAACGAACCGTCGTTTGTGATTAGCGCCAGCATTTTTTCATTCTAAGCCGGCGCAGAGTCAGGGAAGGTGTTTGGGGAGATTGGTCGTCGCAAAAACGAGGCGATTAGTCGCCAGGCGACCATATCTCCCCAAAACGCCCAGTGTGGCCTGACCCTTTTAGTAATCTTTTTTTTTTTACATTCTACCCAATGTCAGATTTAGCCCATACACAGATTTCCAGTACAGTTAGGTGAATTACCATCTGATCTGTACAGTTGTATCTCCTGTGGTGCCACTCTGTGATCATTTTGGCCAATAAGCATCTATTGCTATTGGTGTAGAAAAGTACTCCTCCCACAAGGAAGTTATAAAATACGTACATTTGTTGTTACTGTTCTGCACTTAGCTTAAGAATTAATAATAGGTAAAGATGTTTCTTTATGGATTCAATAAGCAATACATATGTTCCATTTTGAATGCAAATTTATGGAAACATCTGCAAATGATATTGTCCCTAATTTAGATGCCTAAATTTATTGGGTACTTGATCCACCTCCACTTGCTATTGTTTAATCCTCATGCTGAATCTTTTGGTGTACAGAACAGAGGCCTTGCAAGAATTCTGCTGCCCTGAATGGCTGCTTGCTACTAGAATAACTTGATGCTGCCCTTTTTTATAAAGCAAATTGTTCCCAAGTACTTGTACTTGTAATGTACTGGGCATTTTATGTGGGGGGAAGTTTAGGAATGTAAAAGTTAAACTACAGTTTCTAGTAGGCTGGGAGTTCAGCATGAACTGGAGGGCCACAAATGCTGGTGGCATTATTTTGAGGCAAAAATGTAGTGCTTAAAGTAGACCTGTCACCCAGACACAAAAAGCTGTATAATAAAAGTCCTTTTCAAATTAAACATTAAATCTAATTAAATTTTTTTATTAAAGCATTCATAGCTGTTGTAAGCTAATCTATATATCTCAGTTGTCAGTCAAATATTGTCTGCCCCTCCTCTATGCTTTAGGCATAGAGGCGGAGCAGACAATTACTTTCACTTTCCATTCAGCACTTCCTAAATGTCACTGCTCTCCCCACATTCCCCCGTTCTCTTCACCGTTTAATTGTGTAGCCAGGGCATGGGGATAGACATCAGCTCCCCCATTCTGGTGCACAAACAAGATTCTGAGATGACACAAGGTTTACCTTAAAGGAAAACTATACCCCCAAAATGAATACTTCAGCAACAGATAGTTTATATCAAATTGAATGACATATTAAAGAATCTTACCAAACTGGAATATATATTTACATAAATATTGCCCTTTTACATCTCTTGCCTTGAACCACCATTTTGTGACTCTATCTGTGCTGCCTCAGAGATCACCTGACCAGAAATACTACAACACTAACTGTAACAGGAAGAAGTGAGGAAGCAAAAGGCAGAACTCTGTCTGTTAATTGGCTCATGTGACCTTACATGTGGTTTGTATGTGTGCACAGTGAATCTTACGATCTCAGGGGGCGGCCCTTATTTTTTAAAATGGCAATTTTCTATTTATGATTACCCAATGGCACATACTACTAAAAAAGTATATTATTATGATAATGGTTCATTTACATGAAGCAGGGTTTTACACATGAGCTGTTTTACTCAGTATCTTTTAATAGAGACCTACATTGTTTGGGGGGTATAGTTTCCCTTTAATAACAATGTCCACAAAATGGCTCCTGCCTGCTTGATATAATTATGAATTCCCAGACTGAAGGAAATGAGATTTAAATATTTAAAATTATTTAAATAGTGTAATTAAAGTTTTGCTTGATTAATGTGAATTTAAATAGGCACCAGATAGAAAAGAACTCTTACTGGACAGCAGTGCAGAGCTGGAGCTATTTTTAGTTCGACCATAACGCTGCCATAACTTTTCTGTTCCTACACCAGCGGCCTCTGGAAATTCATAGTGTTGCCACTAGAACTTGGCAGTGGTTGCATTTAAATAAACATAGGTAAAATTTTGGAGCAGTGCATTTTATTTGTGATTCAACATAAAAGGTATATGTGTACACCTCTGTTCTGCTTTCAAAAAATATGTTTTTCTTGTTTAGGGCATGGTGGGCTTGCTCATTCAGTATTTTATTAGATTGTAAACACATCTGCTAGATCTGCAATATCCTGCCTGAGATTCCTTTAGGTCTGATTCTCAGCACATACCCCTATGGGAATGTTAGACATGGGCAATCATGGTAGCAACTAACCACACTGTACATCTCTGCAGGTCAGGTGCAGGTATGGGGTGGGGAAGTTAACTATAAAGGTAATGAGGTAGTGTAGTCAGGAGAGCGCAAGGGGACCTGTGTCCTGGGGGGGGGAGTTCGTTTCCCATTAAGAATTCTGTGAAGGCAGACTGCTCCACTTAAAGGTGAGCACTTGCTGGTTATTGATAGCTAAAGCCTTTGCAGCAATGCCATTTAAGCACACATATATTACTGAATACATGTGATATATATCATCTAGCTGTACAATATATAAAATAAAACCTTCATAAAAATAAATCATCATATTTTAGTTCCCTGTGTGAAACTGGCTTTATTGTGTCCCTTTTGGCACTTAATATTTCCTCAGCTGCTGACCTAGAAAATCAAAACTGTTCATTTAATGTAGCTTGCTATGTAAAATAAAGGATATACTGTAATTCATTAGACCATATGACAAGCAGGTCACTGTATTCTTAGCGCCAGAAGAAAACAATAGGCACATGTCAGATCAGCTTTTGAGTTTGTTTCAGCCCAAAACACATTACCTTGTTTATTAATAGCATTTAAATATTTATTTTCTGTCTTAAAATCTACTTTTGTTATATGTTTCCAAACATACTACATGGTATAACTAAATATACAGTTGTTCCAACAGTATAAAAACATAATTAATCTCAAATGAATTTTGCACTGTTATCTCGCTCATTTATCAGCAACCAATTTCTGGGTCAGGAGATGGAAAGATGCCTAACCATGATCTCTTTGTACAGGTACATGTATTGTGATGGCAGTGCACAATACTTGACAGATTCTGGATTCTAAGCACACAGAAAAAATTGTGTTTACAGAGTAGAGGGTCTGAATATGTAATACATTGTGTATTTTCACATGAAATTCCCTATGCACCCTTCAATTTGTTGGGTCCCTGAAAATTAGTGCGTGTACATATAAGTGGGAACATATTTACCTTATAAGATGCAAAACTCACCCAGACACTTGTATCATAGTTGGGGGTTATGTAAGAATATATACTATTTTCCAGTTTATTGATATAGAGAGTGATATTCTGAGACCATTTGCAGTTGGTTTTCATTTTTTATTGTCTGCGTTTTTTTCAGCTATTTGCTTTTTTATTCACCAGCTCACTAGTCTGCAATGTCAGCAATCTGGTTGCTAGGGTCCAAATTACCCTAGCAATCACACATTGATTTGAATAAGTGACTGGAATATAGAATCAGAAGAAAAAGGCATATAATTCAAAAACTATAAAAAAAGAAAAAAATTAAGGCCAATTGAAAAGTTCCTTAGAATAAGCCATTCTTTAACAGTTAACTCAAAGGTGAACCACCCCTTTAAATAATTATTTAAAGCAGTATTGTGCTTACAAATGATACATTTTGAAGAAGGTGACTTTTCTTGCTCTTACATGTCTGAGTTGTGTTTAATTCAATTACTGGATGTATGGCAGCTTCTAACTATATTTAAGAGCAGAATAAACATATAATCTTATGTATATTTGGCATCTGAAATAGCTTACTGCATTGTCTGTTTATTTACAGTCTGCATCTTTTGCTTAAAACAGTTCATTAGCAACCTATTATCCACGTGCATGAATCCATATTGGTGGCAAAACAGTCCTATTGGGCAAATTTAATGTTTAAATGATTTTTAGCAGCAGGTATGTTGCTTTGAATTATGGAATGATCCCTTATCTGGAAACCCCCAGGTCCCAAGCATTCCAGATAATAGATCTTATACGTGTATATAATTATAAAGACTCCTTTTGACTTGGTACCCTGGAAGTTTAGAAGAAATGTATACCTTGCGTTAACAGATACTAAACACAAGACATTATCAGCTGCCATTGCATAGCATTCATATCAGTCAAAATGTTCTCTTTGTTCAATTTTAGGGACTTGGCACGGAAGGACAGGAATGGGGCATCAGATCCATTTGTCAGAGTGCAATATAATTCTAAAGTGCAGGAGAGCTCGGTAAGTCATTGTCAGTAAGTCAGCCAGGAATAACTTTGCATTTCCATTAGACTGTTGCGTGGAACAATGTATGTATGTACACACACAGGCACCATTAGACAAATAAGTCTAAATATACAGAGATGAAATGCTATTTGGTAAGAGAAACAGACATTTGTGTGAAAGCAGGCACTCAATGAGCAGTCCTCCAAACAGGCATGTAAAAAAAAAAAAAAAGCTAGCCTGATGTGTTTCATGTGGCTCAGGCAAGGAGCAATAATAACCCCATTGTGCAATAAGTCAAGAAGTCTGTCATGTCAGTCTTGCTTTGCAATTGTTGCGGGACCATTTGACCTCCAACCTCCATCTGAACAGCTGGTAGTGAGAGGGTTAAGTGCCAGGGATGGACCAGATAATAATCTAGTATTCCATAAGGCGGGATATGATTTTTTTTTTTGAAGAGATTTAGAGAGTGTTCCCTACAAGGCAATTCAAGGATGGGAGCCGCAAGATAGGGTCATATTTTGGCAACACTAAGAAGGAAAAAGCAGCAGGTTTTGTAAGTGGCATTAGTGTGCTGCATCTATCAATGCAGGCCAATGTGTGAACCCTGGGGCTACCTCCACCTTGTCTCCTGCTTATTGTTGCGGAAACAAAATGCAATAAAATTCCATTGTGGGTGTAAAAAGTGCTGCACGGAAAATATTCAAATCATGTAACAGAATTTTGCTGTAGGAATTTTATAAACTTAACGATTTCCTGTCTGGCTTTGATAGATGACATAACATTCAGGAAAGTCCAGGAAAATGGTAAATACGTTTTTTTTTGCTCATTGGAACAAACTGAACAATTTATGACTATTAAACTTCACATAGCATCTGTGGTAAAATCTGTACTGTTATTCAGCTGTGCCACATTAAGGGCATGTGTTCCTTCATTGTGATAACTGGATTGTCCTTTTACTCACAGGTCGTGAAAAAGTCTTGCTACCCTCGCTGGAATGAAGCATTTGAGTTTGACCTAGAAGAAACAGTTACTGAGAAATTAAACATAGAGGTTTGGGACTGGGACCTTGTCAGCAGAAACGACTTCCTTGGAAAGGTATGGATATATGCAGCATTATCACTTTCCTCCTTCTTAATAACACATAGTTATACGTGCTAACTTATTCTGCAGCACTTTATAATAAACAAGTGTATACATTGAATATTTAGGTTACAAACAAAAATACAACTGGAAAAGAGGGACCTGCTTAACTGGTCCTATACTATTGTTTTCACCCAGTGCAATAAAAAAAGAGCCAAAGCATTTCTGATGTGATTAGAATGTTACTGCAGATAATTCAGGGTAACAATACATAAATCCGGCAATATTCATGTTCCTTTCAAGTCACATATCAGTTCCAGCATTGTCATGTCTTAAAAAAATATCAGACATGTTTTATTCAAACTACTGTCCGACCCTCAGATAGAAGACATATTTGTTTACTTGTGTGTTTTAATTTAATATAGGTAAACATGTTTAATTTTGACTGCTGCTGTTTTCCACCAAACAGCAATGGTATTGAAATTCAACATATGTCATAGGTCTAACTTCATGCCAGGAGATTTGCCATTTAGAGGTTAGATAATTTTGTGAGGATTCGTCATCAATCACTTTCCAATATTTCCAGTTTCAGTGACCATGTCTAGGGACTGTGCCATAAATATAGAGATTATAACTAGAAGAAATGGGAAGTGATTGACAAGAATTTCATGTTTTTCATAGAATAGTCTTTCTAAAATGCTAGCAAATATCCCTTTTGTGACATTAGCCTTACATATTATACTTTGTTGTTGCTATTGCTCTCCAGAACATTCCAGTGGACTCCCTAGCAATACCTTCAATGTTTGTGTGCATGGTGTAGATATACAGGAACAAACATTTAAAAGAGTTTGTTGGTCCATGGATATACATTTAATTCATACATTAAGTGGGTTATTTTAATGAAAAAAAAACACGCCCAAACGCCCATACCCGATTTGACCTTATTTATTATTTATAAAGCTCAAATTAATCAGTCCGGGGAAAACCCCCAATAAATTGTACTATTTTTTATTTATTTTTTTGCCCGAAAACCCCAGATTTTTCAACTTTCGCACTTAACTCAGCACAAACCATAATAATAATCTTTAAATCAAGATAGGTGCCTCTCCCACTGACCTACTATATACAGGACCTTGACAGTTCTGAGATGGCGGCATTTCGGATTTGGGCTTTTTGCAGCATCAGGGTATGATAAGTCTCAGAAAATTTGAGTTTTTTTCCACTAACAATTCCAGTTTTTGCCCCAAAAAGCCTGACCAGATAAATTTGAGGTTTAGTAGAAAAAATCCTAAATCTTTAAATTTTTCCCCAAACATGTCATATAGCTTCTTAAAGGAGTACTAAAGCCTAACTAAAGAACTAGGCTAGAAATGTTGTAAATGTTGTACATTATGTTTTGGACCTATGTACCAGCCCAGAACAAACACAGCCATTTAGCAGGGAAAATCTATGTTTCTGAAGATGCCCCAGTAGCTCCCCATCTTCTTTTCTGCTGATTCACTGCACATGCTCTGTGCTGCTGTCACTTACTGGACTTAGGGACGACTCATAATATACAGTTTATAAAGATTAGAAATGTCACAATATAAGACTGATTAGTAAATAATTCAGATTATTGGTACATGACCGCAAAGAAACCAGTGCAACTAGCATCAGAATTTAACATTCAGTCCTGTAGCATCAGCTTATATTACAGACAAACCTCAGTTTCTGCTTGTAAAAAACCCCTGAGCATGAGTGTCGCAGACAAGATGGTGAGCCCCTGTGACAAGTTTAAAGTCCTGGATCATTGCTGCTATTGAGAAGCTGAAACTTTAGGCTGGTGCAATAAGTTCATTATGTAAAATAAGGCATTTTTAACCATATTCATTTTTAGAATTTAGTTCTCTTTTAACTGTTACTAGATCAGTTCAATAGTTATTTTAATTTAAACTGTGCCTTGCAATCATCTCAGTCTGCCTCATGCCTCTTTATGCATCACTCTTGACCTTTGCTAAATCAGCTTTAAACACTGCTTATAATATTTGTACTTTGTGTTAAAGCCTTCATGAGTCATTTTCAGGTTCAGTTAAAAAATGTCTGACTTGCCTTTTAAGTTGCAGGGAAGAGATAAGCATCTCCTTCTAAGGGAGCAGGAATGCAGATTACTTCTCTGCAAGGCTGTGCCATACTTTTAGAAATTTGAGCTATACTGGCATACAGTACCTATACGTATGTGTTCTGTTTTGCCTTAAATATCTGTTGCTTCCCCTTTACCTGTTCCATTCTGTTTCATTTTGTTGTTCCAGTTCCAGTCAACTTCCCCTTTGATCTGACCTTGATGCCTGGCTATGTGCCACTTTGTTATTTAATGCCCCAAATAATTTTCATCCAACATTAAATATTCAGTATTGTCACCACTGTCCAAGAAAGGTGTTTGATGTCATAGCTGATATCTTATCTACCTTTTACATCTGCTACAAGGATGTAAGTAAACAATAGATTATTCACTTTGAGTGGCATTCCCTTAGGTCACAGAATTTAATAAAAGGTTATATCATGAAAACCTACGCAAAACCCATGCTTAATAAAAGATCACTATATCCCCATAATTCTGTTTGTTATAAGGAAATACCCAAGCTACCATATTTTTTTATATCTCTTTATATGGGGAGAAAAAAAGAATTTCAATAAACTGTCCCAGTGATATCATCCCATGTTCCCTCATCATATTTTATTTCTGACTTGTTGGAGGATTGAAACCGAATAGAAGGGCTAAGGGGTGGTAAGTCTGTGGCTAGTCATCCAAAGAGAGACCTTAGGCAATGTTAAACTTAAAGCAGCAGGCTGGTGCGGCACTTTGAGAGAAGGGGCCCCTCTCTAATACCTTTTGGACACAGGCACTGCAAGCATGGAGGCAGAATTGATTCATTCTCTTTAAAGTGGCAGACTTGGACCACTGATGCTGACTTCACCTGCTCAATTTAAACCCACACAGCGAGGCAAACTGCTGGAGTACGGTCTGTATACTTACCTTATTATTTGGGAGTAGGACAGGACATTGATTGCGATTGTTAAATCGCTAAGGAAGTCGCTGGACTTTTACATCTGCACTCCCAATCCTATTAATTACTAACTTCAGTGCACAGATCACACTGCGAATTTATAATATATACATCATACATTGCGCCACTTATCCACATTGTGGAACTGTCCTTTGAGAGAAGACTTGGTGCTTACTACATTGGGATAATCCTGCAATTTTACAACATTTTGGACAGTGCTTAAGTTCCATGTTCCGCCACATACTTCACTATTTCAGCTTGGTGCCTTATCAGCTGTGTGATCACTAATCACTGGATATAACTATCGGCATAGATGTGTGCCTTATTAGTTTAGCGTTACTATTTTCATAGACCCAGTGGTCTGTTCCTCACTTGCAGTTACCAATTATATGATTTGCTCTTCCTACCTGCTTTAATAAGGCAGGTGGTGGGGTCAAATAATCTAACAGAGGGATCCCTCCTCCCATTTGCTGCACCTTGTTTGTCTTTTAACTTTGTTTTAACTTAGAATTGGGGCATGGTTGTGAATAAATATTGCCTTTTTAAATTATTTGGATCTTGTTGAACTCAATACATTGATAGAGTCCTGGAGGTTAAGTCCTCTTTTTTCACGTTTGATATTTAACCTTGCAGTTTGCGGACACTCCATGGATTCTTTTCGATGAGTATAATAACTATTATCTAATGTCTGGCTTGTTTACTTTTAATTGTATGAGCATCCATAAACATTTATAAAACTAAAAGGAGGATGGAAGACTGCGCAGAAACCTTTGTCCTATTGTGTGGGTTGTGTTGATCTGCAGTATTTGCTACAGCAAAATGATGCTACTTAAATTCAGCCACAGGAATGTTTGTAGAGACAGAATTCAGTGCAGGATACAAAAGAAATCACACAGTGATTGTTCTCTTAATGATTCCATATTGGCCATATGCAGTGAATGTCTCCAAGCTTCTGCATCATCCACCAAGCACAGGCAATCAGAGGCCGAACCCAGAGAATTAAGATGTACATTAACTGCCAGGCCAATTTGACCCAGCATGAAAGTTGGCAAATCCAGCTTATTAATTATCAAATCATACAGTGGGGAAGGACTGCATCAGCATGCCAATACAGTCATCATTTGACACTGTTAAACCTGCCTGATACCTGGAAGATTTTCAAAACAGGCCTGTCCATGGCCCATAAGGGCCACTAAGTTGCTAACTTGGTGTGGCCAGCTTTAATAGAAAGTACATAAAGATCTCAAACTAAAGGTAATACTCCCTTATTCAATGTGAGCTAGCTAGACAAAATCCTTTATAACAGTTTTTCTTTCTAGGCATATTTATAAATATTTGTACTTTGATTGCCTTTCAAAGTATACCTTGACAAGAACAGGGCTGTATTTTCTAAATAGGAGGAGCTAGGGCAGCAGCTTTAGGGGGGCAGCCCTTGGGTTACTGCTATCATCTGATTTGGTGGTAAAGCTGAGGTGGTACCTCTCTTTTCAAACTGTTCTGCACATGCGCTGCTTGCAGCCATATAATAAGAGCAGATATAAAAGATACATCAAGGATCGTACCTATGTTGGCTCAAAATGTTAAAGAAGAGTTAGAAATTGCTGGCTTATTAAAGATGAATTAATATTTAGGTGTATACTGTAGGACCAAGGGATGTTGTCCTCAGCAGCCTAAAACTGCCAGGACATTCAGCCACACTCCCTTAAAAGCTTAGGAGAAAGCAAAAAATCGCCTGTTATTAATTGCCATTAGAAGTTTAAAAAATGAAGCTATGCTGGCTCTATAGATGCATTACTGATGAAAACAAATTTTTTGTAGGTGGTGATGAATTTAAATGGACTACAAACTACCTTACAAGAAGAAGGATGGTTCAGACTGAGTCCTGGGAAATCAAAAGATAACATAGATGAGTATGTAATTTTTACGTGTTATAAGTACGTATATACTCGAGTATAAGTTGAGTTTTTCAGCATCCAAAATGTGCTGAAAAAGTGTACCTCGGCTTATACTCGGGTCAGCGGTACCTGACCCGAGTAGCTGAGATTGCAGTCACTTTTAATCATTCCTATACCAACAGTACACTTGGGGAGAGACTGCAATATCCCACAATGCCCTCTGTTGGTTATATGAAAGAATAACAGTGCGCCCTCTGTTGGTTATATGAAAGAATAACAGCGACTGCAATATCACACAGCGCCATCTGTTGGTTATATGAAAGAATAACAGTGACTGCAATATCACACAGCACCCTCTGTTGGTTGTATGAAAGAATAACAGTGATGGCAATATCACACAGCACCCTCTGTTGGTTATATCAAAGAATAACAGTGACTGCAATATCACACAGCGCCCTCTGTTGGTTATATGAAGGATTAACAGTGATGGCAACATCACACAGCGCCCTCTGTTGGTTATATGAAGGATAAACAGTGATGGCAATATCACCCAGCGCCCTCTGTTGTTTATATGAAAGAATAACAGTGACTGCAATATCACACAGCACCCTCTGTTGGTTATATGAAGGATTAACAGTGATGGCAACATCACACAGCGCCCTCTGTTGGTTATATGAAGGATAAACAGTGATGGCAATATCACACAGCGCCCTCTGTTGTTTATATGAAAGAATAACAGTGACTGCAATATCACACAGCACCCTCTGTTGGTTATATCAAAGAATAACAGTGACTGCAATATCACACAGCGCCCTCTGTTGGTTATATGAAGGATTAACAGTGATGGCAATATCACACAGCGCCCTCTGTTGGTTATACGAAAGATTAACAGTGATGGCAATATCACACAGCACCCTCTGCACATGGTAGTGGGACAGTGGGACAATGCACACAGTAATCCGTTTGGCAATTCTCTGTCACCATCAACTTTGCAAAGAAGTCCGGTTGATCGCTGGGGGGGTCGCTTTGGCAGCATGTGCGCTGCTGGGAGACAGGGCTGTAGTTGTGTCTAGGCTTATACTAGAGTCAATAAGTTTTCCCAGTTTTCGTAGGTAAAATTAGGTACCTCGGCTTATACTCGGGTCGGCTTATACTCGAGTATATACGGTAGCTTCATATGATGTGTGGCGCACCAACTCTTTTTAACACTACTCAAATGCCTGTTAGCCATGGATTTTTTTTTCCCAATTTATATTAAACTTGTGTCTCAATTTATCTACTGAATTCCTCAGGATAATTAGGGCGAGTTTTGGTTTGTTCTTTGTACTCTTGAATCCATGACTAAATAACCAATATAACCTTGTTGCTGTAAGCAACTGCACATGCATAAAAAATATTACAGTTTATACAAAGAGCTGCTGGTCTTTGTTGGAGGGAACAAGAAACGTTTGAAGATCTGATAGTAATTGTAGTGATTGTAGCAGGTTACACAACACAGATGAATCAGAACATTCTCATGTACACATTATAAACATTTATGTCCTGGTCACATACCATTGCTGGCATTGGCTGCAGTCTTGGAAAATTAGGCATAAAAATAGCATACTGAGTCACTTAATGTTAAGCCAAGAACCCATCGAGATCTTTCTAATACAAAGAGAAAAACCTGTTATTGAGATTTATTTAACTCTTTCCACACCATCGAGCTCAGACTTTACGCCACTTACAGGGAAGTACCAGTGTTGCAGCACCATAGATACATAAGCATACGCTTTCATTTCTTTTGCATGGATGCAGGAAGCAAAGATCTGTATGAAATGAGTTATTATGGCAGTGTTTTTAAAGTATTTCAGAAATACAGCCGCTCATCTATTAAACACTGACCAAAACAGTATTTTTACTAGCCAGTTTAGGGGCTGTGAATCTTCCAGGCAGTTTTAATGATAAACAGGTTTTTCTATGAAAGGGATATGAAAGATATGTACCAGTCTGCTCAAGGGCTACATTAATTACTTAGCATATTAATTTAAGAAGACCCAGGGGGCTCCAGACCACAAGGTCTGCTGATTTTATAGCATCAAGGACTGCACAACATCATACCACGACAATACGTTTATTTTGATTTATTATCTGCTCAGATGGTAACAAATTGCTTTATGCTGTTGGAAGGACAAACAAATTTATGTAAAGGGGTAGCTCACCTTACATTAACTTTTAGCATAATGTAGACAATGCTATTCTGAGACAATTCGCAATGGTCTCCTTAAGATCCATCTATAAGGGCTAAAAGCTTTGACAAGATCACAATAAAAAATTCCTTCTGTAACAAATAACTCTGAATGGATACAAAGGTACCTTTAAATAAACATTTGAAGTTGAAGATCAATGTTGAAATGAATATTCTATAACATACTAAAAGTTAACGTAAAGATGAACTACCCATTCATTGTTTGCCGTATAAAATGGAGACTGGAAGATCTCTGTCACTATTAACCTTATTAATCTTATTTTTGTAATTAAAGGGTCCAAGTTGTATTTATCAATAGTGCACAGTCTTACTGAGTAGTTGTTTATGATTTTAGTTTATAATTTAGAAAAGTGTTGTTTTTTTTTTTACTTTTGGGGTTCAAGCTGTCGTTTGTTTTTCAGCAATAGCTGATGATAAAAAGGTGACAGATATAAAGAATATTGTACTATAAGCAGGAATCACAGACAAGCTGTTATCAGTGATGTTTTCAAATTTAGAGAAACAATGTTTTGTTCGGTGTGTACTGATGCTTCAAAAAGCATCATATAAGAAATTGGTATTTAGTAAATATAATTTCCTGTGTTTCCTATATCATTTTGAGTGAATGAGAAAAAGTCAAAGGGCATATATTCTTTGGATGTTGCTATAGAGACCTGTATGAAATATAAATAAGGTAGATTTGTTCCCAGTGTCTGAAAATCACCTCAGGCCAAGTAATAATATAATGGCTTTACTGGAAAAATATCAGCTAAGGAAAAAGAAAATTAGCATTAGGGCAACAGAACACGGTAAAATGTGTTAAACCTGAGCTACTGTGGGAGACAAATCTACCAAAAATGACTTGCCTTAGCATAACATTAGGATAGCTGCAAGTAAAACCTGTTACTTGTGGCGATCTGACTTAAACATGGGAAATCAAAAGAAAGGCAATTTCCTGTGATTAAGCTTGAATGCTGTGAGTAATAGGTTTTACGTATGGCAATTCTGATATTATTCTATGGCAAGTCATTTCCGGAGTGCCATCAATCTGTGCCATTGCCCTTAAGTAGGACATTTCCCAAGTGACTTTGTAAATGAACCATATAGTGTGAGTACCATAGGCAAGGTCAAACTGGGCTACCAGGATACCAGGGAATCCCCCAGTGGGCCCAGGACCTGGCAATGACAAATCCCAGTAGTTCCATTATGTCTACCATAGAGTTGAGAAAAAACTTTATATCTAATGCTGCACAGAGTGGACCCAGATGGCAAGTGGTAGGCCATAGGATGCTCAGTCCAATGTTAACCATAGGAACTAAAGGAAGCAAAATTGCAGCTGTTAAAGCCTCAGTTGCACCTTGCTCTTTCAGCTCACCTAATGCATTCTGTGCCCTGCATTGAATTAAACATCCAGCAGGAAGAATGTGAAGGGAACAATGCACTTAAAGGGGATCTATCACAAAAGTGAACATTTAATATAAGCGTCATCTCGCTGAAATAAGACACTTTCTAAATGGTGTAAAATCCAGGGAAATTTATTATGCATAATATATAGGTGGGACCACAAAACAACAATTTAAAATGAGCGAAAATTAAAATCAGGGGATGTAAAATTGAGATTCCACTGTACAACCAATTAAAAATTCTGTACCATTTGAGAAATAATCAAGTTATTCTTCAGTATCTCACTCTCCACAGTCTGTCACTCTCCATGTCGGGGTCTGGGTCAGATTTTGACAGGTAGGTCTAATATGTCTTTTAGGGGGCTCCCTTTCTTAGCAGAATAACTCAAATAACCAACTCCAGCACAAACAAAAGGTAACAAAATAACAGACTGTGACAAACACCCTGCACGCAGAGAAACAGGATTCCATCAGAGCCGGTTATTTTTAAAGAATGAGCACCTAGGTTAAGGGTACAATGCAGACCTAACTGTTAGTCAAAAACTGACTCCACCTACTGCATGAAGACAGAATGAAGAGAAACAGGTTGCTCAGAGGGGATGAGTGAAGAGTAACTTGATTTTCATAAATGGTACAGAATTTTTAATTGATTATATTTCAGCAAGATGAAGCTTACTGTATATTCAATTTTAATTTTTGCAATAGAAATTGCTATAAGGATTTATTTCTGATCTATTTCTGATTCTGAGGGCTGATCAACACATGACCAGTGCTGTCCTACATTAATCTGGGAGCTCTGACCGTATGAACTTGTTCTCACTGGCACTGCTTCTCCCTTGTTATTGGTTGCTTTTCAATCACATGACTCTTACATCAGCCTATCTGCACTGCCAAGCACATGCAAATTCCTAGAAAATGTCTGCATTTCTCAAACTTAATTTTAAAATAAAAATGGCAAACGACTGAGAAGAAAATGGATTTGTTTTCATTTGTCAGGGGTTTTGTCTTTATTTTATGATGTTTAGTTCAACACCATAAGTTTGTTTTGTGTTTTTTTTTGCCTGTTTAGGGGAAACCTTGGGTCCCTGCAGCTCCAAGTGAGACTTCGTGATGAGACTGTCCTTCCATCAGAATACTACAAGCCTTTGGTCCAGCTGTTGTGTCAGGAGGTTAAACCTTCACGTAAGGTAATTATTAGGTAGGATGCTCTAATGTTTTAGGCTTACTGCTGCTGAGATCTGCTTTTTGTTTCTTTAGCAGGCATCCTTGTCTGGTCATGCTAATGTTTACTAATGTAATACATTACTATACAGATGCATATACTGTTTATTATGGAAACGTTTTTTTGTATTTCCCTAAAAATATTAACTAAAATATTTAAAGGGCAAGTCAACCCCAAAGTAAAAATGTGCCTAATAAAAGAAAACATAAGTCTAAGCAACTTTCCAATATACATTCATTAAAAAAATGTCAGTGCTTTTAAAGTTATTTGTAAAAAAGTTTGCTATTAAAAGCAGCAATTGCTTAACTCCTGGTTGTTACTTTTTTAAACAATGTTGGAAAAGTCTTGGTTCTCCAGAAAAGTCCGGTCTAACAACTGCCTTGTCTTACATTGTATCAACAGTCTTAGCCATCCAATTAGAGAATAGAAAGGGACGAACACTGCTTTGAATAGCAATACATATACAAATATCTTAAAAACCATAGAAAATGTGTAATGAATGTATATTGCAAAGTTGCTTAGAATAATGTTTTCTTGTATTAGGCAAATTTTTATTTTGTGGTTGACTTGCCCTTTAATAAAATTGTATGTGTTATATGTGTTACAGTTTTAAAGTTTGCTCTATTTGTTGCAACTCAGTGCAGGTATAATGTATTGGTAATATGCAGCATGTAGTTGCCTGCTATTGGTAACTAGACCACTAGTATAACCCTGAGCAATGCTGAAATGGTAAATATGAGCACAAACAGAAATTGTTGCCATGTTCTGAACCAGTGTAAATGATGTAGATCTATAGGAGTGGCAGCAGTTGTCACAGAGGATACTGAATAATGTTACATATGCATGCAGTGCTGGAATTGGAGAGGGATGAGGCAAGAGTTTTGAATCCCAGAACTTTCTTTTGCTCCTCTCCACTTCTGCATGATTATTCCCAGGCATCGAGATAAAAAAATCTGCAGTGTTGTTAATGCAAAAGCAGGATGTACATACACACTGCACAATAATCAATATAATACTTGTTATTAACCCCTTTGTGTGCTCTTTGCAAAAGCTCAATGCATTTTCCTGTTTTTAATTTTAAAGCAATGTTCTATTCTTGGAAACCAAATGTTTATAAAGATTTTTCCCTTGCAGGAAAAAAGCGTTAATTTAATATCGCTAATAGATGACACAACATCTGCCGAATGTCGACAGGAGGTGGCAACCAATTTGGTAAAACTCTTCTTGGGACAAGGGATAGCTAAGGAATTCTTGGATCTGCTTTTCAGACTTGAACTTGATAAAACAAGTAAGTAGCAAAAGGTCATTGATGTATTTTTAGAAGTTGACATATAGGTATAATAAGGTTGACCCGCAAACAGATTTTTGTTTCTTTTCAATGCATGTGATACATTAAATCTGGCTGATCCAATGTCTGGCCTTCATGGCAATGATCAGACTATATGGGAGTGAGAACATTGGGCCATGCCAGATTGCTAACATGCCCTAATAAATTGTGAGTGGGGGCTGATTGGGCTGGGCTGAAAAAAAGATATGGCTTCCCTCTAGAAACAAAGAGCTACAGAGTTGAATGCCCTGTTTAACGACTACTATGTTTACATTCAAGTAAACTGCAAAAGTATATTGATCTCTCTGAGCAATTATATCGTATGAGTCAAATGTTTTTATTATTTACCATAGATGAACCCAACACATTATTCAGAAGTAATTCTCTGGCATCAAAATCAATGGAATCATTTCTTAAGGTAAAATACTTATATAGCTTTCTGCTGTATTACAATTATTAGGGATAGTAATAGAAGATATTGATATATTTAAGAAATGCAGCTTTGTATTTGTGATAGGGATACCAAAATCTATGCCTTATTCTACCTAAATGCCCCTTGCCTCTGGCATATCACATGCATTTTTTTTAACTTTTTTCCCTGAATGGGTCAGTTCTCCTGTAGCTAAGAATAAATCACTCTAAGCAGCTTCTGGAGGTAATGATTCAGGAATAAAATAATAAGAAAAGGATTATTGTAAGCTTGCTGTTTTAATCGCTAATGAGCAAATGCTAAGACGGCACACTAGGGAACTTGTTATTGATATGTGGCACACAACCAGCTTTTCCTGTACCATAGGGGTGTTCAACATGCAGCCTTTCTGCTGCCAAGGCACATGAGTTCTTACTATCCCCTGACACTGAAAGGGTGGAATTGTAGCCAGAGACAAACTATAGGACCAAAGTTTGTACGTGTCTTTGGGGTACTAGTCACAGAATATACTATTTGGTTTTAGGTTGTTATAAATAAATATTTGTGTACAGTGTGCTGCAGCTCTACAAAGTGGCATCTCCCAATCTGCTTTGGCAGCGTTGGAATGGGAGGTCTAGGGCCCACCGGGGCTTCCAATTCATGGGCCCACACACACCCCTGGACGCCCCCAGTTGCCAACCCCCACTGCACCTCACCCCTTACCTTTTTCCTCCCTTCCGGCATGATCAGGGCCATGGAGAGAGGTAATAGAGCAGCCTTCAGCATCACTGCCAGGGAGAGGGTCTGGGACCTGCATCTGCGTTTTTCGACATTTGTGCTGTGGTCACAACCTGTAATACCACCTGAAACCCACTCAGCTTTTGGTAAACCAGTCAGGGTTTTTGGATAGCTCCTACTTAAGTTGTTCTCTTTATCCCATTAATATCACAACAGAATAAACAAATATCTGTTACCCTATTATCTAGGTAAGACTTCTCTTATTCCATTACAGTATGAAATATCCCAATAAATTTATATAAAATGATTTTTAGTAGCTTACTGTACAAAATGCCTTAATGTCCTTAATATATTGCAAATGGGTGGGTGTCTTTGTCAGTATAAATCGTAACCCCACATGCTTGAACTAAACTTTTCAAAATTAATTTCCAAAAGAATATTATTACTAAAGTTCAATCCAGGGTTTATTTCCAGTAATACACGTTATTAATCCTTAATCAGGAGGCAATAAGGTACCACCTGGGATGCTCTAGCAATACTCTTAAAAAATGTTCTAACATTACTAAAGGCTACATTTCCTTTTTTCCCCATTAGGTGGCTGGAACTCAGTACTTGCATATTGTTGTTGGAGCAACAATAAATCGTATCTTTGAAGAGAAAAAGTATGTTGAACTCGATCCCAGTAAGGTAGAAATCAAAGAAGCAGGGTAAGTTTTATTTGTGCACTCAGTTAGAGAAATTAGTTAGTAAATATGAATTGCTGTATTTTTATATACTGAATATATCATATAATTACATCTGATGAAACTTAAGAAATAATTTATTGCCAGACACCAGTGATGCAGAACAATTATCAAACACAAAAGGGTTTATTTATCATGCTGGGTAAAAAGTGGAGAGAAACATTACCGGTGATGTTGCTCATTGCAACCAATTAGATCTTTGCTTTTGTTTTCTAACTGTTGAAATCTACTTTCTGATTGGTTGTTCTGGGTGCTGCAGACTTTCAGCAAAGGGTTGATTTTTGTTTTCTAGGCAAACCCTATTCCCTCTTCCTCTGTTTGTCTAACTGAATACCGCCAGGACACTGGTCCATCACTTCCTCCTCCTTGGAGCCTCAGTTGTTCTTCTCTCTCTACCCTGCCATACACAAAAGATCTTTCCTGCGACCATCGTTCATTTGCAATACAGACATTAAAAGCTGAATTGTCAGATGTACGGGTAGAAACAATAAAATTCTACCAGTATCTGAAATTCAGCCGTAAACATTGGCCAACGTTCGATTAAAATTTTCCAACCTACTCGATCTACAAAACAACCGATATCCACGTTTGTGCAATAATATCTGTGTGTGCGTATTCCCATCTTAACTCTCACCAACTACAGTGAGCTCCAACAGTTCTATGAATGTCTTTTATAGTTTATGGTCACTAGAGTATTGTGTTGGTTCCCCCTTAAATACTGAATAAACCCAATACAATTGTTTTTTCTGTAACATGGATTTTTGGTTGATTGGATAGCAAGTCTAAGGTAATGGGGTAAATTTATCAAAGAGTGAAGTTCCGCCACTAGAGTGAAATTCGGCCACTCTCCATTCATTTCTATGGGATTTTTACAGGCGTATTTATCAATGGGTGAAAGTGAAAGTTCACCCTTTGATAAATACGCCTGTAAAAATCCCATAGAAATGAATGGAGAGTGGCGGAATTTCACTCTAGTGGCGGAACTTCACTATTAACTTCACTCTTTGATAAATATACCCCATTGTGTTAATACACCAGAGCTGGAGGGAATACATAAGCATGGATAATAGTTTATTTGATCAATTCTCTGCAGGGAATGCCATTTAATGTTTTAGCATAATGACACATTCAGGGAAATAAGAGCTGTAGGAGGCAATAATAAACCTTGTACCTATACCAGCACTAAAAATGTCCCTTTACCCATATTTTATCATTGCACTATTAAAATGCCACTGAGGGCCACATTCAACTAACAGGCCTTCATCTAGTTAGCTGTTTTGTTTGATCATTCATTGTGTTCAGTTAAAGGGGATCTGTTGCCCTAAGAAATAGTTCCAAATACTTTTCTATCATGGTAGTTGAGCAAACTAAACTTTACTGTAATGTAATGTAATATTTACATTTTGTTTTCTTCAGTCTTGGAATTCACAATCACAGCAATTAGGCAGGTTCCATTTTGTGTACAAGGCAAGTTGTGTATCACCCCAAAATCTTGTGTATGCACCAGAATGGGGGATCCAATGCCCTACACAATTATAGAGCATGAGGAGGCAGGGAGAATGTGCTGAATGGAAAATGAAAGTAATAATGCAGGCAGGCAATATATGAAGTACAGCTTTAAACACCTATATAACAGATATGGATGCTTTAATAAAAAAGAATTTGGGTTTCATGATTAATTTGCAAATTACTTTCATTATACAACTTCTTTATGTGTGGGTGACAAGTCCTCTTTAAAAAAAGAACTAAACTATATGCCCACTACGCCCCTCCTCATACCACCTGTTACTGTCAAAAGTGTCTTTATCTTTGTAGGTGCAATAAAAATTCAGAGTTGAGGAGCAGGCGCCATCTTGCACTGGCATGTGTAGTTGAAGCTAGGCCTGAATCGACGCTGGTGCACATGCGTGAATTGATGCTAGTGCACATGCGCCAATCAATGTGGAATCGAATGCGCAAATTGACACAAAAGCGCAAGAGCGAACCGACGCGGACAGTCCAGACAGGAGAGAGGGGACCGGACTAGGGGGTAGGAGCCAGAGAAGGTACGTGCCTAGTGCCCCCCAGCTTTGCGCCCTAGGCACATGCCTACTATGCCTACCCCTAGTTCCGGCCCTGCTACAAGTATGTGGACATAATGTATGATAGGGAGTAATGGGTGGTGTGGGGAGGTAGGATTCTAATATTTGGTGCACCCCAGTGTTTTATTGATAAATACACTTTTTCCTGTATTTTATTGAGGATTTTATTGATTGCTGTCTGGTATCTCTTTTAAATATTTGTATTCAGCAAACATGGACATGTGATTGTTATCACCATGACTGGCAATGTGTCTATGTGCTGCATTTTTTACTCACTGTGAAGCATTTACTACAATCTTGATGTTACTTAGGTGCTCCGGCTTGCACAGGATTCAGACAGAGAGTGACCTAATCCAGCAGAGCACCCAGTACCTTCAGTCTTATTTAACAGACCTACTGATGTCAATAACAAAGTCAGTAAAGTTGTGTCCTGCCACCATACGTGCTACATTTAGGCAGCTCTACAAGAGAGTAGAAGAATGCTTTCCAGAAAATAAACACATGGTTAGTACCAAATAATGAATGCATTTTAATTAAACTATGGCGTTATAGCATTGTTATTGCAAAACTTTGTTTTATCCAATGCTTGTTTTCATGCAAACCTCTCACGCAATTGTCACTTGAAAACCTGAATTCTTTTCTAATTATAACATATATTATACTGTATTGTGCAGTGTTTTGTTTATATTTGTGTAGAAGGCAACAAGTGCAATGTATTTTGATGGCTCTATTGCTTATTTTACTGTAGTTTTAGGACATAGGACTGTTGTGTCTCTTATTACAGCCAGCAGCCAGGTGCAACTTCATATAGCACCACAATGCAACCATAAAATACGTCTTCCTTCTTCAATTCTTCTGGGACAGAGCATGGGCATGATGCACCAAAGCTGTAGGAAGTGCACCAGAGACTGGTACACTTCCTACAGCTTTCACCTATATGGCATACGGCTGTTGACTTTGGAAAGCAGCACAAGACTAATAAAAAGTGATTAACATTAAACAGTATTTCTTCTATTATTTATTGCAGAATGTCAAGTTCATTGCTGTAACCAGTTTCCTGTGCCTCCGTTTCATCTCTCCTGCCATAATGTCTCCCAAACTCTTTCACCTTAGAGAAAAGCATGCTGATGCACGAACAAGCCGCACATTACTTCTCCTAGCCAAGGTATGAGAAATTATTTGTAGACAATGTCTGCATAAAATAGGAGTCTAGCTTGGAGAAAGGACAGTTTTCAGTTCTCAGGACATCTGTGACCTATATACAGTCATATGAAAAAGTTTGGAAACCCCTTTCAGCCTGCATAATAATTATAATTTACTCTACTTTCAACAAAAAAAGATAACAGTGTTATGTCTTTCATTTCCCAGGAACATCTGAGTACTGGGGTGTTTTCTGAAAGATTTTTAGCGAAGCAGTATTCAGTTGTATGAAATTAAATCAAATGTGAAAAACTGGCTGTGCAAAAATTTGGGTACCCTTGTAATTTTGCTAATTTGAATGCATGTAACTGCTCAGTACTGATTACTGGCAATGCCAAATTGGTTGGATTAGCTCATTAAGCCTTGAACTTCATATGCAGGTGTGTCCAAGCATTCCAAGAAAAACACCTGCTACCTGCTGTCAAATTTGGTGGAGGTTCCATCATGCTGCGGGGCTGTGTGGCTAGTTCAGGGACTGGGACCCTTGTTAAAGTCGAGAGTCGGATGAATTCAGCCCAATATCAACAAATTCTTCAGGATTATTTAAGCATCATTCACAAAGTTGATGTTACGCAGGGGTTGGATATTCCAACAAGATAATTACCCTAAACACAATTTGAAATCTACAAAGGCATTTATGCAGAGGAAGAAGTACAATATTCTGGAATGGCCGGCACAATCATTGAAAATCTATGGGATGATTTGAAGCAGGCTGTCAATGCTCAGCAGCCATCAAATGTAACTGAACTGGAGAGATTTTGTATGGGTGAATGGTCAAAAACACTGCTATCCAGAATCCAGACACTCATCAAACATCAAATGCTATAGGAGGTGTCTAGAAGCTGTTACTTTTGCAAAAGGAGGCTCAACCGTATATACTCGAGTATAAGCCGAGTTTTTCAGCATCCAAAATCTGCTGAAAAAGTCTACCTCGGCTTATACTCGGGTCAGCGGGCAGTAGCTGAGATTGCAGTCACTTTTAATCATTCCTATACCAACAGTTCACTTGGGGAGAGACTGCAATATCCCACAATGCCTTCTGTTGGTTATATGAAAGAATAACAGTGCGCCCTCTGTTGGTTATATGAAAGAATAACAGTGACTGCAATATCACACAGCGCCCTCTGTTGGTTATATTAAAGAATAACAGTGACTGCAATATCACACAGCGCCCTCTGTTGGTTATATGAAGGATTAACAGTGATGGCAATATCACACAGCACCCTCTGCACATGGTAGTGGGACAGTGGGACAATGCACACAGTAATCCGTTTGGCAATTCTCTGTCATCTCAACTTTGCAAAGAAGTCCGGTTGATCGCTGGGGGGGTCGCTTTGGCAGAATGTGCGCTGCTGGGAGACAGGGCTGTAGTTGTGTCTAGGCTTATACTAGAGTCAATAAGTTTTCCCAGTTTTCATAGGTAAAATTAGGTACCTCGGCTTATACTCGGTCGGCTTATACTCGAGTATATATGGTAAGTATTGATATCTCTGTTGGGGTGCCCAAATTTATGTACCTCTCTAATTTTGTTATGATGCATATTGCATCTTTCCTGTCAATCCAATAAACTTCATGTCACTGCTGAAATACTACTTTTTCCATAAGGCATGTTATATATTAAAAGAAAGTTGCTACTTTGAAAGCTCAACAATTGTAAACAAAACTGCAAAGCATTAAGAGGGTTCCCATCACAATTATATAACCTATTGAATGCTTAACCGGATGAGCCATTTCCTAAACACGCCTATATGCAATATTGGGAAAACGCATGGGGAAAGGAATTGACCCAATCCCAATGGGGAAGAATGTGGGAGAACGCGAGTAGAATGACAGTATCTACCCAACAGAAAGAGAGTGTATATAAATCTACGATGAAGTGGTACCTCACCCCGGACAGGCTTTCCAAAATGTTCACACACAGTAGCCCTTTGTGCTGGAGAGGCTGTCAGCATAGAGGTACATTATCTCACATATTGTGGGATTGTCTGAAACTGACTCACTTTTGGAAGGAAATTGTCCATTTAATAGAAGAGGTTTTTAAAACTTCCCTGAATATACAGATGCCCCATTTGCTATTAGCCCTCCCTATCACTGGACTCAAGAACGCAGCCCAAAAGTGGGTTAACCAGGTAGCGACGGCAGTGCGATTGGCAATCACTTCCAAATGGAAATCCCCAGAAACTCCAACATTTAAGGAGTTTACGTTCAGGCTTGAAAGCAACAGGAGATTTGAGGAAATCACCGCTCGAATTAGCAATACACTACAATTACATAATAAAATTTGGGGCAATTGGGTCTACTATATCACAACCAAAAGAGCTGACTCCCAAGATTGCTGAGAAAGGATTTGTTAATACATATTTGTAAAAGAGGTGGGCCACTTGTTCCACCTTTCACAAGTGTACTTAATGCCAATCTGTGGGGCTCATTCCTTTTTTCTGCTAACCTTTTCCCCGCTTGCTCTACTATCTATGATTGTTATTCTGACAGACATGTTGTATGTGTAAAATGCAATTGCTAGTATTGTACAATCCTAAGCAAACACAGATAACTTGCACAATTGGAAATGTCTGTACTCTTTTGTTTTATTTTTCTTATGAAAATCAATAAAAAATAAGTTACAAAAAAAAAAGAGGGGTTCCCAAACTTGTAAAAGTGCTTAGGTCCTGGCCTTGTGCCCTTATATCAGAAGTTTGTGTACCTTCTCAGGACACCCTACATGTTAAAGACTGTTAAAATCAACATAACTTGAGAAAACAGGTACCAGTTTATATATATTTTTTGCAACTTTACAAAGGGAAGTTTTCAATTGATTAAGTATGATCAAAAAATATAGATATTTACATAATGAATGTTTTTGTCTTACTTATCCCCACCCTTTAGAGTGTAAATCCTTGCAGGCTTGGCCCTCATTACCTACTGTATTAGATTGACCA
Organism: Xenopus laevis; assembly: GCF_017654675.1. Taxonomy (NCBI): domain Eukaryota; kingdom Metazoa; phylum Chordata; class Amphibia; order Anura; family Pipidae; genus Xenopus; species Xenopus laevis. The sequence goes on from NC_054373.1 coordinate 98,492,185, forward strand.
GATGTCAGTTTTTATGTTCTGATATGTGCAATGCTGCAGGATATGCTGGCATTTTATAAACTGATGTTCTAATAATAAAAATAATGGCAGTGTATTAATTTCCCAATATTTATGTTTCAGGCTATTCAGAATGTAGGTAACATGGATGCTCCAGCAAGTCGAACAAAGGAAAGCTGGATGGCTCCGCTGCAACCGACAATACAGCAAGGTGTCTTGCAGCTCAAAGAGTTTATAATTAAATTAATTAATATTGAGGAGAAGGAAGGTAAATTTACATTGTCTTTTCACCATTGTGATCTTATCATGTGTTATATTTACAAAGCTCTTCACAAACCAAATTATGAATCCAAAATAAGAGCTGTATGTGAAGATATTTTCGTAAAGAACTGAATCAAAGTTTGATCTTGTCAAGATGTTTTTCTTTATCAAGATAAAAAAGGAAAGCTACATCAGCCCTTTTGTGAGTCAGTAAGCCAACTCAGCTAATTTGCAATTTCTCAAGATCCAACTTCAATGTAAAGCTTGCAACTGGTAAAGTGAAAAGGGGGACTCACAAGATGTACCACAAACAATATGTATTTCAACTGGTAATCGCCAACTGATGCAGTTATTTCTAGTGATGGGCGAATTTATTCGCCAGGCGCGAATTCGCGGCGAATTTGCGCGTTTCGCCGCGAGCGAATAAATTCGCGAATCGTCCGTGAAAATTCGCGTCAAAAAAATTCGCCGGCGTAAAAATTTTTTTTCGAAAAACGGACGCCGGCGCCAAAAACGGGCGCCGGCGCCAAAAACGGGCGCCGGCGTCGAAAAAACGGGCGCCGGCGTCAAAAACGGGCGCCGGCGTCAAAAACGAGACGCCGGCGCCGTTTCGCGAATTTTTCGCCGTTTCGCGAATTTCGCGCGAAATTCGCGAATTTTTCGGCGAAGCGAAACGGCGCAAATTCGCCCATCACTAGTTATTTCTCCCAGGAACAATGAAGCATGGAGAGAAACAAATAATATAGTGTAATATAGTGTAATACAATAAAAGTATTAGTTGAAGTTTTCTCCGGGACTGCAGTGTCAGCCAAGATGATAGACACCATTAAGCAGTTATCATATGTTAATGAATTTTGCTAGTCTGTTACCTGAGAAGATTTAAACAAATATTGTTTTAAGAGAAAAAATTGTATTTGCATCAGGCCTGGATTTGTGGGTGTCAGGGAACTGGGAGTTCCCTCTGGGGAGGTTGTCTGGATCAAGGAGGAAGCCCCTCAGGAGGGATCAGGATCGTGGTATCCAGGGATAAGCAGAAGGGGTAATAGAGTTCAGGCAACAGGTCAAAAGGCAGGCAGAATACAAACAGAGTCCAAAGTCCAGGCAGGGGGTCAACAACAAGAGATCAAAACAGGAATATCTTCAGGGATAACAGGAATAGAAGCAGGGAACCCAGGAATCAACTCAGGAACGAGATCCTATTTTCGGGTGCCATCTTGGCGCCTCAGGCGTCCTTTTAAAGGGGTTTTTTGGCGCCCTTGCGTCGGCGTCAGCACGTCTGTGACCGACGCGCTGCGCCTGCGTCCGTCGCGCCGTTGTGACGTCTTCGCGCCTGCGCACTTGCGCGCAGGCGTCTCTGCGCCGGCGCCGCTACCCACGTGGCGGCCATGGGCGCCGCCATTTTGGGAGCGGCGTCGGAAGAGGTAGTTGCGCCGCCCGGAGCTCCTGGTCCTGCTCCGGGCGGCGATCGTGACAGTACCCCCCCCCCTCACGGGGGGCCTCAGGACCACCGGGACAAGGCTTCTGGGGAAACTTGGCGTGAAAATCCCTCACCAGACGAGGAGCGTGAACATCACGGTGTCCTTCCCAGGAGCATTCTTCAGGGCCAAAGCCCCTCCACTGAATGAGGTACTGAAGGGACCCTCTGGAGATCCTGGAGTCTAGGATTTTCTCCACCTCGTACTCGAGTTGACCCTCCACAGAAATGGCAGGAGGAGGAGACTGACCGCCAGAGAACCGGTTGGTGATGGCGGGTTTCACCAGAGACACGTGGAACACGTTGGGGATTCTCATCTCTGGTGGAAGCTGGAGTCTGACAGCCACAGGGTTGATTATCTCCAAGATGGGAAATGGACCCACGAATTTTGGACCCAACTTGGGAGATGGTATCTTCAACCGGATATTCCTGGAAGAGAGCCAGACATTATCACCCACCTTGTAGGGAGGAGAGGATCTTCGACGACGATCCGCGAAAGTCTTATGAACAAGAGCGCTCTTCTCTAGGTTCAACTTGGTAGCAGCCCAAATAGCAGACATATGGGCTGCGGAATCGTCAGCAGCCGGGACGTCAGATAACACAAAGTCTTGGGGAAAAGCTTGAGGATGCTGACCATACACCGACATGAACGGAGACCTTCCTGTAGAGGAATGACAAGCATTATTATGAGCGAATTCCGCCCATGGGAGGAGATCAGACCAGTCATCCTGGCAGAGGGATACGTGGTTCCTCAGGAACTGTTCCAGGGCTTGGTTGACACGTTCAGCTGCCCCATTCGTCTGCGGATGGTATGCAGAAGAAAACTGAAGAACAATTCCCAAGTCTTTGCATAGTGAACGCCAGAATTTGGCAGTAAACTGGGTGCCTCTATCGGAGACGATCTCCACCGGGAAACCATGCAGGCGGAAGATGTACTGGATAAATAGCTGGGACAACTCCACCGCAGAGGGCAACTTCTTCAGGGGGATGAAATGGGCCATTTTGGAGAATCGATCAATGACAACCCAGATCACAGTGTTCCCACAAGAGGGAGGAAGTTCGACAATGAAGTCCATGGACAGGTGGGTCCAGGGACGGGAAGGAACCGGCAAAGGCTGTAGTAACCCACTGGGGCGAGAGTGGCTTGACTTAGATGTGGCACAAACATTACAAGCAGCAACAAAGTCCTTCACATCTTTGCGGATATCAGGCCACCAAACCAGGCGTCGTAAGAGTTCAAGAGTCTTAGCTGGGCCTGGGTGTCCGGCTTGCCTGGAGCAATGGGTCTGTTGCAGGATAGGCAGACGCAGCTCAGGAGGAACAAATGCCATTCCAATGGGTGTATCTGAAGGAGCAGAAGACTGACCAGCCAGGATTTGGTCAGCAAACTGTGGATACAGGGAGGCAATAATCTTGATTGGAGGGATGATTGGCTCTTGTCTCTCAGGAGAGCGGTCCACCGGAGTGAAGCTACGAGACAAGGCATCGGCCTTCTGATTCTTGGAGCCTGGGCGATAAGACAAGATAAAATTAAATCGAGAGAAGAAGAGAGCCCACCTTGCTTGTCTGGGGTTTAGCCTCTTGAGGGACTGGATGAACTCGAGATTCTTATGATCGGTGTAAATCTGAACAGGAATCAGAGAACCCTCCAGGAGGTGACGCCACTCTTCAAGGGCAAGTTTAACAGCCAAGAGTTCTCGGTTCCCGACATCGTAGTTCTGCTCCGCGGACGAGAACTTCTTGGAGAAATAAGCACAGGAATGCAACTTCCCATCAGTGGGGTGTCTCTGAGACAGGATGGCTCCGGCTCTGACTTCAGTAGCATCAACTTCGATGCAGAAGGGTAGTTCGGGATTGGGGTGTCGGAGGACAGAAGCGGACGTGAAGGCCTCTTTCAAGGACTGAAAAGCTTCAATGGCAGATGGAGGCCACAAGCTGGGTTTACCCCCTTTCCGGATGAGGGCCAGGATAGGTGCAATGCGGGAAGAGAACCCCCGGATGAACTGCCGATAGTAGTTAGCAAATCCGATAAATCTCTGGATTGCCTTGGTACTCAGCGGGAGAGGCCACTCCTGGATGGCAGACACTTTCACGGGATCCATCTCAAATCCCTCAGGAGAGATAATGTATCCTAGGAAGGGGACCTTGGACACCTCGAAGACGCACTTCTCCAACTTGGCGAAGAGAGAGTTCTTCCTCAGACGAGAGAGTACCTCCTTCACCTGGGAGCGATGGCTTTCTAGGTCTTTAGAAAAGATCAGGATGTCGTCCAGGTACACGACTACGAACCTTCCTAGGAGATCCCGGAACACATCGTTAACAAACTCCTGGAAGACGGCAGGGGCATTGCAGAGGCCGAAGGGCATAACGAGATATTCATAGTGCCCGTCACGAGTGTTGAAAGCCGTCTTCCATTCATCACCCTCACGGATGCGAATGAGGTTGTACGCCCCCCGGAGATCCAACTTAGAGAATATCTTCGCCCCCTTCAGCTGGTCGAAGAGCTCTACGATCAAGGGCAGAGGGTACCTGTTCTTTACAGTGATTTTATTCAGGCCCCGGTAGTCTATGCATGGCCGAAGGCCTCCGTCCTTCTTCTCCACGAAGAAGAACCCAGCCCCTGCAGGAGAAGTGGAAGGGCGGATAAACCCCCGCTGGAGATTTTCTTGGATGTATTCCTTCATTGCGGTAGTCTCAGCAGGAGAGAGAGGGTAAGTGCGGCCTCTGGGGGGCATGGCTCCTGGCAGGAGTTCGACAGGACAGTCGTAGGAGCGATGTGGAGGAAGGAATTCCGCAGACTTCTTACAGAACACATCGGAGAATTCTTTATAACAGGAGGGAAGAGACTTTAACTCGGTTGAGGAGATAGTTACCTTCTTGAGGGGTTTAGCAGGAAGGCAATGCTGTAGGCAGAATGGGCTCCAACGAGAAACCTGCCCTGTGGACCAGTCTATGGTGGGATTGTGCAGGCGCAGCCAGGGGAGACCCAAAACAACTGGAACAGCGGGACAAGGGATAATAAGAAACGAAAGTCTCTCTTTATGCAGGGTCCCAACCTGCACAAGTAGTTCGCCAGTGGTCATCGTGATTACAGACTCCAGGGGTTTATCATCTATGGCGACGATCCTCATGGGAGAAGGCAAAGGAAATAAGGGAATTCCCATGTATTTAGCAAAGAGAGCGTCCATGAAGTTACCCCCGGCTCCGGAATCGATGAAGGCATTCCCGAAGATGGTCTTTTCAGTCAGACGAATCTGGAAGGGAAGGAGAAACCTGTGTGAGTTTCCTTGGGTCTTCCCCTGAGACCTATCTCGAGACTTTTGAGTAGTGCCCCCTACATGAGTTACCATAGACATACCTCGGGGTACAAAACTCTTAGCCTTTGCAGGACAGGCATTGGCGAAGTGGGAATGTCCGCCACAATACAGACACAGGCCTGACATCCGTCTGCGGAGTCTCTCTTGTTCAGTGAGGCGAGTTCTTCCCACTTGCATGGGTTCCTCCTGGAGAGAAATGGATGCTTGAGCAGGTGGGGTGACAGGAGCCTGCAGGAAAGGCCTTTTGAAGCGGGGTGCCAACATGGGTTGAAACCTCCTGACACGATCTCTCAGGGTTTGATGCTCTCTCAGAAGAGTGTCCACCTTGACAGCCAAGGCGATGAGGTCTTCAACTTGCGTGGGTAATTCACGGGAGACCAGGTCATCTTTGATGCGGAGGGAGAGACCATTATAAAATGCAGTATGGTATGCGTCGTTGTTCCAACGAGTCTCAGCAGCAAGTGTACGGAATTCGATAGCATACTCCGCTACACTGCGACTCCCTTGGCGGATTTGGAACAGACGGGAAGCAGCGGATGTCACCCGGCCGGGAGCATCGAAGACGACCCGGAATTCTTTGAGAAATGCTTCTGCGTCATCCATCAGTGGGGACTGCTTCTCCCAGTGTGGAGATGCCCACTCGAGAGCTTTCCCTGCCAGACGAGTAATCACGAACCCCACCTTGGCACGTTCAGAGTCAAATTCAGTGGGGTGTAGGGCAAATCGAATCTGGCACTGATTCACGAATCCTCGACAGGCTTGAGGATCGCCATCGTAGAGAGGCGGAGCAGGAGTATGTGCACCAGAAGTGGAGGACTGGGTAGCCTTGGCAGCAGCCGCTTGCGGAGGAGGTGCCGGCAGGGGGGTCGCTGGTGTCAACAAGGAGAGCTTTTCCAGGATCGCCTCCAGCGTGTGTCCCACGTAATTCTGCCGGGCTTCATACGCCTCCATGCGGGAATGCAGGCCCCGAAAGGCCCTGCCGAAATCAGGCTGAGCTTCCTCAGTGGGATCCATGGCCCGAAAATAATGTCAGGGAACTGGGAGTTCCCTCTGGGGAGGTTGTCTGGATCAAGGAGGAAGCCCCTCAGGAGGGATCAGGATCGTGGTATCCAGGGATAAGCAGAAGGGGTAATAGAGTTCAGGCAACAGGTCAAAAGGCAGGCAGAATACAAACAGAGTCCAAAGTCCAGGCAGGGGGTCAACAACAAGAGATCAAAACAGGAATATCTTCAGGGATAACAGGAATAGAAGCAGGGAACCCAGGAATCAACTCAGGAACGAGATCCTATTTTCTGGCGCCATCTTGGCGCCTCAGGCGTCCTTTTAAAGGGGTTTTTTGGCGCCCTTGCGTCGGCGTCAGCACGTCTGCGACCGACGCGCTGCGCCTGCGTCCGTCGCGCCGTTGTGACATCTTCGCGCCTGCGCGCAGGCGTCTCTGCGCCGGCGCCGCTACCCACGTGGCGGCCATGGGCGCCGCCATTTTGGGAGCGGCGTCGGAAGAGGTAGTTGCGCCGCCCGGAGCTCCTGGTCCTGCTCCTGGCGGCGATCGTGACAGTGGGAAAGCCAAAAACACCCAGACCTTTGTTTGCACAGTGTTAGGGGTGCAGGCTGCTCTGCTGCATCTGCTCCCTGGCTGCTACACATACTAGGGACACACGGGAAGTTTTGACAGTTGTACAGATCTCCCACGCACAAAGTCCCAGAGCTGGTGGAGTAGAAAGTGTGCAGGGGAGGGGGGGGCAGACATAGGCCAGCCTAGGGGCGCAACAAATTTAACTCCGCCCTTGATTTTCATAGCCAATGGGCAGAAAAATATATTTCACATTAAGGTTGGAGGTGATTCAGAGGTTGCACATCAGCCAAATTTGCCTACTGACTCACCAAGGGGCTTACATATAGCTGTGGAGTTGCTAGTTTTGTGTCTCATTAATTTACAGTTATTGAGCTATTTTAGCTTGCTTTTTGAACCCCTTGTCCTTTTTAGATATCATTGCTTTTTGCAAAATGTATATATTTGTCATGGAAGCTTTGGAAATAAAATATGGAATTTGGACATACTGTTATAGAGTGTATTTCTAAAATGCATGCAAAACAAGCCTATAAGGCACTCATGGTACTTATATTACAGTCTGTTCATATTGTGATCTAACAGCTTCTTTATTGCAGAATTAGACTTACAGAAAGCGCTAAATCTACAGAGCTCTACAGTCAAAGAAGGCCCGTTAATGATCTACAAAACAAAAGCCAAGGGATACCTACTGGCGTCTTCTTTTAAGAAACTCTTCATCACCTTAACCCCTGATGCCTTGAGTTTTGCCAAAACATCCTATTCCAAGGTACATTATGGGATTTGTGATGTAGGTCATAGATATCCTTCAATCACTTAACCTTTAACACATTGCAAACTGTACTAGTAAACATTACCAGTGAACAAAAATTAGCATTATTATTTAATATTAATGAAATACCTGTCCTCGTCGAAGCCATGTTTATAAGCTAGAACCCAGTATGAAATCTTTAATTCTTTGTGGTGTATTTCAGTGCATGGATATTGGGCAGCCGTTTCAGTTGATTTGGTTCTGCTGAGTGCAAAAATAATAAACAAAGATAAATCTGGCCTTATATCCAAATTTTACATTTTAAAGCCTTTTATGTAGATCTTACAATGTTTTTAAGAAGCAAATAATATACTGTTTATTGATATGAATCTGTGCTAAAGAGAATGTCACTAATGTGTTTTCTTCACCAGCACCATGTGTTCTGAGCCACCTTGTTTTTAGTTGTTCAGATTTGGGCTGAAATCCACCCCATAGGTACACTGAACTGGAAATGCTGTTTCTGTCACTACTCGCTACAGGGTGGTTCAGAGCACACTGACCTTTTTCACCGCACCAGAGAAAACACAACATTCATGCTGATGTAATATATAGTAACTGTTTCTATCTAGACTGCATAAAGTTCTGATTTGTTTTAGAAAAGTTCTGTTATTCCACTCTCAAGAATCCGAGCTTTGGAAAAAGTAGAAGAGAAGTGTTTCGGCAATTCCAATGTAATGCAGATCATCTACACGGATGAAACAGAGAATTTGGAGGCTTTATATTTGCAGTGTAAGGTACTGATAAGTTAGATCTTTGTTTCAGAAACACTGCAAAGTTGTATTAGTTTACCTGCACAAAATCATGACAAATCCCACCCTAAAACTACATTGACTTGTGATCTCTGCTGCAACTGTATCTTGTGGTCAGATTGGTAAATAGGGTGCCAAATTTTATGTAGTGAGAAAACTTTATCTGATTTTACATTCCAGACTCACCTTAAGATATCTATTGTGTATTCATGAGTCAAACAATGAGATCCAAGTTTTTTTCTCTGTTGAATTGAATATGGCCCATTGTCAGTGGACTAAAGGTGGCCATATGTGGGCAGATTAAAGTTGCCGATATTGGTCCTGGATTGGGCATTTTATCTGCCCATGTGTGGGGGCTCCCGATGGGTCCTCCAGATCGATATCAGGCCAAAAATTGGCCAGATATAGATTGGTCAAGTTTGATTTTTTTTTCTATGACCCGTCGGCGCCCATTCATAGCATTGTAATCCAATCATTCTGCCCCAGGGCCGAACGTTCGGCCGTTAACGCCCAGCCGTTAGTGGGCATATTGGGTTAAGATCCGCTCGTTTGGCGACCTTGCCAAATGAGCGGATCTTATAGTGTATGGCCACCTTTACATGCACAGCTAAAATGAAACACAAAACAAAGACTTCGGTACAGTGTACCATAGACATTTGTCAGTCTGGGGATTAGGCAAGACTGAAATGTTTATCCTACAGTGTTAGCCAGTGGATGGTACATCAGCAGATTAGAAAATGAAGAAGACACAGCTTTATTTCACTTCCTCCCATTCCAATCATGTGTGCAGAGCAACTGCAATAGAAAGGTAGCAGTACCATATGTGGCCCCTTGTACACTCTTTGCCCATTGGGCGCATGAGCTGATGTTCAGAGAGCATAAGGGGACCAGCTTGTGTATGGTTGCATTTAGGCTAATGCATTTTCTACACCAGTGAAGAAAACATGTTCTTCTGCCTTCCACCCTGTTCTTATGAATGGCACAACATCAACACACAGGGCAGATTATGGCATGAAAATGGGAAATGATGTATTTTCTCATTGAACACCTGATAGGTAAATGACATGCTTGTCACTTTTATAAAGATGGGTCAGAATGCAGTGAAGAAAGTGCACCATATGGCACTAACCTTAGGGACATATTTATAAAGGTGTTAAAAAGTGGTATGAAATGTACTGTTTAGAAAGCTACATTGTTGTTTTCAGATCTTATTTACACCATATTTATAATCACAGGAAAAATCCATCACAAAGAGCGAGCCTGTGTAATTGTAATTAGCGAATTTATTCACCAGCCATGGATTTGCAGCAAAATTCCGAATCTCGCCATGAGCAAATTTACTTACAAAACTGTGGATGAAATTTCACAGCAGAAAAAATTGCTGAGAAAAAACGCACAATGAGTTTAATGCATTTGGACAAAAAAGTCTCCATAAGAAAAAACGCATTGACTTCGGTTACTGGACCTGGGCTTACTGACTTGAATAACATATGGGGAATTGTGTTCAATGGGTCTAAATTCTCGTTTAATTCTCGTTTAATTTGACAATAACCCTAGTAACTGAAATAGTGCATAAAAAACTTGGGTGAAACGATGGCATGAGCTTTGTGCAGATCAGGGTTAGTAGCTTATATGACGGGTGACATGAGACAGTACTGTATTTTTCAGTTCCTTAAAATTTTACCTTGTTAAAAACATGTTGTTTTCTTATTATTATTTGCAGTGTGTCAATGAACTAAATCAGTGGTTGTCAGCATTGAGGAAAGTGTGTGTCAACAATACTGAAATGCTGTGTTCTTACCATCCCGGTGTGTTTAAAGGAGAGAAATGGAGTTGCTGCCACCAAAAGGACAAAGCAGGTATTGCAGTAAATTTAAAGAACTGAGATTTCACTTTTTTGAGGGGTTTATGAAATCAGGATACAATAAAGAGAAAAATGCTAGATGGCCGTGGCATTGCCCAGCTTCCATACTCATATGAGTGTATTTGCACCCAATGGGACAAGATATATATGTTGCAATTGCTTCCTTGAATAACTTTTGACAAGTAATCCTGTTGCTCCGCAGTCGCGCCCACACCGATGAAACCAGTTTTTCCAACCCAACAGGCAGGACTCTTTATGTTATCTGAGTCCATTCTATTGCACTGTTCCTTTGATGGAATTGTCTCTTTTGAAGGCCAGGTCAGCTTATGGAATTCCTTTTTTTGAAGGCTTGAAAAAAGGGATGAAGGCTTGATGCAGCTCTTGATAAGGGTCTGAATATGTGACCAAAACGTTGATTTTGCACAATAAAAGGGATTTTTCATTTTTTAATCAAGTTCAGTGAGTGTTGAGTCATTGCTGTGGATGTGCTTGCTGAACTACCACTTTGTACCCAGGCAGTCGGTGGGGCTGCAGTATATTTAAATCTGGACCTGCTCACACACTAGTCAAATGCACCTAACAAGTACTGATTAACTTTCCATCTTTGCCACCAAGACAGTTGACTATTTCTCACCTGTTATCTCTTTGGTGCTTTTATTATGTTATGGTTTGCAGCAGAACCCTAATGCAAAATGCTGAATTTTCAAAGACTTTCTATTCTGTTGAACAGGAGCTGGCTGTGACAAAACACGCCATGAAGTCACTTTGCAGGAATGGAATGATCTATTGGATCCTGACTTGGAGGCTCAGCTTATTTTCAGACATCTGCTTGGCGTGAGAGAATTGATGAAGTTAGTAACCTTATAAAAAAAAGAAATATGTAAACACTATCTGGGTAATGCAATAAAAGGAACCAAGTTTGTCCAGGTCTAGTCACTCAAACAGCCAATGGATTGTTCCCATGGGTTACTAGACTCATTGCAACACCTTTTCTTATGTTATTCCTTATGTAACCGTAATGCACACATATGTTGGCAGGAACAATATCCCCAAGTGTTTTAGTAAAACTGCTTTAAACGGACAGTTCAGTGTAAAAATAAAAACTGTGTAAACAGCTGTGCAAAATAAAAAATGTTTCTAATATAGTTAGCCAAAAATGTAATGAATAAAGGCTGCAGTGACTGGATGTCTAACATAATATAACAGAACCCAACTTCCTGCTTTTCAGCTCTCTAACTCTGAGTTAGTCAGTGACTTTAAGGGGGGCCACATGGGACATAACTATTCAGTGAGTTTGAAATTGTTTCCCTACTGCAGCCCAGTCGACAGAACTGACCAGTTGTTATTTCAATTTGATTATATTAGCAGTGTGAATGTGATTAATCAATACTTATGCCAATTCATGGGTGCTTTAGTGAATCACTCACAAGTTGTGACGTATTTTTACTGCATTTGTGTGCCTGAATATAAATCAAATACATATGTTGGCACAGCTCGCTGTAAGGACCCCTGGCATTATGGCAGCTCAAGTGAGTTCTAGGATTTCCTAATGTCAATTATGCCCTGTACTTTGCAATTATGTGTAGTTCATTGGCACTATCCATAATGATTGTGCAAATTTGTGTTCAATTTTGCACTTTGTACTTACCCTTACATTAAAATATAAGCCTTGTGTCTGAACAGACCTTGAATATCTATGATTTATATACCGTGTACAAAACTTGGGGCTATAGCAATGGCCATAGCCCTCTTTTATCTTCAGCTTTGCAGAAAATGTGCAGTATGGTAACTAAATGAATAGTCCTTCAACTAAAATTCTAGAATGATTAAATCCCAAAAATGAATTTGGCCAGAAATATCACATTTGTATACTGAGCTTAGCCACAAGGTTCAGCAAAAGTAGTGATCCAGGCCTTCAAAGTTGTGCACAGGGGATCACCATCTTGGATTTTGTTAGGCGTGTTAATGACACTGCATGTGCTTAGTGTGCTCTGGGCAGCTGTTGAGAAGTTAGGCTTGTCAATGTGCATATGGTGATGGAACAGCACATTTCTGAGCTGCTGTGTAATGAAAATCTGAATTAATAATAAGCCTTAACATATATATATATATATATATACAGTATATTGTGAGTCAGTCTTTTAAGCTCAGTAAGTGACAGCAGTACAGAGCATGCGCAGTGAATCAGCAGAAAAGCTACTGGGGCATCTTTGGAGATGCAGATTCAGCAGATCTTTATTGCTAAAGGACTGTGGATAAATTGGGCTGGTACAGAAAACCAAAACATAATGTGCAGCGTTCCTACCCTACTTCTTTATAAAGAACATTAGTTCTCCTTAAACTTAGGTGATTAGTATAACCCCTCTCTTAGGGTAAGGACACACTGGACGATTTGTCGCCAACGTTTTTAAAAAGCAAATCGCGGCGACATATCGCTTGTTTTGTCTCTGAACAAAACCAAATGAAAGACGCAAGCTCCTGTGCCCACAGCGCGTTTGTGAATCGCCTGTAGCTCCAAAACGCACTGAGACCCTTTTCCGAGCGATTTATCAGAAATAGCATGTACTTAGAAAAGCACTGAAATCTCCTAGACACGCACACACATACAGATAAGTAGCAGCAATTGTATTCAAATTACAATGCGAACGCAATGACGCAAGAACGCAAGCACGTAAAGACGCCAGGTTACAGCGGGAAGCACAAACCGTTTCCGGTTTGGGTGGAGCACGTACCGCACAGAGTAATGGGATACAAATCGCTCTGTGCCAATAGTTGCTGTGAATCGTCTGTTCAAAAAAGACGATCGTCTTGTCGCCGCGATTTACTTTTTAAAAAACGTTGGCGACAAACCGTCCAGTGTGTCCCTACCCTTAACTGCTGTGGTAAAACAGCCAGGTTTCATTCTCTCAGCACTCTCAAATCTTGTTACACATGTTAATTTCATATCCGTTAATCTGTGTTTACTCACATACATATTTTCTGTTATGTTTAAAGGGAGAAATATGTACAATGGACAGAGCAGGCCAACAAAGAGACACCTCTTCCACATTCAGGTATGTTTACTTTTAATTCATATGGCATCAATGACAATTTTTCAGGAAAAATTATAATGTTGAGGAGAAGGCATCTATGATAATGGAGATGTGTTTCCTTGATCGGCATGAGCCGACTGTCTAGTTACAATCATTTGCAAATTGTTTGCAAATGGGGTTTTTTGTATGTTTGTGATTAAAGTGTTACAATAATGAGCACTCATAGGAGCAATATGCAAAGAAAGCCCTGTATAGAATAACTAATTGAGTTATTATTTGTGGTTTTTGAGTTATTTAGCTTTTTATTCAGCAGCTCTCCACTTTGCAATTTCAGCAATCTGGTTGATAGGGTCTTAATTACCCTAGCAACCATGCATTGATTGGAATAAGAGACTGGAATATGAATAACAGAGGCCTGAATAGAAAGATGAGTAATAAAAAGTAGCAATAACAATACATTTGTAGATTTACAGAGCGTTTGTTTTTAGATGGGTTGAGTGGCCCCCATTTGAAAGCAAATAACAAAAGAAAAAATTAAGACCAATTGAATAGTTGCTTAGAATTAGCCATTCTATAACATACTAAAAGTTAACATGAAGCTGAACCACCCCTTTTAGTGCTATATGCACGAAGGAATGTCATTTCTGTTATTTTTTTACACCCACCGTAAGAATTTTAGAATTGGTTTCCATATTTGCAGTGGAAATACAGTGTCATCTTAACAACATAAAAATAGGTTTGACACACAGTTCTCAGCCACCTTTATATAAATATTTGTTTGTTGTTTGCAGATCCTCAGGTAAAAGACAGCGCCGCCCAATTGTTCCAGATTCTTCACGATCTCGAAGCTGCTCACGATTCTTTGACCGTTTTCTCGAATGTACCCGACAAAGAAAAAAAGTACTTACTGGAATTGTAGCTATACATGTAATATATTCATAGCAGTAACTAATGTAGTGCTGGCAATACTAAGTAAATATTTTATTAGCAAATAGCACCTTGAACTGCCAAAATTCTTTAAAACCTGCAATTAAATATATATCTGTGTATATAATCAGAATGAATGGCTTTGTTTCACAAAGCAGCGGCTGACGTATCAGAAGCACACTAAACTTTCCATTTGTACTGGGGGAGTGTGGATTTGAATGGGTGTTAGTGCTCAGTGCTGCTCATACAGTAAACACCCATTCTGTTGACTTGACAAATCTGTCTGCTTTGATAAATGTGTCAATTAGTTATCTCTTTCCTTTCTGTCAGGAAGGTGTTGATAAAGGGGTTGTTCACCTTTAAATTAACTTTTAGTATGATGTAGGGCAGTGTTTCCCAACCAGTAGCTCGTGAGCAACATGTTGCTCTCCAACCCCTTGAATGTTGTTCTCTGTGTCCTCAAAGCAGGTGCTTATTTTTGAATTCCAGGCTTGGAAGCGAGTTTTAATTGCATAAAAACTAAGTATAGTGCCAAGTAGGGCCTCCTGTAGGCTGCCAGTCCACATAAGGGCTACCAAATAGCCAATCACAGCACTTATTTGGCACCTCCTAAGAACCTTTATTATGCTTGTGTTGCTCCCCAACTGTTTTTACATTTGAATGTGGCTCACGGGTAAAAAAAAGGTTGGGGACCCCTGATGTAGAGAGTGATTTTCTGAAACAATTTGCAATTTGTTTTTATGATGTGTGGTTTTTATTTATTCAGCAGATTTTCAGTTTGCAGTTTCAGCAATCTAGTTGCTAGGGTCAAAATTACCCTAGCAACCATGCATTGATAGGAATAAGAGATTGGGATATGAATAACAGGGCCTGAATAGAAAGCTAAATAATGAGTACCAATAACAATACATTAGTAGACTTATAGAGAGCACTTACAGAGATGGGGTCCGTGGAGTCGTAAGAAAACGGCAAAAATTTCAAAAACTTTCAAAAAGAAAAAATGGAGGCCAATTGAAAAGTTGCTTAGAAGTAGCCATTCCGTAACATAATGAAAGTTAACTTAAAGATGAACCACCTCTTTAATGGGGGAGGGGGATTGTATTGCTGGGAATCGATTTGTCCTGATATCTGTCCTTCATTGTCTGAATGATCCAAACGTGGATACAAGAAAAACAAAATGATTTACTTATAGATTCGTATTGAGTGAAATAGGAATCTGCCATTTTCACTCATTTTGTCATAAAACAGCAACCAATAAAGTCAAATAGGGGATGGCATATTATTTGTGATGTTAGCAAGACTTTTTGTCCTTGTGTTAAATATGTGCATTTATACAAAACATTTACATCATTCAAGTAACAAATACTGTTTTGATGGTGCAATAATAAATTGACTAAAATGTATCAAATATTGGTGAATTTGGCATTAGACAACAATATGGTGTAGAGAGATGGTTACTACACAATGCTTTCGTTTAACGGAATTATGTCATCATTTTTATGGTATAGTTTTTATTACTAAATGACACTGTGTATATTGCATGTAGTTCATTCTACCAGATAAAATATTATTCCTGAACCAACAAGTGTATTTTTTTTAAGTTGTTATATTGGTGTGTAGGCAGCCATCTCAGGTCATTTTGCCTGGTCATGTGCTTTCAGAAAGAGCCAGCACTTCACCAAAGAGTAACTGAAATTTCAGAGCACAAGTCACATGGTTGAGGGCACCTCAAAATTAAGTTTAAAAAAATGGTTTGCTCTTTTGAAAAATGGATTTCAATGCAAGATGCTGTTGGAGATTATAATGTCAGCAATCTGGTTACTAGGTTCCAAGTTACCCTAGGTTGCTATGGTTATTCTCTTCACCCCATCCACATCCACTGCCACCTCTCGTCTTAAACCTTTCAATTTTGTGTCCCTCTGTCAGGTACATATGGATAGTACTGTCCCGCCCAGACAAGGAGGAAGGACCTATAACAATCTTAAACATATCAAAATGAAACATGACCTATAAGGCCATTTATTTTCCCCTCATCCCCGTTATTTTTTTATCGTACTGAACAGGGAGATAGGATCTCCTTCCTCACTCTTTTTGCCACTGGCCCTTGTTATGGCGTTGCTTGTTTTGTCCTTTGTCTCTGATGCCCGTTGGCTCTTGTGATGGCCTTTGGTTCACGTGATCAATGGTCTTCAGCTCTGGTGACTGTTGGCCCTTGTTATGGGCACCCTTTAAAAAGAACTGTGAAGCTCAAAGCATGTTGTGTTGGTGAATAAAGGCACTTTGCAGCAGTATTCCTGCATCTCATCCTGCTGTGGATGGAAGCAATGGTTCAAGATAGCGGAATATTGTATTAAGGGTAAATATAACCTATCAGCAGCAGTTGGTATGTGTGGTACCTGAGGTTGGCACCTGTTTTTTTGCTAGTTTGGTAGCCTTGGAGGTCATTAACTTGGTCCCAGACTTGCGTGGGTTGTGGCAGGCTTGCTGATCTCTGGTTGAGTTTTTCTGGTCAGTGGGACCCTTTAAGCAGGGAATGGGCATTTTCTGCTTCATGATGCTTAAACCTCTACGTATGCTAGATTCGGTTTGTCTGTATTCTTGTTTTTGGCAGATTATCCTCCTATTTGGGGTCTTTATGTGTTGGCTTATAGAGTTTTTTCGTCTTCCGTTTTCAGGGGCCATGTTTTATCGGCTTTCCCTTTTGGGGCTGTGATGCTAGTCTTGTGAGCCATGGCCTGTTTTTTTCACCTTTTGGGGGTTGGGGCATTGCTTGGCAATTCGCATACATAACTGACATAGAGGGAAGCAGAAGAAAATGAGAATTTCACTTGCCTACTAGTCGTAAATTCCATTTCTTATAGTCCTGATATGTCACTTACAGATTTTCCATCCCAAGGTATTAATATGGTCTTCTGTATGGCTATGGCAAATGTATAACAGTGGTGAGGAGGATGTCAGGTGATCTCATAGGTCATGTTTAATTTTGATTGGCTGTGGCACAGATCCTAATTAAACACACAAATATTGGTGTGGCTCTATCCAGAAGCAGTAATAAATAAATAAATAAATAGTCCAGAAATAGAGAAAGCAAAAAAATGAAGTAAGGAAGAGGTAAAGATAACAGAATGGTTTCTCGCCAGAGGAACCCCCAGTCCAAGGGTTACCATTCAATTTTCAATATGCAAAAATCCAAATAGGACGATACCCATTTCCAAGTAAAGCAGTAGCTCTGGTTTTCATTAAGTTAAAAAGGCTTTATTAGGAAATTCATAGGCCTAACGCGTTTTGTGCCTGTGTGGGCACTTACTCATAGGTTGTATGTCTCCCCCATCTAAAATCATTTTAAAGGGGTGTCGAAAATTAATACAGTCAGTATTATAATAGAAAGCAGGACAAATCCAAGGCAGTAGCTATGACTGCAAAGTGCTTTTATTGGGGAAAAATGCTCACGGGAGCATTTTTCCCCAATAAAAGCACTTTGCAGTCATAGCTACTGCCTTGGATTTGTCCTGCTTTCTATTATAATACTGACTGTATCAATTTGGGTGTGGACACAGGACACTTTGCAGGAGAATCCACCTACATATACTAAAGGTGAGCTACAGCCTATTTATAATTGATTTGTGTCGAAAATCAAATTGCATTACATGACAAACAGTATTGACCAGTAGGTGAAAAGTTCAGTACAAAGTGCACAACCAACCGGAATGTATATTACATTGATTATATATCAAGAGAAAGGACCAATAGAAATGTGTTACACAAATCACTCCATGTAGAAACTATATATATCCAATGCACCCCTGCATGGCCCTTAATTTGTGGATATCACCCCCATTGCATTGGTTGAAATGTCTTGCCACACTTGAGACGGGACTTTTATTTTTTATATAGAATATATTTTTTATATCTCAGATGTGTTCATTAATACGATATTTTAAAGGAAAACTATACCCCCCAAACAATGTAGGTCTCTATAAAAAGATATTGCATAAAACCCATTTTAAAAAATAAGGGCCGCCCCCCTGGGATCGTACGATTCACTGTGCACACAAACATACCAACAAACCTGTTAGGTCACATGAGCCAATTAACAGACAGAGTTGTGTCTTTTGCTTCCACACTTCATCCTGTTACAGTTAGAGTTGTAGTATTTCTGGTCAGGTGATCTCTGAGGCAGCACACAGACCATCACAAAATGGTGGCTCAAGGCAAGAGATGTAAAAGGGCAAGATTTACTTAAATATATATTCCAGTTTGGTAAGATTCTTTAATATGCCACTTAATATGATATGAACTATCTGTTGCTTAAGTGTTCATTTTGGGGGTATAGTTTTCCTTTAAGGGTCTAGTGGTTTGCCCCACATATTGGATGTTGCATTATGTACATTCCAAGAGGTACACTACAAACAAGGAGTTGCAGTTAATGAAATGTCTAATAGTGTAATCTTGCTGCTCTTTACCTTGCATCTCTGAATTCCTCTGTAAGGAGTGCTCTCTCAATCTCTTCAAGAAAAAACTAAAAGTACTACCTTTTAGAGCACTAGAACATTAGTCTAATCCTGGTGTCTATTGAGCAATGCTTTTACCTTGTGCACTTTTTCATATCCAATTTCTGCCTGTATGTTGGCCTCCCATCCACTTAGACTGTAAGCTCTATGGGGCAGGGACTTCCTTCGTACTGTGGGGCAAATTTACTAACCTCCGAAAATTTGCCAGCGATGGCTTCGCTCACAGCGCAACAATTGGCCAGGCTTAGATTTGCCAGGACAACACTAATTCACTAAAATCCAAAGTTGCGTCCAGGGGCCGAACGATGGCGAAGTTGCGCTAGCATTGGCTAATTTGCATACGGCGAGACATATATGTTGCTGCAAATACATTACACTACACAAGCCCAGAAAACCTTAATAAAATAAAGTTGTTATATTGCCCTACACATAAGCCCAGTGTATAGTTTATGTGCCATATGTTAGGAAATGTAGGGAGGAAAGCCGCTTACCCCCAAAAAAATTATGCTATTTTTCAGCGTATCACCCTGAAAAAGGAAAAGACGCCAGCGTTTTTTGGGACTTAGAAACATTTCCAACAATTTGTTTAGGAACTCCTATCTACTCTATTGCACTTTGCCTGGTCTGAGGTGGCGAAGGCAAGTCTGGCGCAAGAGGTAACGTTCAGTAAAATCCGCATTTATTGAATTTGCGTAGTTACATCCATTTGCCAGAGCGCAAAGTCGCCAGGCGTTAGGGAGTAAAGTACTGCTAGAGTCCATCTCCTTCTCTAGCGAAGTTACGCCGGCGACTGTAAATCGTCAAAGTACCGAAATGACGACACGCTGTCGAATTTTCGCCCGCGTTAGTCACTTTAGTAGATTTGCCCGTGTCTCTTACCACATAGCACTTAAGCTCTGTGTGCTTATATAAGCTCTGTGTACTGTGTATATTTATTGTCTAGTATAGTATTTAGCCAAGTATTATCCGTGAAGTGGTTCCCTGGATACTCCGTCTTAGGCATCCAATTATTGTGTCAGATCATCATAGAAGGTTGGGAATCATACACTACAAAAATAGATATAGGCACTGCACACTCAAATTTAAAAAGGCAAAATTTTATTACATTTACAAAAATACACTTACATTTTCAGCTATGGCCCAATATTGGCCCATGGCCCAATATTGGCCCATGGCCCAGTATTGGCCCTACGCGTTTCGACCACTAGCGTGGTCTTCATCAGGGGCAAATTTCATAGAATATTGCAAAAAGAGATAAAAGGCAGAACGAATGTGTCCAGAAAATAGGTTTAAATACCTTTGTGTTACCCTCGGTAGTCTCCCTACGCATGGTAAGTGGCGTGTGACGTCACATCCTCTCCTAACCCAGAAGCGTATACAACAAAAAATGCGTCGCAATCCAAATGGAACGCACATGCGTTCCAAGTATGCCTATTGTCGACGTCACTTCCGCCCACTCTTGTCGAGATATGAGGAAGTTACCGATGCTTATTCTGTGGAGCGCAATTGCGTTCCAGCGTCACTGAAGAAAGGTGGTATTTTCAGGAAATAATACCTTCCACCTTACATTTCATTTTAATTACATATAATCCCAAAATACCAACAATAAACTACAGACAACTTCCTCACCTCAACAGGTTATCGTTCCTAAACAAAACCAAAAAAAATTATAAAAAATAAAGAAATAATGTATATACAACAAAAGAAGGAGACCAAAAGAAAAAATAAACAAACAAAAAAAAGAAGAAAATTATTTAACATAATATATCATATGTCATATGCCAATGAAGGTGTAGTACTTGTCCCCATGTATTTCTTCACATTACTGTAATCACCTATAGAAAAAGGAGAACGTAAATCTTTCAATATTGTATCAAGGTCACTATAGCAACGTAAGGCAATCATACCTACCCAGGATTTGAAAAAAATTAATCTCCAATCAGAATGGCGTGTTAGGGAGTTGAGCAAACCATTATTAAATATGAGAACTATCTGTTCTGTAAAAAGCCAGACAAATTTAAAGAATCATTAAGACCATGTGGTGTAATTGTATTAAGACGATAGATCCACTCTGCTTCTCTCCTCAATAGAAGAGTATTTCTATCTACTCCACCAACTGTGTTAGTGATTTGTTCAATCCCCATAATTCTCAATGATGAAACATTATGTCGATAATCTTTACAATGTTGTACCAGGGGAGTTGTTTCCCTACCTATTTTTATCACGCTCTTATGTTTACTAAATCTGTCCTTCAATTTTTGAATAGTTTTACCAATGTAATATAATCCACAGGGGCAGATCATCAAATATACCACATGCGTTGATTGGCAAGTGATCCTTTGCTTAATCCCAAATCTCTTTTTTCCCCTTTTGAAAGCTAACATAGGGGGTTCCTGACATTCATTGCCAATGATCGCATCAGTTTGCAAATGGTGCCAATGTTTTTGTATAGTGTGTTTAACAAATCTACTGGCAGTTGTATATTTAGTAACAAAAACTGTCCTGGCTTTATCCGCTTTAGGTATCACAATATCATTATTCACCTTAGCGATAGCCTGTGTTACTATTTCCTCTCCATAGCCCCATTCGTGAAACCTCTCAGCCATGGTTTGCAGTGAATCATTTAAATCCTGTCCTTCTGAAGTAATACGTTTTACTCTTGTCATCTGGGAATATGGTAAAGCTTTAATTAATGATGGTGGATGAAAACTATCAGCATGCAGTAAGGTGTTTCGATCAGTAGGTTTGCGATAGATATTGGTTTTAAATTTACCTGCCTGATATTCTATCAGTACATCCAAGAAGGATATGGAAGTCATGCTCCATGATGCAGTGAATCGAATCGTGGAAGGAATAGTATTGAGAAAATTGATGAAAAGGGTCAATTCCAATTCTGTGCCCTGCCAGAGAAAAAAGAGGTCATCTATATAACGAAAGTAACAAATAATGTACTTCCAAAATTCTAATTTATAGATGTATTTATCCTCAAAATACCCCCCCCCCCCCGTATGCAAATCTATTTATGGCAGAGTATGAGGATAAATACATCTATAAATCAGAATTTTGGAAGTACATTATTTGTTACTTTCGTTATATAGATGACCTCTTTTTTATTATATTGCAATGCAAGCTCTAAGAAACTTGAAGGAGAGGCTTGGAGAGACATGGGGGTTTTAAAGCCAATATGATGATTACAGACATCCAGACAATAAATAAAGCAGAAAAGTAAGTTCTACTCCTATAGATAAGTAATAGATAGTATCTACTATATCTACTATAAGTAGTAGATAGTATCTACTCCTAAGATAGTAATCTTAATCAAACAAATATAACAGGAAATGTCTGCAATTCACACATACCATATTAATAGTAAAATGAGTATTAAATGCAATGGATGGGTGATGTGTTTGCTCTGAATAATAAATAAAATGGCTTGTGTTGTATAATACCATGTTAAATACATTTTCTGTGGTGGGTTCAATATATAATTTTGGTAAATGTGATTTAGCAATTGTTCAGAGCACTTTTATATAGACTTGCAATTTAACACACACACACACACTCAAAGTACCATAAATTATTTATTCAGCTATATAAATTTTCTCAAACCAAACTGGAATATACACACTATACCTGGCTTGGTTCAAGTCCTCATTTAAACTAGGTCAGAAGATTAAAATCAGGTAAAAATGTTCTTAAGGTCAAGGAAAAACAAAAATATGGGCAAAAAAAAAAACCCCACAAAACAAATCCAGACAGGATACAATTTACTTTTCAATTACATAGAACCAGGCCTGAATCATTTTGCCTGTATCAAACTGGCAAACCAATTCTCATATTTTGAACAGTAAAAAATAAATTGTGTTCCACAGTTTGGCACCACTCACCTCTGAAGATACTTGGACTTTTAGCTCTTATTTATACTACAATGACATTTAAATAATTAAACTGTCAGTGACCTCTCTAAATCTATATATATATCTATATATGTCTTATTTTACAGTGAACATAGATGTGGCTGGAAACATAAACATGCATTACATGTCAGTTGTCAGTTGAACTTAAGTCCATATCCCATATAAATGAACAGGACCTCTGTGCTGTTAAATGCCTTTTAAACAAGAATATTACAATTCAACAACAAGAACAGACAGGGCTCCCCAGAGCTTCAGGTTAATAGCACTTAATGTTCCACCGCTAGTTCTAAAACTGTACTCCCACTGCAGTAAATGCTCTGTTAGAAAAGGTGAAACCAGCCATGATCTTATTCTGTGGAGCAGAGCCTGAAGGAATGACTAGAGTAGAATGAGAATAGTATAGGCACAGTCCATCTGAACAGTATTGCGTTAGTCCTCTTGTAGAAGTTCCTCAATCTCTTTGTCCCAATTGTCATCCTTCATTTTGTCTGTGACCACCTCATATTCTTGAACCACATCCTGTAACTCCTTTATCCAATCCTCTGTTTCATCTAAAAAAAAAATGACAACAAGAAACATAACATTACAACCATTTCATTCAAGAATGTGTAATTGGGCTGATTTGCTAACAATGGTGCTATTTGCATCAGTGCAGTTCCCCATAGCAACCCGAGCTTTAACTAAGGTTAGAAACTGAAACTGAAACTAAGGTGCTAATTTAGAAACCCTTTGTAAAAGATTATGCCACAGTATATTTAATATAAGGCAGTATGATGTAGTAACCCGTAGTGACCAATTGGGTCTTTCCCTTTAAACAGGTGACCAGCAAATACTACCTGCTGATTTGTTACTATAGGTAGCAAACATTGTACCTTATTGAATAACTCCATAAGACCAGTTCTAAATATCTGATATTTAACTGTTGTGAATCCATTAGTTGGATATTTGAAAATGCAGCCTTAACAGTAGATTGGCTGCTATTGGCAACTGCACTTGTGCGGCTTGTTTATAAATCTGAATAAACATAATAATTGGGGATGCAATGAAACTATGACTGCCAGCATCCAACACTTCAGCTATCAGAGGAATCACTGAAGTGAAAGCTCCACAACAGCATATTCCTGTGCTTTATTCATTATAAAAAGGGAATGAGCAAATCACCTTCTGCTTTATCAGCCTCATCTTTTTTGTCAAGAACAAGCTGTTCCATTTCCTTTCTAAGATCTTCTTGGTTTAGGTTACATGCATCGAAAGCGTCGCTCACAAACTCAGACACTCCTGGGCTTGTAGAAATCTCCTCTTCTTCCTAGAAGAGATTGGACCAGTGCCCAAATCAGTGACAGAACAAGCTGAAGTACAACAGTCTTTTTCCTGCAGCCTCGGTTTCAACTCTAAGAAGTAATCCAGCCTGTGCTTTGGACTAACCTGGCCAGTTATGTCGTTTGAGAAGGAGGAGCTACATTGATAACAAGCACAACTGATAATACTTCACCTTACAGATATTCTACCTAATATGTAAGAATTCTAAATTCCCTTAAAGGGAAACTAAATCCATGTGTGCATCTCAGTAAATTGCTGCTGAACTATTTCCCCATGCAGAATAGACCTAAACAAGGTCAGTTCTACCCTTCCTATCCATGGCCCAAACTTTTTACTTACCCATCCAGGTTCTGTCCCCGGGAGTTCACAGCCGCCATCTATTTTTCTTCGTTAAACTTCAGAAGCAGACCGTCGTTTTCAGTGCATGTGCAGTTGGAGTAATATTCCGGTCCGGTCGCTGCTCATGCATCGAAAGTCACGAGAATTTCAGAAAGTCGCGAAAGATGTCACGGAAATTTTCGTGTGACTTTCTGCGCATGTGCAGTTGTTCAGGACCACCGGAATAGTACTCCAACTGCACATGCACTGAAAACGACGGTCTGCTTCCGAAGTTTAATGAAGAAAAGAAGATGGCGGCCATGAATTCCCTAGGACAGAATCTGCACTGAGGGGTAAGTAAAAAGTTAGGGGCATTTGCCCCAGATAAGCTGGGGGGGAGGAGGGAGGGGGTCTACGTAGGGGGGTAGGAGTTTTTTATGTTACGAGTAGAATTCTCCTTTAAGTAGGAACCTGGCAAGGGCAGTGTGGGATGTAACTCAGGGAGCTGAAACAATCAGACAGTTAGACCGTTCCTTGTGACATAAAGCCAAATACATCTGAATAATTACCTCTGAATTTTTAAGTGGGGATTTGATAGTCACTGGTGGAGTCTTTGGCCTTACAGTTTCTATATTGGAATAAAGAATATGCAGAACAACGTTATTATTTACAAACTTTCTTCGTTTCATAAGGACAAATGTATACAAATAAATGCAAGCCATGAAATTAAAGGAGAATGAAAACGTCACCCCAACTTTTTTAACCAATTAGCCCAACCCGAAACATATTGATTTTGTCCAAAGTAATTCATGGGCCCCACTTACTAGTGCTTTTTACTGCAGAGTTGCACGGTGGGGTTGAAGGCCATGTCAGATCCTGTTTGTGGACAGCTACTGCAGCCAAAAGCATATGCAGTGGAAGATGATCTGGTCCTGGATTCCACTACACATGTTTCTGGTTGGAAATCAATGCCCATAAGCCAAAAAAAGGAAATCTGATAGGGCCACCAACCTTACTACGTAATGTGTAATATTCTATATAGTTCCAACCAGAAACTTCGAATCGTATTCGAATCATACAAATAAAGTTTTTCTATGAAAAAGAACCTTGAATGTCAGGAAGGCTATTAACATCTCCAAATGGCTCAACAGACCTTTGCCATTGACTTGCACATGATCTCTGCAGGTTTTAGATGGCGGATATTTACATTAGTACTGTTTGCATGGTTGAGCTGTGATCTCTCATACAAATTTACAATCGAATAGGGGGATTAAAGTTCAAATGTGTGAATTTTGACACCAAATAAAATTAAAAAATTCTGATTTACTATTTGACCCTTAATAAATCTGCCCCATAGTATCATAGCACAGTGTAAGTGACTAGATAAACCTGGAATTCCATATCAGACAAACTTCCATATGTCAGCATTCCCTAAACTCTTTTTCTAGTGGCTGGGGACCCAGCCTGAATGATAGGGTGGGTGTTAGGGTGGCAGTCGGGGAGAATGCTAATGAATTTGTGTTCCAAGATACTCCTGGAAACCAACCTGATGTTGGAGCCAAAAAAACAAAGTCCTGTGAAAGCATAAGTATTTCCCAATGCCAAACACAATTCTATAGAAAAAATTAGGGTAATGTGACTTTTAAGAAATTCAAAAAAAACAAAAAAAAAACAACATTGTCTTTTAGCCCATGTGTTCTAATACAGTACCTTCTAAGTCACCACCATTTTGCCTGCCATTAACCTTATCAGTTTCCTCTGCTGCTTGCTGCTGTGCTGCCAGGGCTGTTAATTGTGCAGACTGTTTAATCAAAGACACACGGTAAAAGTAGTTCCTCCAGAACACATCTTCCTTTACACTGAAATAGCAAAAGACAGCTAATAAATCTTGCTGTTTAATTCATTAAAATGAAGGAGGGGTGTTCAGCCTGATAGACAGCTAGGAAAACAACTGGGGAGAATCTCCTAGATACACTTGAAGGACAGTTAGGGTGAGATTTTGGGATAATAAGTGTTTGCTGCACTTGTTATTCTTGAAACTATGACAACGGATACATCAAAATTATAAGAAAATGTATTAATTAACTCACTATCTTCCCTCATTGCATGATATATGACATAGGGTGGGGCCTAGCCAAAGGCTGGAACTTAAAAGTTATTGTTCTAAAAGCAAAGGAAATGCTGGTTCGACTTCAATTCAGTTTGATGTAAACAACTTCTCTTCAAATTCAGTTCTAGATTTAACAGGTTACAGTTCAGTTTTCATAAAATAAAACCATGTTTTTTATGAATCTGGTTTTTAAGGGACACTAATCACAAGTTTTGCATCACATGAGAACTTCCATCCAAGGATAGAAAATAATTGCTTTCTGTTATAAAGAATTCTTTGGTAGGATTTGTTAATATGCACAGGACTATTACGATTATACTTTACTATACAGTTCAGACATATTTCATAGCACTTCACAGAGATTATACATCATTTAGAGGACATTATAGGCAGATAGCTGAGAATCCTTTTCCCCATGACAAGGATCGCCGCACCAGAGGCCACCCCTTCAGACTAGAGGAAAAGAACTTTCATTTGAACTATTGTAGGTGGTTCTTCACAGTAAGGAAAGTGAGGTTATGGAATGCACTGCCGGGTGATGTAGTGAGAGCTGATTTTGTTAATGTCTTTAATGGGCTTGGATGTTTTCTTGGATAAGTTTAATATCATGGGCTATAGTCATACTAAAATCTACAAATATTATAGATATTGATATATAGATATAAATATAGATATATAGTTTATGTAAGTGTATGGAGGGGACAGTGTGAGTGTATGTATGGATGCTGAGATTCATTTGGAAGGGTTGAACCTGATGGATTTTGGTCTTTTTTCAACCCAACTTACTGTAACTATATTTACATTAGTCCCTGTCTCAGTGGAGCCTACAACCAATGCCCTTACATCTGGTCTCAATCACATTAACACACAATATGGACAATTTTACCAGGAACCAATTAAACTGTCCGTATGTTTTTAGAGTTTGGGAGGAAACCGGAGGACCCAAAAAGAACCCACTCAATCATAGGAAGAACACACAAACTCCCAGGCTGGAGTCTGAATGGGGCACACTATATGCCTCAACACTACATTGGTCTCTCTACAACAGAATACTACAGGGGCTAAGGATGGTGCTCACAGAACTTGAGCAGTAAACTGTTTTCTTTATATTATTTTGGTTTTGTGAGCAATCTCTCTCTCTCACTGTGTTTTCGGTAAAGTTCAACACCCTAGATCTATAGACTGATGTCTCAATACATATGCTTTAAAAAGTTTTTGTTAGAAGGTTGCAAAGGTGCATAAACACAACTCGTAATACAGACTGACTTACAGTTTTGGGACAAGATCAAATCTCATTCGATTAAGTAGCTCATCTTCCTGTAACATTACAAGGGCAACGGGGTACATCTGCTCAAAGTCAAAGTTAAAATGTACTCCAGCTGGAGGATCTCTTAAGAAATTGCGTCTGTCCTTAAAAAAGAAGAAAGACAGACATAAATGTGTGTTATTCTTGTTATCAATTAAACATTGCCAACATATTATTTAGAGAGTATTATACAGGTGCCATGGGCAAGTAATTTGCTTATATGGAGGGAATAAGGCTGAAATGTCTTAGTTATAAATATTAACTTACTGCAGACAGGGCCAGTATTTGTTGTTGAATGGTTTCCTCTTCATTATAGCCAACCCACGGAGCAACCGAAGCGTCTAATAAAATTGAATATCAGAATGAATTATTCGGTGCAGCCTCTAACACAAAGATTACTACTGCAAAATATGTATAACCTACTGCAATATGTGACTACATATCAGTACCAGTAGCTTAAGCTGGATAATGGGTTAGAATGGGTTCATGTATGTCCACGAGTGCAGTTGCTGTCCCTGCAATTAGCCAGCAGTCAGTTAAAGGTACTTATGTCAAAATGCACTTATTGCATTTCCATATTGTTGTGCTTAGAGCCACTCAGTCCTTCTGTTCTGAATCAAACACTGCTGTAACATCAGGTGGACTTTACAAGGAAATGGACACATATGTGTTCAATTGTAGGCTGGCACAAAACCGGACTTCACTCCAAAGTATGATGCAAATACAAAGTAACCCAATCCAGAGTAATTTATTAAACAAAAAAAAAAAAAGGGTAGCCTTACGCCTTTCGTGGCTTGTGGGTACTTTGTCATCAGCTGAGGTAATTTTGGAAAATTGGCGACAATTGTGGAAGGCACATCACAAATCTGCAAAACACATTACCCCCTTACAACCGCAAGGACACTGGAATTCTGGGGAAAAGGCATGGCGATTACGCTCCAAATTGCACTGCACCAAACTTACCAAAGCACAACCGAACTGAAGAAGCTGCTTGGATTAGTGTTGAAATACATCCAAGACTACTTAGTAAATCCACTTGTTTAAATTTAAAGGAGAAGGAAAAGCTAAAATTAAGTGAGCTTTATCAGAAAGGTCTATATAAATACACCAGTAAACCCTCAAAGTAATGCTGCTCCGAGTCCTCTGTCAAAGGAAACACCACATTTCTTCTTCTGCATCACACTTCCTTCTTACATCACCTCCAGGGCTAGGGCTTGAGCATGCTCAGTTTGCTCCTCTCCGCCTCCCTTCTCCCCTCCCAGCTGTAATCTGAGCCCAGAGCTGAGTGAGCAGGGAGAAACTGAGGCAGGTGATGTCACGCCAAGAGAATATGGCAGCTTCTATGCTAAATAAACTATGAGAGCTTCTAGAGCCGTTTACTCAGGTATGGTAATGCATTCTACAGAAAAAATAGAGCATTATAGCTTGCACTATTGTGGCTAATCTATTGGCAATAAACTGCCTCGGTAGTTTTCCTTTTTAACACTTCTAAATATTATATATTATATTTAATATATACACTTTCTACTTCTACTAAAGTTAGAACCTGCATTATTTCCTGTTAGATGATCTCAGAAGTCACACACAGACCATCACAAAATGGTAACTCAAAAAAAAAAAAATGTAAAATGGTAATATTTACAGATATGTATATACCAATTTCTTTTACCATGTCACTTATAGAAATTACCGGTTGATTAACTATTCATGCTGATGGAATATTTGATTTGTCTTTGACATCCCCAAAGAAAGTACAGTTGATTATTTTTTATATGCAAGGTATAGTAATATTTTCTATTTTACTATACTGAGCTTGTATCAATTTCTGATTGTATTGTGCATGTGCAGGTCTGGTGCAGCCATTAGGGATTCCTGGGAAAGCAGTAAAAGCCAGCACACCTGTTCTGTAAAGAATGCACTGGCCCAGGGTAAAAAGTAAGCCACTGATTCACCGAACAATTGGCACCCCCAGTGAACTTCACCTTTCTTTCCCTTTAATATTAAATATTTAATACAGTGGTTTTCCATGTTTTTGGCATATTCAGATAGTTTCTGCTCCTGTAAAAAATAGAATGGTATCACTTACCTGACTTTTTGAAATTCTTCTCCTGTAAAAATTTTTCCTGCTCCTTTTGAAAATCACCAATGATCGTCTACAAGAGAAATGTTAATATGTTAATTGTGCATAAATGTTATAAGGAATTTATTTCAATGGAGTACGCTACAATGATTAATGTAAAAAGCAGACTGCAGAACTACAGCAAATTGCACATGGCCCTTTCCATACAATGACACAACTATAGTATAGTATGACCAAGGTCACTTTAAATTATCTTTTAATAAAAACAGAAGAAACAAAATACCAAAGTTATATTCTAGATTATTAACCAAATAACACATACATAAATAACGATGAGCCAGTTAGAATAAAGGTTACATTTGACAAAAAAACCCAGATAAAGTCTGGTCATCTTAATATAAAATATGTGTGAAAATACATTTTCTATCTATAATCAGCTGTCCCTTTTAATTATTTCTTGTTGAAAAAAAAAAAGAAATAAATAGAGATTACAGGTTGTCTAGGGAAATCACCTTATCAATTATACCGTCGATTTTTCCTTCCTCTACTGATTTCTTGATAGTTTGAGCCGTTTCAGCTACAGATTCAGATAACTTTTTTGTAGCAACGGAAGCAAAGTTTAGAAGGTAACCTTTATAAGAAAGAAGAAGAGAACTATGATTATGCAAAACTACAGCCAATAAAGAACATTTTTTTTGTTCTTCACTATGGGAAATGGCTTCTCAATTTTCATATCTTTCTGGGTTTCCAAAAAGTAGATCCCATTCTAACAATAAATCTCAATATATAAGCTTTTATTTTGAAAACAAAAAAATCTAAATTTTGTGATAATCACATAAAAAGACATAAGAAAAAAAATATAATGTTTGAATTTTGGAATCAATTTTTTAATTCTATGTAATATCATAGCCAATTTAAAAAGAAATAATTTATTGACAATCCCGAAAATGCAACATTCTTTCCACAGAATTCTGGCATGATTGAATCCATAGCAAACCATCTCAAAATTTGTGCCTTTAAAAGATAACAGCAAACGAATGTTCAACTAAAAGTCATAACTCAGTGCTCAGTTACATTCCAGCATTATATAATGCAGTAACTTAAAAGAGAAGTAAATCATAAAAATGAATATGGCTAAAAATGCCATATTTTATATACTGAACTTATTGCACCAGCCTAAAGTTTCAGCTTGTCAATAGCAGCAATGATCCAGGACTTCAAATTTGTCATAAGGGGTCACCATCTTGGAAAGTGTCTGTGACACTCACATGCTCAGTGGGCTCTGAGCAGCTGTTGTGAAGCTAAGCTTAGGGGTCGTCACAAATTTACAAGTACAAAATTAGGTTGGCCTGTAATATAAGTTGATACTACAAGGCTGATTATTAAATGCTTATGCTATTTGCACTTGTTTCTGTGCTGTCATGTAGTAATTATCTGTATTAATTACTAATCAGCCTTATATTGTGACATTTATATTCTATGTGTACTGTATATTGTGAGTAGGTCCCTAAGCTCAGTAAGTGACAGCAGCACAGAGCATGTGCAGTGAATCAGCAGAAAAGAAGATGTGGTGGAGCTACTGGGGCATCTTTGGAGGCACAGATCTTCCCTGCTATCTACAATACATTAGATTTGATTTCACAAGCATGTACTCTAGCAATCTGTTTGGACAATCACAAAACATTTTAGGGCTCTTAGCACTATTAAAGGGAACATAAACCCAAAATCAAATGCTGCCTAATGATAGAAAACAATTTCAACACTGGTTATAGCTATTTGTAAATGGCACTGATATTAAAATCAGTATTTTTCTTTTTTTTTTTTTTTTGCCTTTTCATATCACTTCTACCCCATAGTTTTTAAGCGCCAGAAACACAGGAACAAGTGTTCGATTTACACAGAGATGTGCAGTCATTATATATTGGAAAGTTCCTCAGAATTTCTATTTCTTTTACTATGCAAAACAGTTTGTTTTGGGGTTTACAGGGGAGATGTCAGCTATCCCCCATGATATCAGTGTGATAATGATGCGCTGAAAGCTTGTGTCATGTTACTTACAGGAACATTATCTCTCTCAGTCTCAGGACATGTGCTAAGTTGCCATTTGCTGTAGTGTCAATGCAGCAAAGCACTGTTTGAGGATAATAGAGGCAGGAAGCTGCATTTTAACGCGGTTGATAGTCACATATCCTTGTTACATAAAAGCAGCTGAGGGATTGATACTCACTGCCAAAGTCTTTGGCCTGCGTTATGAGCGCCTCCTCTGACTCATTGGCCTCTTGCTCACACTGTCCATCTTCCCCGGCGCTTTCCAACTTTCCTCCGTCTCCTTGTTCCACGCTTCTAGTCTCTTCATTCTTTCCGGTTTCCTCCTCTGTTGTCTTTTGTGTTTCCAGCTCCGGCTCCAACCCCAGCCAGCTTCCAAGTCCGCGGAACATGGCCGGGTTACAGGTCTCCCACAGCCCTCTTTAAAATGTTTATTATTTTCCCGTCTGGTCTGACCGTCAACACTTACTTGTCATGATTGGTTACGTCAACAAGCCGTGATGCAACCAATCAGAACAACGCTGTCACGTGAAACAGACCCGCTGATTGGCTTAACCTAACCAATAGCATGGGAAGGATATTACCACGCCTCTTTATTTGCCCTATGCTTTTGTTAGCCTAAAACCAACCTCCTGGAACAGAGTATCACGTGACAAGTGTACGGAAGCATTTTGGTTGGCAGTGAGCTTTGTTTTTAGACCAGTTTTTGTATTATCATTTCACAAATTGAGGGACCTCTGCTTCAGCGAACTTTAGTACTTGTATGATAGTCGGCCACACACAGGGAGAACATACAACATACAACTATCTGTAACCAGGACATGGTAGTAATGATAGGGTGAGGGTCCTATACTACTCCATATGATAGGTCCAATACTATCCATTAACAGGCTTCCAGTTAATACTCATCTTTCTATATTGGTCCTCTCCTATTCATAATCCAGTCTTGTATTCAAATCAGTGCATGGTAACGGTTGCTAGGGTAATTTGGCCCGTAGTAACCAGATTGCTGAAATTACAAACTGGAGAGCCACTGAATAATAATAAAAAAAAAATTGTATTTAGTATTAAAACACTGAAATCCAAAGTACCCATAGAACACATAAACACGCAGGGCTCCTATTGATAATAATTGTTTTTATTAAGCAAAGGGGCAGATTTATCAAGGGTCAAAGTGAATTAGAGGGAATTTTCGAAGTAAAACAATTCTAAGTAATTTTTTGGATACCTCGACCTTCGAATAGGCCACTACGACTTTGATTTGAAGTAAAATCGTTCTAATATTCGACCATTCAATAATCGAAGTTCTGTCTCTTTAAAAAAACTTCGACTTCAATACTTCGCCAAATGAAACCTGCCGAACTACTATGTTAGCCTATGGGGACCTTTTACAGCATTTTTCTTTGTGCGATTCGAAGGATTTAATTGTTTGATCAAACGATTTTACTTCGCAGGATACCCAAATTCGATGAAAAAAACTTCAACTTCGATATTCGAATTCTAAATATTTCGATTCGATGGTCGAATTTCGAAGTATTTTTATCTTCGAAATTCGACCCTTGATAGATCTGCCCCATAATGTTTTAACTGAGCACACATTCTTAATAAGTTAAATAAACTTTGTTTTTAAATAGCAATGTGCAAAGACGACCAATAGGGGTCGCCATACACATTTTGTATTTAACAGACAAGTGTGTTTCACTCTGTAAGCCTATGATTAAGGGATTTTGTTCCCAAAATGCTTAAGGCCATGTACACCTGCAGGAGTCTGCAATAACCCTGCCTTTAACCGGAGTGCTGTCCTTTGTTGGTTCTGTACTGAATAAAAAGCTAAATAACTCAAATAATAAAAAATGAAAATCAATTGCATATCACTTTCTATGCCATACTAAAAGTTAATTTAAAGGTGAACAACCCCTTGAAGCAGGTTTACAGTTTTTACCTAGCAGGAATTTTTAAATGAGTCGTTGCCACTTGCACCTATTGTAACTGAAAAATGTTTCACTTGGGGACTTGATTTGTTCAGTATATTTTTGTATCTATGTTTTTTTTTATATTTTGTTGTATTAAAATTGGAATGGTTTATCGCAACATGGATATATGTTTTTAAAAGCAATTGCAATCTTTCTTAAAGTAAATGATCCTGCAATTCAATCATTTGTCCTGTTTTGTTTGTCTTTCTATAGGTATTAAACATTTCAAATGAACATTTTAGACTGCAATATTTGAATTTTAGTAAAAAATAAATCTTAGGGGCATATACATACAGTGCCCCACAGTTTGCCAACAGGAGGACTCTCACAATCTTATACACATGGAAAAAGCTGTGAAACCTGCTGCCAAAATCATCCATTTACTTTTTTATAAATATGCCCCTTATAGAAGTAAAGTTATAATCACTTGGGGGGACCAGTGCTCCTATTCGCTGAAAACTGCACCAGCCATGGTTAGTTCTGTATTAGCATCACAGAGTGACCTCCTCCTTCTTCGTCCTGCACATAGTCCTTACATATGAAGAACAAGTAATGTTACCTCACAGAAACTGTTAGCTTGAACAGAATTTAAAATAGGTGAGCAGCTCAATACTGCATCTACATAGATTGAAATAATTATATAAAAGAGACAAGTGTTGATTCTTTAGGACACTAGTTACTTGTTCTCCGCTGAAAGGAAGACTGGGGCACAAGTTGGGTGTGAGACATCAGTCACTTCTCACCACGTCGTTCCACTGCCATCACATGTCTAATTTCCCTCATAAGAAAATGTCATTCCTCTTTTTGCAGATGGTTTGTCACCAACTGTTCCCTGGAGTCAATTGCTGAGAGATTCCTAGTCAAAGTAAAGCCACTTTCCATTTTACCTTTTATATATTGCAACCAGTTACAACAAATGGGTGTCATTATAGGACTTACTTACAAGGCAATGGAGGCACATGCTAGAGCAATTCCCATCTTATTGCTCACTCAGTAATAACTTGCATTCAACACTTCATTGCAGATTAAATATCTATCTTGAGGTGAAGAGTGCTGTGCAGTCCAGGCATTAAGCACTCTGCACCTTGTGCCCACCAACACCATGTAAATTGCAAATCTGAATGACTTGCTAGTTAGAGGGATGGAATAGAGCATGTCTACGTACCTCCCAGGCCCTTTGTGAATATAGTGCTGTCAAATGCTAGCAGTGTTTTTTTTTTTTGTGTTTTTGGGGAGTGTGCAGGTCTGGAGCTCAAATACCTGTGCTCATGGTGCAAAGTGCGGGGCAGTGTTAAAACCTTCAAAAAAAACAAAACCAAATAAAAAATGGTGATTTGCACTCTACCCCTTATATCAACACTGTATTATTCCAAATGAAAATATATATATATTTTATTAAATTTATAAGTTTATTCATATTTTAAAAAGCATTGTATAAATGTATTAATTTGCAATCTTAGTAGGATGTACATATTTTAAGTTTGGGATAATGTAATAATGGCTCACATTTCTACTGAACAAGCAATAGAAGCAGTGAAAAATGTCAAGGTGCTGGGAGTTATAGGGATGTTGGCTTTTTTTTCTCCTGTAAGTGCAACTATGCTTTTAATAAAGTTTTTTTCAATTTTGTACATTTGCTGTAGTATCTGAATGATATATTAAATGCTAGGACCCCTAATAGTCCTTACTGATCACAGGTTCTCCCTGCTATAGTGCCCAATGATATACTCTCAGTGTGTAGGACAGATATATTTGTTTTTTTTTTTTTTTTGGGGGGGGCCTGGCGTTATTCAGGGGATTGTCGCAATCCAGAGTGAAGAGGCACCCTCCCTTTTTTTTCATTATCTATTATTTTATTTATGGTTTGTGTGTGTCTGTGTTAAGTAAATCGTCCCCAATTAGTGTTTTGGTGACAAAACTTATTTACACCATGGACATATATTTCCCCCTCATTTATATATAGTTTTTTCTTCTGGATTAGAGACTAACCCAGGGAATACACATCCTTTATTTTCCCCCCCCCACTATTTTTTTTGATTTATAATACTTTTGTAGGCGATTAAGGGGTTTGGGGATTTTTGTTTACCAAAAACTACGAGATTTTTTTGTGTTGGTGTGGGGCACTTGTTTGGGGCAAAACAAACTTGAATTTTTCCAGATTTATTATACCCGATGTTGCAAAAAGCCGGAATCCGAAAAGCCAGCATCTCAAACCTGTTGAGGTCGTGTATAACTCAATGGCAGATGTCCCTATCACAATTTTAAGATATTGTGGTCTACACTGGGTTTAGCCAAATAATCTGTAAAAATTGAGCGATTTGGGAAAAAAGTCCTAAAAAATCATATGATTCAGGTTTTTGCTCGATTTTATCGAGTCTTTCCGCAATCCCATTTTTTAGAGTTATTTTAATGATAAACAAGACAAACTCATGGGTGGGAGTTTGGTCAAGCTTTGTTTACATAGACGTGTTGAGCCTCAAATAACCTAGAACCAATAAATCTGAGATTATTCTAGCTTTTTAATTTGAAAAATAACCCTTCCGATGTTAGGTTAGCTCTGTAGATTAAGCTCGTGGATTGAATACACTTGTGTTGTGTTAGATTGCAATTCTCCAGGGCTAGCTTTTTTTATATGTTGGTCCAATGGGGGGATTTTCTTGAGGAGGTACTTTAGGGGGCGGTTTCTTCGCATATGTGGTGTATATTAATGGGTGAAAGGTGAGCTCTCTCTCCTTGGCTTCTTCCTCAAAAATGGTGAGTATGGTTTTATTTTTTTAAGATATGAAAATAATTGTTACTCGATGGTTTTGTTAGTGCGGGGGATGAGCCATAGCGTTATAAGCAGGTGGGTGAGGGCCAAAGGGCGCTCAGTTATGTGTTTATTAATACAGTCAACTGCGAAAAGCTGCGCAGCACCCAACAACAGTATCCTTACATGTATACTTGTGAGATGGGTGTGGCACTTATCATATTTTTTATTAAATATAGAAAAACTTGTGATAATAGTGAGGTTAATTATAACATTGGGTAATGACGAAATGCTTATTTAAAAATTAATTTATTGTTGTTAAAAAATTGTTTATTATATTTTTTTTCCTCGTTTTGGAAATGTTGTTCTATACTCTATCATGTCATGTAAGGGCTGATTGAGGGTGTGGGCCTTCCATAGTTTTCTGTCACTCCAACTCTCGGTGCTTCTTGTTTCTCAGTCCTCATCTTTTGAGTCGGAGTGGCTAATGACTCGTTGCTTGGGTACCTAATACCGTGTTCTTAAGTAAATCATCGGTTATTGATATTTTCGGGGTGTTTGGGATGAGATTGGCACATTCTCCACCAAACCAAGTGGTAGGGACTCTTAAAGGTGCACTATAGGTAACGGAAATCCGCTCATGTGTAAAAGTAAGTTCTATTGTTGGGGGGCTTTGCTTTGTATCTATCTGGTGTGTGGACACTCCCTTTGAACGCTTTTTTTTGTTCTTCTTTATTACTATATTAATTAGTTGTATAATATGGTTTTTCCACCCCAAAAATTTCCCACCTTCCTTCCCTAAGTGTATGTGTGTATGAAATTAATTTCTTGTATATCTCTTTTTTTTATTGTGTCTTTGCCTTGTATGTTAGAGCGTTTTGTCCAGGGACCTCCCACAAGTTGTGGTAGTTTTGCCCTCTCTTGCCCCACCTAGCTCTTATATAGGCTGCCATTATTTATTTGTTGTGTATCGTTTGTCCCTTAATATTCTGCAAAAAACATTTTAATGTGTATATAAGTTATTTCTTATGATCGACTGACAGAGTCCCCTCCCAACTGCTTATGTCGAGACACATCTTTAGATTATCTCGCCCCCTATTTCTATTTTTTATCTACCGGCGGGTTATCGATAAGTTTTCCTTTCAATCAGAGCTATGGCTAATCTTTTTTTTTGTGCATCCACTCCTCGCTTTGTTCTTCTCCTACAAAACTCGTTTGTTTGATGATCTGTA
Organism: Xenopus laevis; assembly: GCF_017654675.1. Taxonomy (NCBI): domain Eukaryota; kingdom Metazoa; phylum Chordata; class Amphibia; order Anura; family Pipidae; genus Xenopus; species Xenopus laevis. Next base: position 98,529,746 of record NC_054373.1, read on the forward strand.
AATTTAGTTGTGTCTCAGCAGAAAAGCCAGTGGGTTATGTTGTAGGGGACAACAGGTTAAAAAAAGTATTCAGTAATATCTGTTTTATTGGAAGTGTGGACTGTAGGGATTGATTTTCCCATGTGTGATGCATTATAACTACTACTTCTGAATTTGATGACAATACATTTATTTTATTTTACTTATTGAACCCTGCCTTTCCTTCCCAGAACTCTATACATTGCTGGCACTGCTCACGTAAATTGCTAATTCCTATCTTTTAGTGACTTAAAACCTGAAAGGTGGACACATTAAAATCTGTGACCTCGGCATCGCTGCAGAAGGAATATTCCATGGGAAGACAACCAGCAGATGTGCAGGATACCCAGGATACCGGACCCCAGAGGTTAGAAAATCTTTTGTAATGCATTTAACACAGGGGAATTAATTAAAAGGAGTGCACACATATTATTCTTTAAAGCATTTGACACAAAGAGAACTTGGTAGACTGGGGCTGTATACCATTAAGGTCTACTTTTAGTAAACATTATCAGGATTTAGCACTTCAAACACTACACAACTATAATTATATCAATTACATTTATTAATATATCCAGATAATGATAAATTCCTATAAGGGTAATCTTGTGCTTATTTGTGCTGTTGGAGAATACTGTTGGTGCTAGGGTTGCCACCTTTTCTGGAAAAAAATACCGGCCTTACTATATATTTATCTTTTTTCCCTATTAATAACATTGGGATTAACCATCATTTTTACCGGCCAGGCCAGTAAAATACCAGCCAGGTGGCAACCCTAGTTGGTGCCTTATAATGTTCTGTTTTACTTGATCCTAACTAAAGCTGGCCATAGATGTAAAGATTTTTAAAAGATCTTTTCATTATCGTAGACCAAGCTTATCTTGAAACAATCGTTTAAATGTACGATTTGTCCATCAACTAAAAAGACCATTTCAAGCAATGCTGTCTAGTTGAAGCCAGGAAAAATTAGGGTAGCTGCCTGCTTTTCCCTGCAAACATAGATAGATTTCACTGTGACAGATACATTTTTTTTAACCTGGCCAATCAATTTTCTGACAGATGTCAGCCGAAAAATCGTTAGATGCACGATTGTTCAATTCCTGTCTAACCTCACGATAATTTGACGGATTGGTTGGATTGCACTAAAATTGGACGTTCAAGAAAAATCTTTGCGTCTATGGGGACCTTAAGCTGCATGAATCCATATTAGTTTCAAAACAATCCTTTTGGCTTTATTGAGTGTTTTAAATGTTTCTTAGCCAACTTAAGCTATGGATCTAAATTGCAAAAAGATCTCGTCCGAAAAAAAAACTAAGTCCCAAGCATTCAAAAAAATAGATCCTATCTATACCTATACAAGTAGGCTTTGAGAATTTTTTTTGATATAATTGTTCTGCTTTTTTCTAAAGGTTTTAGCGATGAAGGGGCTAGCATGTACGAAATGGCTACAGGCAAACTGCCATTTTCCCCATCAGGCAGTAATCTGATGCAGTTCTATACTATCAAGACAACTACACCTAATTATCCACAATCCTTGAGCCAGGAAATGCTGGACCTTCTGCCAAAGGTAAGTGGGAAGTAAAATAATACTAAACCTAAAAATCCAAAGCTTTGTTTAAATTGCACCACTTACTTCTTCAGCACCTGTCTGTAAACTACTGGGCACTAAAAGTTTTTTCAGCTTTAAAATACGTAATTATTGTTTATATTGTTTATATTAGGGGGCCGATTCATTAACTTCGAGTGAAGGATTCGAAGGTAAAAAGCTTCGAATTTCGAAGTTTTTTTTGGGCTACATCGACCATCGAATGGGCTACTTCGACCTACGACTATCGAAGGATTCGAAGTAAAAATCGTTCGACTATTCGACCATTCGATAGTCGAAGTACTGTCTCTTTAAAAAAAAATTCGACCCCCTAGTTCGGCAGCTAAAAGCTACCGAAGTCAATGTTAGCCTATGGGGAATGTCCCCATAGGCTTTCCTAAGTTTTTTTGATCGAAGGATATTCCTTCGATCGTTGGATTTAAATCCTTCAAATCGAACGATTCGAAGGATTTAATCCTTCGATCGAAGGAATAATCCTTTGATCGTACGATCGCAGAATTTGCGCTATATCCTTCGACTTCGATATTCGAAGTCGAAGGATTTCAATTCCTAGTCGAATATCGAGGGTTAATTAACCCTCGATATTCGACCCTTGATGAATCGGCCCCTAAATGTGTGATTGCCTTACAATTGTGTCATGCTTCTCTGGCATCATAGTCATAGCAGCTTGTAAATCCTACCTTTCTATTCACATATGCTGCTTACCGTATCTTTTGTAGATGTTTTGGCGCAAGACAGTAGCCATCTTGACCTATGCTTAGTGCAGTAAATTCTTATGTACTTCTAGTATAAGCTGCTTTACTTCCTAATGTGTGCATAAGAAAACCATAATATAACATCTGCAATTCAAATAAATGTGTTTATTTTTAACTTCTGGAGATGAATAAAAAACAGCGCTTAGGAGTGAACAGGAACATCAGGCAACACCCCTTCTATTCTTCAATCAAGTGGAAAAAGCTGGAAAAGAAAAAACTAAAGACCCCTTTCTGACCAAAAATAGTCAGTACATGGCTTCAGTAATGAAACTGTTTAGTTTTCTTGGTTTTCCTAGAAAACCTTCAGTCTAGCTTATAAGGATGTTTAGACCCACTAACCTAGCTTCTATTAAAGTTTAGATGAAAAAGAGTTAATTATTTAAAACATTTTTGTTTTTTTCTGCATTTACCTCAGGGCTACTTTGAAATGTAAAAAAACTGCTAAACAGTTATCTGTATTGTCTAAAAATTAAGATACTTAAGAAATGTATTCTAAGGACCAGTATTGCCTTTGCAAAATGCTATTTCTTTTTGTAGCTATCAGCCGATAACTTCATAGAGATTTCACCAGGATTCAGCGCTGATAGTTCCAGGAGAGAGAAGGTGGAAGACCTCTCCTATGTGGACTCCAGCTGGAATTGGCAGGAGTAAAGCATTTCACTGTGCTCATGTGGACTAGTGTAACGAACGTACCTGGTGGTCTAGGGGGGACGACGACAGGGACGCCTGTCGCCCCCTCGGCGGGACGCCCGCCTCGACGAGCGGCTTCCTTTAGGCCGCAGGCGCCGGCATCTTAGGGCACGCGCGGCGCGCTCTTGGTTTTCTTAAAGGCGCAGGCGCACTGACGTTGTGACGTCAGCGCCTCTATAAAAAGTGTCGGTCCGCTCATTTTTCTAGAAACTTAATTGTAAGAGGGCCGGGGATGTGAGGGCTGGGACTCCAATTGCCACAAGTGAATAGGATTTTATGATTTCGCTGGGTTCCTTGTTCTTTATTTGAGCCTGGTTTGGCATTAACTTTTAAGGGGGCTCGATATAAACTTGTTTTTTATTTCGCTTGTGTTTGAGGATGGTCCTCTGCCTGGCTATTTTGACTAATTCTGAATTCTGGATCCTGACCTTGCCTGCGTAAGACTTACTCTACTGTTTAACCTTCGATTGATCACCGGTTTTGACCCTTTGGCCTGTTTGACAATTCGTGTTATCTGCCTGGCCTCGACCAGCCTGTATTGTTATCGCTGTCATGGATTGTAGCATCTGTTTGTGTTGTACCCGGTGAGACCTTTTCGTTGTTTTCTCCAGAGAGCCTCCACGTGCTAGAGCTCCTCGCTTCTTTCTGGCCTTTTGCTTTTGGGTGCCCCTCTGAGCTGCGGCAGAGGGATAGGTCTATGAACCTGTGAGCCCTCAGTAATCCACACCCCATAATGTTTGGCGCGCGAGGTAAGGCTTGGAGAGGCTTTCTTCTCTCTCTGGGGAGGAGGGGCCGGGAGAACGGTACTTGTGTCCTTTAAAACTAATGAAGTAGAAGCCTGTCACCGAGGAGGAGGCTTGGCCATTGTGGTAACCCCCCCCAAAAGGTTGGGGGGGGAAGCAAAGAAAACTTTGGCCAACAAAACCACTGTTACTAAAAATAATTTATTTTTGAAATAAATATACGGGGTGACCAAGAAAGCTGTGGTTACGAGAGCTGGAGGAATACATTTACTGTCCTTGTTCACGGGGCCTCAAAACTGCCACTATATTTTGTTCAACCAAATCCCAGGAGGTCATCATAACAAATACCATCCATACAATAATCAATCCATGGCCCAATTTTTGATTTCTTTGACAAAACTGACTTCTGAAAATGATAGTCTCACAATTGTCTAACCCCTGAGCTCATCCATGGGGGCGTACACTCTGTTATGTGTGAGTTACTTAGGAGTGGGGGAGAGAAGCAGAATATTCTTCGAGAAAGAAGGGGCAAGGTTGTATGTTTGAACAGTTTTTGTGTCTAGGAAAGACATTGTTTTTATTAATGAAAGCCTCTTGCATAATGTTTTGGGCCTAAACTTGATATTACGAGTAAATAATAATTTACTAAGTGGAAGAGACATATTACAAGTGTACACCATGCAGGCGCATATGTACCTTTCCTAGACTTATTTTATTATACTCCAAAATAATAATCGCTTAAAGTTTATATATATATTAAATGTTGTATTGTATTAATGAGGCATTATTATATCCACATTATTTTCTTATTACGTGATATAGGATGTGTCAATATGAATTTACTACGCTATGTTTTTGACTATTAGTTAGGATTAAGAATTATGTGGAACTATAAAACCATAGTTATTATCCGCCTTCTTATATGTTTGTAATAAGTATATTATACCCTTGAAAAAAATTTTTTCCCCCAAAAATATAGAGTATCTGTAGTATACTTGAGTATCTTTATACAAATATAATTAATTTTCCTTTAAGTTTTATGGTGTAAAAAGTGGGTAATATAAAATTATAACCCAAGGTATGATAGGACCTATTTTTTTTAGGGTTTTAAAATTTTTTAATTGGGTTTCTTTAAATTAGTGATACTTTATAATATATAAAATAGAATAATGGGGGATGGTAGACGTGATTAGTATTCTGCCATGTACTATTTTAACTATAGTATAAACTTTTTAATGGAGTACGTACATTTTATTGGAATTATTATTCTCATTCTTAGCTCTTGTTGTGGAGTATTTAATTTCGGTGACTCATATTTATTTTTTTATTAAAGAGATTTTTTCCCAAAAAATAAACCAAGGAAGATGTTTTTTTTTATTTTTTCCAAGAAAAAAGGCCCACCATGTATAATACGATGCAGCAATGTATGTGAGTGGTGTGTGAATGTGTATAGAGACCCCCCATTGCATCAATTTAGAAGGTAAAAATAGTTCACCTTCTGATTGACTGCACATTGAATTCAAATTTCTTTATAAAATATAGAAATCTATAAAAGGATGTCTGTATCCTTGTGCCTCTTAGACCCAATAGGAAGTAAAATTGCAGCAGATGGAGCTGCAGTGGTAGGACCTGTTTTTAAAATAAGCCCATTAGAGCCATGAATGTGTGTAATTTAGATGCTGTAGAGTTTAGGGAATATTAGTCAGAGTTGTCTCACCCAGAATTCTGCCTAACTGCAACTTCCTCCTTCCCCGCCCACCATGAGTTATATAGTAGGCCCATCATAATACTTATCTCTCCCCTCCAGGCCTTTTAAATAATAAAAGGCCCTGGTAGTAATAGTACAATGTTGATCCACGGCCTGGTCCAATTGCCGTTTTGGAGCCAGGAAGGAATTTTTTTACCCATCTGAAGCATGGAGATGGCTATAGATGGGTTTTTTGTCTTCCTCTGGATCAGCAGGTTGTTAGGTCACTTAAAATTGATGGACACGTTCACCCTAAATTACTATGTGTCCTTAATCCAGTGATAAATCCTAAACCCATTTATGTAATTTCACCTCTTGACTTGATAGGGACTATTGCAGCACATTGTATACAAAGCAGTGGGAATTTAGATCCTAGTTCTATCTACAGAAATAGGGACAAATAGTGTGTGAATAAATGAGAGAGAGTGTGTGTGTGTGTGTGTGTGTGTGAATTTGTTCCTTACACCTCCCAGACTCAGCTGAGAAGAAAGAGTCCCATGACGGCTTATATGAGCCAGTGCCTGGCCAGAGAGGGAACTATTGCAGTAAGTGATAGGGTGAGCCATTTGCTGCAATAGATGTGTGAATGGACAGTAATAAGATTGAAGCCAAAACCATGAGCCAATTCATCATAAAACATGTCAGTTACTATACCAACCTTTTCTTTGCCTCATGTAAAGATATCAAACCCATATTTTAAGCTCATACCCTCCCATAGGTAAAAAGAAAAAAAATGAAGCCAAGCCAAAAATAGATTTGCTTATGTATTTATATGGAACAAAGTTTACACAAACATTTTTCATTCATCTTCAGTCACTGCACTCGTATAGCCAGTGTGTAAGCATACGTTGAAATACAAATGGAATGGTGCATCTCTACTGTTATATATAAATGTTTATACCATCTCCATGAGTTCCACGTTCAGCACAAAACCAATGACAAATAGATCAAGCACCCAGGCATTGTGCTGGATTCCTGCAATAAAAACACTATTGAGACATAGTTTTGTCTAATTATAAGACTTTTCTATCAGCACGGGGTTTGCAAAGCCTTCACTGAAAGTAAAAGGACCAGTTGTTCCTGTGAAAGAAAAACAATGCGTTTAAGGCAAAAAGCTTTCCCTTATTTAAGATTACCCTGCCTTTTTATACAAAATCCCCACTAGACTCCACACAGATTATTGGTTTGAGAGGAGCAGCACATAAACTGTTATATAGAAATTGAAGGAAAGAGGAGCAAATCACTGAGCGCAAAGAATGCCCCAGGGCCAAGATTCCCCACAGACTTCTTAACAGAAGCCAAAGATTTTGCCTTACAGACAGCAGTGTCCTAAACAGTCTGCTTGTTTAAGGCTCATTTACAAGTGAAAATGCAGTGTGTGCAAAGTGCAATATTGAGCACTTGGGCAAATTCGAGTTTCTTTTTGAATTTTTTGGCCGTTTTCGGTCGAAGTAAAATCGTTAGATTGTAGCAATCATTCGAATCGATTGATTCGAACGATCAAATGATTTTCAAAAAAAAAAAAAAAAAGTTAGACTTTTTAAAACTTAGCCAAATTTTGGCTCTAGGTTCTAGGAGGTCCCCATAGGCTAACAAAGCAATTCGGCAGGTTTAAAGTGGCGACATTACAGAGACAGTACTTCGATTTTCAAATGGTCGAATATTATTTTCAATTTGAATCAAAGTCGAATATGGCCTTTTCGATGGTCGAAGTACCCAAAAAATACTTCGAAATTTTTTAATTCGAAAATTCACTTCGAACTTTGATAAATCTGCCCCTTGGTGTTTTTTTTCTTTATTTTTTTTTTTAAATGTAGCAATTCCTGTTGCTTTGGCACCCAGGCATTTATAGACTATACACACACACAAATTTTTTGGATACTTCGACAATCGAATAGGATACTACGACTTTGAATTTACTTTGAATTTGAAGTAAAAATAGTTCGAATATTCGACCATTCGATAATCTAAGTACTGTCTCTTTAAAAAAAACTTTGACTTCAATACTTTGCCAAATTAAACCTGCCGAAGTGCTATGTTAGCGTGTGGGGATCTTGTGCAACCATTTTCTAAGTCTTTACACATCGAAGTAAAATCGTTCGATCATACGCTAAAATCGTTTGAATCGAATGATTTAATCGTTCGATCGAACGATTTTACTTTGATCGTTCCATGGCAAAATTCGGTGAGAAATACTTTGACTTCGATGCATTTTAATTCGATGGTCAAATTTCGAAGTATTTTTTACACTTCGAAATTCGACCCTTGATAAATCTGCCCCATATAGTATACTAATATATATAGTTTGAGAAAGGCCTTGGCTGGGCCGAAACATCAGTCTTTAGTTCTGCAATAAAGCACTTTTTTTAATTTTAAGTCCTGTGAGTGCGGATTCTTGGAAATGGATATTATTGTGATTTTCCTTTCCTGGCCATCCTCCATTATCAGCTATGCATGGGTTAGCTCCTCTGCTTTGACTCCAGACAGAGGACACTCCCAGACAGAGTGGGGAAAACTTGCTGACATGAAGGATGGCCAGGAAAGGAAAATCACAGTAAGTATGGTCTAATTTTCCTTTATTTCCCTGGCCATCCCTATGTCAGCTACATATGGGATATACCCAAGCTTAATCCATTAGGATTTAAGTAAATGCTATCAAGGATCTATGAAAACTTAAAGCAAATGAGACTACTCACAGAACATTGTACAAGTCCAGATCAGACGGATTCTTCCCCTCATTCTAGCCCATCCTACGCAACTATGTTAACCTGTATACCCTGAAAGGAGAATCCCTGACAACTACAGATGAGGGTCTTGCAAAACTAAAACAGACATTAAAGCATGAATTCTGCATACAAGAAAATCAAGGCAACCATTCTAATTGCTACCCTGATAATATACAGGAATTGTGTGAATGAATACATTCCAAAGAGATGCATGCTGGCAAAACCAAAAACTACAGGCCAATTGTGAATTGCTCAATCTAAGTTTAAAAAAAACGGATGTTTCAGCAAACAGGTATCACATGCCATAAAAGAATCTGTGATTATTTTATAGTAAGACACTTTTGACTTCCATACCTTGACTCCTTGACAATTCCACATATAGTAAGGTGAGGCATTTGATGAATGGGACCTGTGGGACTCCAGGCCTTAATCATCAAAACACAGAGCAAGATTCACGATTATCTGGCATAATGAAAGAAGATCTCAGAACTGAAAAGCACTAAAACTAAATGCATTTTGCTCCTTGCATAGCCCTGATATGTAAGGAAGGAACCCTTTTTTGGATTCTAGTAGAGTAAAATAAAATACCCTAGAGTGCCACCATTGTATCAGACAAACTATGTACAAAATTAGCCCTACCAGAAAAATATCCTTTCAACAAAGCAACCTGTACATGATATCCCCTGAAACAAGCACAGTGTGGGGTAACACCAACATTAAAGTGGCTATGTGTCTCTGCTCTATAAAATCCCATTAGTTTGGGCTAGGAGGATGAATATTCAAAACAATCCCAAGTCTAACACCATATGGGTGGGTGATAAGGTAAGTAATGCCAGTGTCGGATCGTGTCGCATTGTTGGTGGGTTGCCTCATTTGTTGCAAAAATATTACGTATTCATGAGTGTGCATTCCACATAACCACTCAATAACATATACACCTAAATAATAATATATAATGCAATACATTGCTTTTCTGTTTTTTGGGAAATTAAGACAATCCTTAGGTTACCACCTTGTCCCCATCCCCTTATCAATAGCCATCTAGTGACAGAACTATTGCAAAACATTTATTATGGAAGAAATCATACAATATAATAACATTAACTACTGTCACCTTAAACTACCTTTAAAACAACACCTTATAAAAAAAATCCTTAACAACAATATCATTTTGTCTGCAACAATATCATTTTGTCGGCAAAAATGTGTCAGAATAGCATCAACTGAAAAATGTTAATATGGAGAATTCACAAAACTGTCCTTATTGAATGCTACGCCTCTTTTCTTAGAAAACGTTGGGATGGTCGGGAAAACAAGTGGAAATTAGTTCTGTGAATTAGTTGACATTTGAATGGCTCTTTTGTGAACTACCCCATAGTGTTGTAAAGGAGCTTTCGCATGACCCCTCATGACAGAGGGATTTAGATTAAATTCTTTATAAGCTTGAAGAAGAACTGTACACTTCTAGTTTAACAATTACAGTGCATGAGATTATATAAACTTTTAGCTGGTTACTCGGGAAGGGGGCTTTATATATTAGAAAACACGTGACAAGTCCATGGCCATGCTGTCTTCTACAAAACCCTTCAAAGATGCCCCATGAATGATTTATCTGGAATTGTGCAATTTTGTTATCAGCAAAAGGCCTGAGGTATTTACAAAGACCCCCTCCCGGAGAAACTCCACGAACAACACTGGTCCCATTAGAAAATGTTCCATCTACCAACAAAAGGACTTTACTTTTCAGGCTGAAAATGGGTTCTCTTTTGATAAATGGCACCACCATGCCAGTAATCAGAGAAAATGTAAACAAAGGAACTGCAAACAAAGGTTATTACATAAGACAAGTAATTTTATTTATAAAAGTATACATCATCCATACATACAAAAAAAGAAAACAAAATACAATAACCTACTGGCCTGCATAAATGCTCCCTACAAAAAAAAGAGAGTGAGTGCTTGCTTTCAATAATAAAGTTATAGCTCTTCCTTCCATAGATTTGGCTCATTCAATTCCTTCTTGTTTATCTTTAATAGCAACCTGTAAACAGATATAAATATTATTTTATATATAATAAGGCCTTTAGTATTATTTGTGAATATATATCAGAAAGCAATGACCCTGTGTTAGCCATCTTTTAAGAGCTGTACCATTAGTTAAATAAATGCAATAACCTGTTGCAAATGCATTTGCTGGCAAGTATAATACTCAATAAAAAGTAGAATGAGCATCATGGGACTTAATGAAACATACCCACTTTACTATGGGTGTGAATCTGAAAATTCAAATATGCAATAGAATGCAATATTGGTCCGGATTACATTCAAAACCCCCCCTCCAAATAAATATATACTCTAGTTCAGCCCCCTTGCTTGACCATGACTATGCAATCATATATAAAAACGAATCCACCAGGGAAAAAGCACCTTTCCATGATCATGTAAGTTATTAGAGGGGTATATTTTAGAATCAGCTTGTTAGAATGATAATGATACATATCCTAAGACAGTGGCAGTTTTTATAGTGATTTTAGTTGGTTGGCCTTCTGTTCTGCATTTACCTAGCTTGAAGTTTAAATGCAGTTGGGAAGCAGTTTTACCTCCAAGTATACTTGGTACTAGGGTATGAATAAAATCAGTTGTATTTGTATACATATTAACTAGAGATTTTATTTGCATAATAAATATAATTCTAAACAACCTTTCAATGGTGGTTTAAAAAGTAAATGCCATTCAAAGCAGTATCTGTCCTGCTGTTCATATTCTTTGCAATAGTAGTTCTTTCCTGAAACAATGTAGCACAAACCAGATAATTAAGAGACCTGAAGAGGAATGACTTAAGAACCAACAGTGAATGCAGAGCAGAAAAAGATAAATATGGATTTCAACAGCAATAACATTATATACTGCCCTGAGAGCAGCACTCCGCTTGTAAAACAGAATTATTCTGATGTTTCTGAGGTAAACTAAAATGTCCCAATAGGAAATGCCACAAAAGGCACAACATGATAAAATACTGCTTGGCATTTTGTTTAAACGTTTTGTGGAAAATTGTCTGGCAGTAAAGGGTGAATAGACAACAGGATTTTATACATACCCGAAATCTTTCCTCTAAAAGGGAAAGCTCGCTTATCAAGTCTGTGATTGCATTGGTAAATGCCTCTTGGGGGCTGTAGTCTGGTGTTGTCTGAACTCTTATGACAATTTTATGCTCAAGAGGATGTGGGACTTTGTAACCTGCAAACAACACCTGAGGATCCTTCAGCAACTGTCTAAAATAAAATAAGATTACAAAGTCAGACATGCTATCTCAGATGTACAACAAAAGAAGTTATCATAGTAAAAGACAAGTACACCCCCAGAATGAACGATGTTCAGCTTAAATGTTGCTTTATAAAAAAATAAAAGAATACGCTCACACCCACCTTATCTAGTGGGCAAGCATTCCACTGGAGCTTAGATTTAAAGAAGTTGATTTTAACAAGTTGGGCTGAGCTAGATTCACTGAAATTTGGGTTTCTAAGAAAGATTCAGACTATGAGCATGAGCCACTTACATTTTAGAGTCTGTTTGTATGGGATAGGCATGCATTATGTATAATATGACATACACAAATCCAATATGGCAGCCACAAGCTTTTTAGGAGGAGTTAATGGAAATGTAAAGCTAGCTTGTGCTAAAAAAACACAACAAGGGATAGTTTTTCAGTGACTGGGTTGGGGGACTTACCTTGTCCTATAAGGCACAGATTTTCAGACCTCTTGATTTCGAGGCCTCACTCCCTTTCTGGTTCAACAACCCCCCTCCCAATTAGTGTAAACCAAGAGTAAATACACATAAAAATATGGTTGTTGTTATTATCACTATTTTGCTATAGTATCGGTAATATCCAGTAGATCCACCCAAACATCTGAACACGATTAACTTAGGAAGTCAGATTATGGCTGTATTCTTCTGTATAAATTTTCAGCAATTGACTTAAGTCTCCTAACTGAGATGAGCATGGAAACTACTTGACTGATGAACGGACTAATATCCTAGTGAAATTGAGGTCACAGACAGGGAGTTTATTTTGCAAAAAAACATAAAGGAAGGGTAAAGCCAGGGCTGAAGTACAAAGCTATTTGGATAGTGCCGCTCTTCCTTAATTTCAATGAAGTAATGATTAAAAAATGAATACTTACGACTTAATAATATTCCCAATTGTATGATCTTCCTTGTTGATTGTAAACAAACAGGCATTAGGTACCTTGGTATCCTTAGTGATCGTTATCCTAAACATTATCAATAATTATTAATTAGATGGTTATTCAAGATAAAACTTATCTTCATATTTATTGCATAGCAACAGCAGGAAAGAATACAACATACATAAACTGACAGTTGGGTGATAAGGTGAATGGACTATAGGAAGGGGATTGATCAATGCACATTGCCTGGTCCAGTTTCAGAAGTAATTAAGTATCTATGCAAGTGCAAGTATTTTTAAAAACAGGGATTTTAGTTACAAAGTTATGATCATAAAATTGCTATGCCGCCACTATCGGTATGAGTAGACACACAACCAACCTGTGACCCACTGTCCAACATAACCCAAAATACAAAGTGCCATCATCACAGAAATTACATTATCTAAGGGCAAGGGAAGGTGGCAAGTTATACTTTGAAACCTGTGCCTCACGGATCTGCCTCCAATTCCCATTCACAATTTCTACCTGACAGTTACCTGGAAAAAAAATCTTGCATGCAATAGGAGCCTCATTCATTTACTTCCAATTTAATTGCTAGCAACAGGACCGATTGCGTAAAACAGAATCAAATTGCGCATCATTTGATGGTAGCTTGACTAAATTTCAGTAGGGAGCCTAACCTATTCTGGGTTAATGTTACAGCTAGGGCAGCATCCCTGATTTGTAGCAGTCTTTCATCTATGGTCGTGTGCAGGTTTGGGGTTCGTTTAATTAGCAGGAAATGCTGTTTATGGGCCATTATAACCACATAAAACACTTACTTTTTTTCACCCTCGAACAGTAGAAAAGACTCAAACGCTGGTGGCGCGTTCATGGTGCAAGAGGCAGTCCCTGCAAATTTTCGGCTGCTCTCAACACTCTCACTGCCGCTTTGCTTGTTCTGATGACTTCACTAGAACGCGAATGGCGTCACTTCCGTCATCGCAGTTACATCCCATGCTAAATCTTATCCGCAGTTGTCAGGTGGTTTCATGTGGGCACTTACACTGTTTGCAAAGGAAAAATAGATACTAAAACTAACTCTAGTTACTTGCTCGTAATATAGGTCCAACAGATACAAATCAGGGACTGCCATCAACGCAAACACCCCGCCAGTCTCAAAAATGGCAGCTGGAGTGCTTCCTCAACCCATCACATGAACGCCGGTGACGGCCCTGATTGGTTGGAAGGCTACAGCGTGCTGAAGTAGCCCTGGGGTCGCTGGTGTTTGTCAGAGCGCGGCATTTACAGGAGTGCGTCACAGTATATCGACTGTGGTTAAAAAGGGTTGCGCTGTATCAGAGGAAGCGGGGAGGCTAGAGGAATTCCAGCAGGTAAAGTCCAATGCTTTCATGATGCTTTATTGTCCTGCGTTCTGCGCTTCCGCGGCTGCCAGACTTTGTAAGAAAGCGAGTCCCATGCCACCTGTCAGTCCCCATTGAGTAGGGGAGGGGAGTTATAATGTACAATGTCCATGTGTTTAGTACAGTCTGCATCTCAGTTGGGCCACGGTTCCATGTTCTTGCAAGTAGTGTGTAGCAGTAACTACAGAACTGCACTGGCTAAGGGCTTCTGTCCATCCACAGTATAATAAAAGCACTTTAATCAGCTGGAATGAATGGGCTGGACTGGTGCACGTGTTACACCAGCGATGGAAGAATGTGTATTGTGCTAGCCCAGTACCATATCTGAGTTCGTTGCTATCAGGCTTGAGTATAGATGAAGAGGGCCAATGTTTGACCAATATGTCAAAATACTCGCCTGAATAGCCCTGTGAGTGTTGATCAGTCGGCCTGTAAACGTGTACTTGTGTCAGGAGAATTCTTTGCTTATTTTTCTAGCTATTACTGATCAGTTAACCCCAGACACAATTGCAACATTGAGGGGAATTGCTGTATCTGGTAAAAACCATATTGGTTGCATGGATATCCCTAGTAAAGAAAGGAGACGCACAGGAAAGACAGTGGGGCTCATTTATCAACACTGGGCAAATTTGCCCATGGGCAGTTACCTATAGCAACCAATCAGTGATTAGCTTTTTGAAGCCAGCTACAAGTAGAACAATAAATGCAGCAATTTGATTGGTTGCCATGGGCAAATTTGCCCAATGTTGATAAATGGCCCCCGCTGTTTTTCAAAAATAGTCTATTACAACTGTGATGGTAACAGCTGTTACTTAATGTTCCTATTCCGCTGGTTCTGTCCCAACAGCAGCCATGTATTATAAAAGGAATAAGGTGTTGTGGCAACGAATGCAGACAAGCTGCAACTTTATTTTATTCTCACGACCGGTTTCGAGCAGTAGGCTCTACTGCTGGTGGGAGTTGTAGCTTAATGGCATACTGTAGGGACACCCGGAAATAATTAGTTTATTCAATACTTAAATCATATTGCTCCTGTTTCCATTATTATTTCTACTGCTGGGTAAAAAAAACCCCACTTCGAATGCAGTCATATTGCTGTAGAAGAAAGTGAGTAGGAGGTATGGTAGTATTATTTAATTCAATGTAAACATTTTAAATTGTTTTTGTTGGGCAAAACACACAAAGGTTAATATGTTTGGCCTTTTAGAAAGGCTTCTAACACAGAAAGGACATACAGGATGCCTTATACCAGAGTATTCTCATACTCTAGTGTAGATGCTTCTTTTAAATTTTTGGTGCTCCTCTTTGCTGAAAAGTTCAGCGGCTCAGAGTACTGTTTTTAGTGAGTTCTGCACCATCTTCATTCCTTTGCCCAGAATTCTTGCTATGGCCCTGGGTTGTGTGTATGCCAGTAGAGAAAACGCTTGGCTTTTTAAGTAAGAGTTACAATTTTACTCCATTTACTCTTCTGTAAATATGCATAGCCTAGACCGGCCTCAAGAGATCCCTGGGAATGGCAAGAAGATGATGGAATTGACGCTCACTACCATAGTAAACCAGGCCAGTGCAGTTTTCAGATAAGCAGAGCAGCTGGCCTTAGATAAGCAATTGTACTTAAAGGGGTTGTTCATCTTCAAACAACGTTGTTTTCCGATAGATCACCAGAAATAACGACTTTTTCCAATTACTTTCTATTTTCTATGTGTCACCGTTATTCTAATATTGAAGTGTAAGGGTAGAACTACGTGGGCGATTTCCACGCATTTTCTGTGGATCCAACTCACTGCGACGGAAAATAAGGTAAGCAACAGCAAGGTCAGATGGTGTCGCAGTCGTGTCGGATGAACACTGAGACACCATCCGACATTGCTGTTGCTTACCTTATTTTTTGTCGCATCCGACTTGACGCCTGGGTTTTAGTGCATCGTGTCCCATTAGCCAAAAACGCATTGAAATCGCCTATGTAGTTCTACCCTAAACGGTCATTTTTCACCTTCTAAAGCAGCTCTGGAAGGGGGAGGGGGGTCGCCAACCCTGTAAACTGTTCTAAATTGATACATTTAGTTGATATATTAAGTTTGTCCCTGCTGAGCAGAATCTCTGGGTTTCATTACAGGCAGCTGTTAGAATTGATACAATAGTTGCTAATATTCCAAAGAAATGTAACAACTAAATGTTGCAAAAGTGTAGCAGTTTAGATTCTGCACCTGAATCACTCAGCTGCCAGACTCAAACGCCAGAGACACGAACATTCAACTTTAAACTTAGATTTTGGAAAATAATGGAAAGTAATTGAAAACGTTTTTATTTCTGGGGAATAATCTAAAAACAACTGAACTGAAAAAAGTGTTTGGAAGGTGAACAACCCCTTTAATAGTGGGTGTCTAGCAAATTGCCACCCCTTGTGATTAGCTTTTTTTTTTTTTCTGTCTTAACCTGTCAGTGTCTGTACAATGCCAGTCGAATGTATTATCATTTCTGTAATTTAAAACCACAAACAATAAATATTCCCATTGTACAGATGAACACCAATTAAATCTAAGGAAGAATTTTTTAAAAGAGTAAAGCTCACCTGCAGGTTGATACTGGCAATATGTATATTCTGGCACAAACCAGAGGTTCTACTGGAAGACACCATAGTCACTACCGATTAGGCCTGTGGGGCTGTTTTTGCCTAATAATAATTGAGAATCTTTGCCTAGAAGTAATCACATGTGTTATTTTAATTGCTTGAAAGCAGTGGTTGCTTTTTTTTGTTCAGTTTATGGTGTTAACATTTGGTGTTTCATATAGAAACAAGTTACATTACATGATTATATGGCGTGAGTCACTTGGATCAGCATGCTGCTGCCTCCTACTCATTGCTGTGACACCACTAGCCTGCATTTCTTATCCCAATCTAATTAAAACAGCCACTTCTTTGAGTAGCTTTGCGTACACTTCATATTTCTTTTTACTGTAATTAAAGGTGAACTAATTTTAACATTTGCATTGTGTTGAAAGATTGTTACATTTCCCTTTAAACATGTATGCACTAAAGAGCTATGCCTATAACACTATTGGTGTTTTCAGCACACCCTTTGATGTCCATGCCCCAGCTGGTTTCTTGTAAGGAGATAATGACAATGCAGGAGGGCAGTGTGAGGTGATGAGTGCTGTGGCTTGACAGCCATTACAGAAGTATATATCAATTGAAATTGCTAGCAGAGAGATGGTAACTCTTTGGCATTGTATTGTTTAATGGATTGAGAGGGGATAAGAGATTTAACAATACAAGACAGGGTGCTTAGAAAGTGCAAGACAAACCAAGGACAAATACAGTAATTTTACAGTTTGGTCCCTTATATATGGAATGGTCTCCTTGGGCCTAATTTTATATGAATCTGTCGCCATCTCCTGTGTCCATGTGATCTAAATCAGTGCTTACTTAAGTGATCTATGAAAACTGTCAGTCAAATGTTTGTCTATCTAGTCTTTTAAAGGAGAACTAAAGCGTAAATAAAGAAGTAGGCTTGAAATGTTGTACATTATATTTTGGATTGGACTTCTGTACCAGCCCAAGTATCCTTTATCACTTGATAAAGGATCCTTGGGATCCGAAACATGTTTTGAAGCAATAAAGAAGGATCCTTGGGATCCAAAACATGTTGTGAAGCAATAAAGAATTATTTGCGGCAGAGACTGCGTTTGATGTGCTCCATCCACACCCTTGTTTGTTGAAATTGTCTCTGGGTCTCCTGGTGTGGCCTGACTGGAGAGTGAGCACGATTGCACAGGTGAAGGTGACTGAACGAATCTGCTGAAAGTTACATGACAACACAGGAACCAGTGCAGTCTGCATATTCTGATTATTAATCAGTCTTGCTGTATCAGCTTCTGGCAGATATTATTTGACTTGTGCTGTTTTGATTTATGACAATCCCTAAGCTTAGCCTTCCAACAGCAGCCCAGACCACACTGAGCATGTGTATGGTCTTGCAAAGACCCCCTGCGGCCAACTTTAAAAAGCATAAATCATTTGTTTAATTAGGCTTGTGGTGCAGTAAGATCATATTTATGTTTAGTATACAAAATATAGCATTTCTAGCATTATTCTATTTTAGACTTTAGTTCCCCATTTACACACTGCAGGACCCCCCCTCATTCATTACCTATGTACAGGGTGGGAGTCCACATGAATGTGTCATTTACAACCTGTTCTAAATTAGGGATTTCAAGGCCATTTGTCTAGGCCATATTAATATTTACAGCATATTGGCAGAAGTATCCAGGCACCTGCTTGTCCAGCATCTCTTTCCCAAAGCAAGGTATTTATATCAATTACCCTCTATTTGCTGTGTGAAAGGTTGTTCACCTTTAAATTAACTTTTAGTATTATGTAGAGAGAAAACTAAGATAATTTGCAGTTGGTTTTCATTTTTTTATTTCTGTTTTTTTTATATATTTCGCTTTTTATTCAACAGCTCTCCTGTTTGCAATTTCAGTTGCTAGCATTCAAATTACTGTAGCAACCATGCATTAATTTGAATAAGAGACTGGAATATAAATAGAAGAGGTCCTGAATAGAAAGATTAGGAATAAAAAGTAGCAATAACAATACATTTTGTAGCCTTACAGAGTATTTGTTTTTTTTCGAAGGGGTCAATGACCCCCGTTTGTAAGGTGGAAAAAGTCAAAAGAACAATTCAAAAACTATAAAAAAAAAAGTCCAATCGGAAAGTTACTTAGAATTAGCCATTCTATAACATACTAAAATATAATGTAAAAGTGAACCACCCCTTAACAGCTTCTACTCTTCTGCAAAGACTTTCTATAAGCTTTTATTTGTGGGATTTGCATGCAGTAAACTGCACAAGCCCTTTTCAAGGTTGGCACTGTGTCCTGGCTTGTACTAAGCATTTAAATCAATTCATCCCACAGATGTTTAATTGGAATGTTTTTGTACGCTGCTTTGGTTTCAGTGGTACAAGAGCCTCGTCCAAAACCGTGCAAACGGTCCCAGACCATTATTCCACCTCTATCAAGCTGTCAGATTTACTTTATGCAGTCAGACAGATAGTGGACTAGCATCTGCCAAACCCTGGCTTTCTTTCAGATTTGATATAGCAAGCATAGGGCCTGCTGCCTTCTCTGTAGTTATGCCTCTGTATTGGTATGCAGTAAATACTAAAACATAATTGTAAAAAACATTTTACCCAGTAAGGTGGGTGCCAGTATTTATTATATTATATACATTATTCATTTAGTGTGTGTGTCCCTTTAAGGGAACTTATAAGGAACTTGCAGATTCCTATTGTCATTACTTTGGTTGGATGTTGGTTCTAATAAACTGCTGAGCAGAAGTTTTATAGAGAAACCTTCCATACAAAGGGTGGTATCGTGTTCAGATTGAGATTCAAAACAAGCCCAGACACACACAAGCTTTCCCATGCGCAATATATAGTATCACTCTGTAGTAGTTTATAGCAACCCCTGCCATAAAACAAATATACTGTGTAGTTGGTCTCAGGAAGTACAATTCTGTCATATTCATTGTGATCTAATGTCAGTCATCCTAGGCCTGCTAGGAATGGTAATGCAGCAGCAATTTACATATAGTTTGATGCTGTTGCAGCTGCTCTCAGCCCTTGCATATAGTGGCATAGTTACATTACCCTGCAACCACTACATTGGGATAACCAAATTACATTTTTGTTTATACCGGCCAATGTATCTGGCAGGAAGTGAAGAAAAGCTATGTCTCCTCTCGCTTCCTCATCTGCTGACACCATACCGGTACACTTTATGAGACGTTTCAGTCTAGGCAAACTCATGGTCTGTTGATGTGGGTCCACTGAGGTGACATGCATGCCCAGATGACTAGACTGTATGGTCACAATCTGCCAAAACACCTGGTCACATACATTGTATGTATATTTTTATTTGTATAGCGCTCCTTGAGGGCAAAGCACTGTGCAGTAAACCCATTTATATTTTTCATTTATGTAGAAACTATGCCCAGCTATGATGCAGAAATCTGTTGTATATGCTAAGCTGTTTTGTTTCTGTAACGGTTTCATCAGAAACCAAATATCCAGTGCCTTTAAAGGGAAATTTAACACCCAAAATAAAAATTTGCCTAATTAATTAAAGAAAACATAATTCTAAGCAATTTTCCAGTATACAATTCTTAAATATTTTCAGTTCTTTTAAAGTTATGTGTAAGAACAATTGCTATTAAAAGCAGGTGCAACATTTGCTTTACTCCTGGTTGTTACTTTTTAAACAAAGTTGCAAAAGTCTTGGTTCCCCAGCAAAGACAGGTCAATTAAACCGCTGGCTTGTCTTGCATTCTATCAACAGTCTGAGCCATCAGGACAGAGGGACAAACAACACTGATTTCAATAGCAATACATATAACTTAAAAACCAGACACAATTTGTAATCAATGTATATTGCAAAGTTGCTTAGAATTATGTATTCTGTTACTAGGCAAAATTATTTTTAGTGTTGACATTCCCTTTAAAGTACCTAAGGTCAGGGGCAGTTGCATAGATGCAGAGTTCATATATGGTTGTAGTCTGTAGGATTTCAGAAGCTATTTGCTAATCTGAATGCATGTAACTGATCAATACTGATTACTGGTAAAACCAAATTGGTTGTATTATCTTGTTAAGCCTACAACTTCGTAGGCAGGTGTGTCCAATCATGAGAAAAGGTATTTAAAGTGGCCAATTGCAAGTTGTGCTTCTGTTTGACTCTGAAGAGTGACAGCATGGGATCCTTAAAGCAACTCTCAAAAGATGTGAAAACAAAGATTGTTCAGTATCATGGTTTAGGTGAAGGCTACAAAAAGCTATCTCAGATGTTTAAACTGTCAGTTTCAACTGTAAGGAAAGGAATCAGGAAATGGAAGGCCACAGGCAGGCCAAGGTCTGGCAGGCCAAGAAAAATACAGCACCGACATATGTGGTGGATTGTGAGAATGGTTACAGACAACCCAAAGATCACCTCCAAAAACCTGCAAGAACATCTTGCTGCAGATAGTGTATCTGTACATCGTTCTACAATTCAGCGCAATTTGCACAAAGAACATCTGTATGGCAGGGTGATGAGAAAGAAGCCCTTTCTGCACTCGCGCTACAGAGTCGCTTGTTGTATGCAAAAGCTCATTTAGACAAGCCTCAGTCATTCTGGAACAAAGTGTTTTGGACTGATGAGACAAAAATGTAGTTATTTGGTCATAACAAAAAGAACACCACATTCCAAAAAAAACACGTGCTACCTACTGTCAAATTTGGTGGAGGTTCCATCATGCTGTGGGGCTAATTCAGGGACTGGGGCCCTTGTTAAAGTCGAGGGTCTGATAAATTCAACCCAATATTAACAAAAAAAATTCTTCAGGATAATAATGTTCAAGCATCAGTCCCAAAGTTGAAGTTACGCAGGGGTTGGATATTCCAACAAGAAATGTTCTGTAACATACACACATGAAGAGATTCCACCACACTCCATAGGAAATACCTGAAATGTACACTAAGGTGTTGCAATACCTGGGACAGGTTTTTTTTCTGCATGTTGCTACTCGGGTTACTTATTGCTAACCTTTATACTTTTTATGTGGTTAAAGCTGCTTATCCAGTGTCTTAAATCGGGCAGTTGGAAGAAAAATAATAAAGCACATTACAAAATCAATTGGCACAAATTCAAACTGTTCTGCTTCCTTTTTGCCCCACCTTGATTTCTAATTGAAGCTGTTTCTAATTATATACAATTGGTGTACAGTAATGCTCCCTTTATTTATTTTTTTTTCTTGCCATGGAGTGGCCAGGTTGCATGTTTTGGGTATCAAGTTCTGTTCTTTTTGCCTTCGTGGTCAGTACCTGTTTTTTTTACTTAATGATTTAAGTTTTGAGGCATTAGTGCAAGTGAAAATATTGTGAGATGGCAAATCATTTTAGGATATGTACCCAGGGCCATTTGTATGCGAGTTTGCTATGTGGTACAGAGTGCCGTAGGTGCATACTGGGCATGGTAAAGGTGGGGTGGAACTTTGCAGGCAAGAATATTTATCTGTCTGATACTTTGAGAACTGGTTCACTCATTTTTATTAATCATGTCTAGTCCAATCCCATTAGAGGGTTTTAATAGTCTAAGGGGACATTTAACCTCCTTTTCAATGTCGGTTCAATTAACTGGGCTTGTAGTGAACATATTTTATACCTATAATTAAGAAAAATACTTTTTATTTATCTAAAACATGAAGTCCCATTCTGGTTTTTCGTTTGTCCAAGCACAATGAAAAAAAGTCAGTCACTAGTCCACTGAAAAACCCTCTGTATGAACACCACCCTCCTTTACCCCAGTTGCAGTCTGTGAGATAAGGAGCAGTTCTTTATATGGAGACATCTGAGTGGATTGCTGATTTTTTTTGATTGTGCTCTAAAACACAGGAAGTAGAGTGTGACTTTGAATTTCTGATTTTGTCCTGTTTAAAATGTGTTTCCTAATTAAAACAATGGTTTCTGACATCTGTTTAATAACTACGACTTATGCTGAACATTTCTTTTTTGACCATTGATTACCAGATTCTTTTTATTTATTTTTTTATTGGATTAGTGGGAGTCAGGTGCAGGTGACAGAGGAGCAGGATAGCCACAAAAAAAGTGCCGGCCATGCGTCTGGTAAATATGGCCTGGGGAGAACACTGGCATTAGCATAATTTAATGCATAGCTTTGCAAATGGTTTCAAATGTAGAGGCTTTAAATAAGATGTGCAATCTTTGTAGTATTGTAATGGTATTTAAGATTTCTCTTCAGGTTGAATTTGCAACCATCACTCTTCGTTTTGACAAAGATATTTGTCATTTTTTGCCATAATGGACAATTTATGAGATCTATAATTTATGCTTACTGCTTTTTCAACAGGCTGCCATGGATGATAGTCAAATTGAAACAACTGACAGCAGCATCTCAGACCAGTTGATGAACAGCAAGCTCTCAAACCCTGTAGTAAATGGTGTTGAACTGACTACTTCTGTCTGTCGGGATGAAGAACAAAGTGGAAATATTGAGGATTCTGAAGTGTCCAATTATTTGGCAAAAGAAACCCGGGAAGAAACCCCAGGAAAAGAGGAGGCTCGGCTTGACCCTCCCGATGGGCAGCAAGATCAGAGCAACGAGAGAATTAAAGAGAAAAATTTAGGTAAAGCACATTTGTAATTAACACAAAGTGAATTCTACTTTTCAATAATTATTTTTTATTCATTTTATTAATTTTATTACTTGAATTCATTACTTTCATGAATTCTAATTCTCATTTACTGAATATTCTGGAGTTGAGGCTGAGAAGTGATGTTGATAATTTATATCCCCTCTAGAATAAGTGACTCAACTATTTGTATATGTAACCACTTCTCTAAGAGTCAAGAAATGGTGAATGCAAATCGTTATGGGGCAGATGATTTGACCAGATGTTTTGACATGACATCTTTCTTGCAGGTAAAGAAGTATTACTTTTGATGCAAGCTTTAAATACTTTGCAAAGCCCTGAAGAGAAACTAGCAGCTCTTTGCAAGAAATATGCTGATCTTGTAAGTATTTTCACAAATAGGATACCAACTGCGCTTATAGATTTGAATAATGGAACATAAATGTCTATTAACTAGCAATAAAAATTAATTTTTACTCCATGAGATGTGCATTTGGGGTCTTGTGTCTGCAGTAGTGGGACTCTTCTTATACCCCGGAGAACTCCAGGTCCTGGGTATTCCCGTTAATAGATCCCTTACATTTATAACCTGTTATATAACACTGCGTGAAAAAATTTGTAAACTAATAAGTGATCTGTGAATTCAGTTGTCTCTTATTGAAGTATTATTTTTACTACTTTTTTTTTTTATTAGTTGGAAGAGTCTCGGAATTTCCAAAAACAGATGAAGGTTTTGCAGAAGAAGCAATCGCAGGTGGTAAAAGAAAAGGTTCACCTGCAGAGTGAACACAGCAAGGCAATTCTAGCACGAAGTAAACTTGAATCTCTCTGCCGCGAGCTTCAGAGACACAACAAAACCTTAAAGGTTGGTTTGCTTTGCTGCTTGATATTCAAACAGGAACATCAAATAATTGTAATGCAGTAAAGTTGAAGCTACTTTTTCAGGTATACACAGTACAATGTAAAATCAGAAACGGCTTAACTGGTCAGCTTGTGCTCTAATTGTATAGCAGCACATGCAAGCACGCATTTCTGCTGTGCATTCATTGTAACTATTTACCTAAAAAAACAGTGTTTTAGGGTATTGGCACATTCTGACTGTCCTATCATTCAAATCTGTCATATGAAGGGTCTAACATTTTATTGGTGGGCTATTTGCAGACACAGGAATGCACTTTGATTCTTAAAGGAGAAGGTCCAATCCATTAGGGGACAGGTCCGTATTTATATTAAGGCATGCCTATTTTTTCAGGATTTATTTTTTTTTTTAATCCACCCTCTGCCACAAATTTCCATAGGAAATCCGGTGACGGAGCTGAGGTGTAGGGGAGCCGAGGAAGCACGTGGAAGTGATGTCACGTGCACGGCGTGCTGACATCACTTCCACTTAATATGGTGTGTGGGGTCTAGGGCGGCATCTGACCTAAATACAGTCCTGTTAGGGGGGGCATCTACTCCCCCCCCCCCTGGTAGCAGAAACTGCACCGGCCCGGGGTACTTGCAAGCAACTGATCCTCTTCCTTCCTCATTATTTCTTCAAAATCTAGCGGCCAACGAATGTGCATTAGAGAGAAAAGGCCAGCTTTTTCTTTGTTTAAGTCCAGCTTTTAACTCTTCTGTGCATGCACACTCGTGCAAACTAAGAAGGAAGGAAGAGGATCACTTGTTTGCAAGTAAGGGTATCGGGTAAGTTGTTGGGGGGGGGGGGGGTGCTGTAACATTTGGCACCCCTCTACCCCCGTGGATTGTACCTTAGTAATTATTTATATTATTATTACTTGTTTATTAAAAAATGGTTTGAATGGTACAGTCTCATTTGCCTCTAATAGAGATATTGTATTCAGGTGATTCATCTGGTCTCTTTTTAAAGTAACAAATTATGCACATTTCCACCTCCCCAAAGATGTCTATTGTTTTGGTTATTTAGGAAGAAAATCTTCACCAAGCACGGGAATATGAGGAAGAGCGCAAGGAAGCCACAGCTCACTTCCAGGCAACATTGAATGAGATCCAGGCACAGATGGAGCAACATGATGCCTACAATGCTAAACTTCGCCAGGAAAATGCTGAGCTGGGAGATAAATTAAAGAAGCTTATTGAGCAATATGCACTGAGGGAAGAGGTAGGTTATCCTGTCTATGTGCTCTGTGCCTTTAATGTTAAAGTTTCTATTCTCTACATTTTAATATGGTACATGCAGTCTTTTACGGTTTCTATTTGAACTATATTTTTATAGTTCTGAGCTTCTGTAGTGCAGAAGTATGTATTTATGTATATTACCGCCCCGTAATAAAATAAGTGGTGCATACCATATTTCTTTTTTTTTTTTTTTTTTTTTTTTTTTTTTGTACAAGGCTTATCCAACCCAAAAATATGTGGTTCATAAAATGAGAAACGTACAAGAGTTATGTTAGATTGCTGGCTGAGCAGGGCAGAATGTACTAGCGGGGCACAAAAATGCTCCCCCATATTCCAAAAGGTCTCCCAATTTTAAAATGATCTGCACAAGTTGTAAGTTGCAGTAGAATTCTTGTTTATTTTTTGTTATTAATTGAGCATTAGTTGTGTTTACAAGATATTCTACAAGTCAAGGGGCCTAATTTTGAATCTCGTTTTTCCTTATTTGCAAATTTTTTCAGCACATTGACAAAGTCTTCAAACATAAGGAACTTCAGCAACAACTTATTGATGCCAAACTTCACCAAACTACTCAACTTATGAAGGAAGCAGAAGAGAGGCATCAGCGGGAAAGAGAATTTGTATGTTGCATTTTTTTTTTTTTTATTCTTTGGATGTCTGCTTTGTATTGTTTAAATGTATTCTCACTTGTTCTAGACATAGATTAATTAAAAAAACGACCTGCCATTTTACCAGAGATCTGTTGCACTGCAGTTAATTTAATTGTTTTATGTTAAAAAGGTAGTTTTACAGAGGGCTTTGATTTAATTGTACATGGCACATTAAAGGAGAACTAAACTTAAAATGCTATATATTAAATAATGAACTTATTGCACCAGCCTAAAGTTTTAGCTTTTCAATAGCAGCAATGATCCAGGACTTCAAACTTGTCACAGGGGATCACCATCTTGGAAAGTGTCTGTGACACTCACATGCTCAGTGGGCTCTGAGCAGCTGTTGAGAAGCTAAGCTTAGGGGTTGTCACTAATTATCAAGCAGAAAATGAGGTTGGCCTGTAATATAAGCTGATGCTACAGGGCTGATTATTAAATTCTGATGCTAGTTGCACTGGTTTCTGTGCTGCCATGTATTAATTACTAACAAGCCTTATACTGGGACATTTTATATTCTGTGTACTGTGTATTGTGAGTGGGTCCCTAAGCTCGGTAAGTGACGGCTGCACAGAACATGTGCAGTAAATCATCAGAAAACAAGACTGGGAACTACTGGGGCATCTTTGGAGACATATATGTCTTTAGTTAAGCTTTAGTTCTCCTTTAAATGAGAACTAAACCCCTCTTGGGCAAAAGCCCCACTGCACCTCCCCCCTACTAAGTGTTACCCCAGAATTGTGTCCCCTTTAGGATTACTGACCGCACATGCATAGTCAGCACAGTGGAGCTCACAGGCGCTATATTTGTCGCTTCAGATGTGAGTGGCATATCTGTGCATGTGCAGTTGGAGCAGTTTTCTGGTTTGTTATAACTGCTGTAGCGAAGGAAGAAGACCTGAAGATACCGAAGCGCCGGAAGATTGCGCCCGCTCTGCATGTGCGCTCAGTAATCCTACAGGGGACACAATTCTGGGGTAACACTTAGGGCGAGGCAGAGAGGGGGGCCAGTGGGACTTTTGCCTAAAGGGAGGGGTTGAATTCTCCTTTGAGGGCAATGGCACGTGTTGCTCTTGTGGATTTTAATGATGCAGAGAGAAGTCGATCCGTGCTAATTAACGGCTTCCTGAAGCTGCACTGACTGAATGTGGCTACGTGGAGATCAGCCTGGAAATGCTTGCTTTCATTTTTTTCAGGCGATCTCTGCTCTGCTCCATGTTGCTTCACTCAGGCCAAAGCTGTGCCTGTACAGTACCAAATAAGTGGGGAATTCCTAATATTACACTGGATATCATTATTGTAACAAACAGCATTGTAAATATGTGCCTTTTAATTCCCAGTTGTTAAATGAGGCAACTGAAACCAGGCAAAAGTTTGAAGAATTAAAACAACAAGAAAGCCAACTGAAACAGCAGGTAAGTCACTGAATATATTTCTGATGTACAGGTATGGGATCCGTTTATTGGAAACCCGTTATCCAGAAAGCTCAGAATTATGTAATGGCCATCTCCCATAGACTCCATTTTATCCAAATAATCAAAATTCTTTTTAATTATTTCCTTTTTCTCTGAAATAATAAAACAGTACATTGTACTTGATCCCAAGTAAGATATAATTAATCCTTATTGGAAGCAAAACCAGCCTATTGGGTTTATTTAATGTTACATGATTTTCTAATAGACTTAAGGCATGAAGATCCAAATTACTGAAAGATCCATTATCCGGAAAACACCCGAGCATTCTGAATAATAGGCCCCATACCTGTATTAGATTCCTTTCAGTTGGCCATTAAGTGATTTTTATAGTCCAGCAAATAAATGTGTTCTACTTATTCTCTTAATTAAAACAAAATATCTTTGTTAAAAAATGCAGTTTATTCCCTGTGTTTAATACCATTTGACTACTATTTGAATTACCACAACAGCAAGCAAGCCTTCAGTCGTAGAGCACACTTCTAGATCTTAAAATAGTGTAGAAATTGTAATGAACTATTTAACCTTAATTTACTCCATTTGGTTATTTCTAACCTGACTTTCTTTCCAGCTTTCTCTTTACATGGATAAATTTGAGGAATTTCAAACAACAATGGCAAAAAGTAATGAACTTTTTACAACATTTCGCCAAGAAATGGAGAAGGTCTGTTTTCATTTTATTTTTATTATATTTGTGTTTTCAAAAATGCCAAAACCAACCCGCATTGAAACAAGCTTTAGAAATGTATTGCTTACAGTGAATTTTTAAGGAATGCTTTTGATTGCACCTAATCTAAACAATGTGCACTATTGTATAATGTTTTGTGGTTAAATGATATAATTTGCTACTAAAAGTTATTTTCATCAATAAGGAAAGTGCTTTACTGATAGAGAAGTGAACTATACCCCCGAATAATGTAGGTCTCTGTAAAGAAAAATATATTGCATAAACCACTCATATGTAAAACTTTGCTTCATCTAAATAAACCAGTACAGTTTAAGTAGTAAATGCTATTGGATAAGCCTAAATAGAAAATTGCCATTTTAAAGGGATCCTGTCATCGGAAAACATGTTTTTTTTTTTTTTTTTCAAAACACATCAGTTAAAAGTGCTGCTCCAGCAGAATTCTGCACTGAAATCCATTTCTCAAAAGAGAACAGTTTTTTTTATATTCAATTTTGAAATCTGACATGGCGCTAGACATTTTGTCAATTTCCCAGCTGCCCCCAGTCATGTGACTTGTGCCTGCACTTTAGGAGAGAAATGCTTTCTGGCAGGCTGCTGTTTTTCCTTCTCAATGTAACTGAATGTGTCTCAGTGGGACATGGGTTTTTACTATTGAGTGCTGTTCTTGGATCTACCAGGCAGCTGTTATCTTGTGTTAGGGAGCTGTTATCTGGTTACCTTCCCATTGTTATTTTGTTTGGCTGCTGGGGGGGGTAGGGAGGGGATGATATCACTCCAACTTGCAGTAAAGAGTGATTGAAGTTTATCAGAGCACAAGTCACATGACTTGAGGCAGCTGAGAAATACTCAATTAGTGTTTTTTTCTTTAACAGATGACCAAGAAAATAAAGAAACTTGAAAAGGAAACCGTTGTCTGGCGCACAAAGTGGGAAAATAACAACAAAGCGCTACTGCAAATGGCTGAAGAGGTGAGTTTATATGGCAGAATATGTGTCATGTTGAAGATAACCATAAACTTCTATAAAGTTACAATGAATCTACTCATCCAGTCCATCTCTCCCAAACACAGAAAAAAATGCCATTGGGTTATAGAGCAAGTTGAATAGTTTTATATGGTTAAGATGTCGTTTTGTTGTAGTGAAAATAGTTTATATGCATTTAAAGCCTCTGAACCAAATGTTTTCAGACTTTTTACTTCCGGTCCTCCATTGTGGTCCACTTTTGTTTTGCTGGTCAGCCTTGCTCCTATAGTTCCAGGTATTTCTAAGACCATAAATGGCCATTACCCATCTCAGTTTGGGTGGCCCCCTTCCAATTCTTTAACCTATCTAAGGGTGGCAAATCCAACAGTTTGGAGACTAAGGTTTAGTAACAAAAATATGCATTTTATATTGACACATTTTGAAAACATTTCCTCTAATTGCAAGGGAATTTATGATTATCTATCCAAAAATCTTTATTAAAGGGGTGGTTCATCTTCCAAACAGTTTTTTCAATTCAATTGTTTTTAGATTGTTCCGCAGAAATAAAGACTTTTTTCAATTACTTTCCATTATTTCTTTTTTACTGTTTTTCCAAAATATAAGTTTAAAGTTGAATGTTCGTGTCCCTGGTGTTTGAGTCTGACAGCTCAGTAATTCAGGTGCAGACTCTAAACTGTTACAATTTTGCAACATTTAGTTGATACATTTTACAAGAGCTTCTCTGGAATATTAGCAACTATTGTATCAATTCTAACAGCTGCCTATAATGAAACCCAGAGATTCTGCTCAGCGGGGACAAAGATAAGAAATGTATCCACTAAATGTATCAATTTAGAACAGTTTACAGGGTCAGCGACCCCCCCTCTCAGGGCTGCTTCGGTATACAGACCAGACATTGCAGTTTTTGCACTTAAAACTCTTTACCACCTGATAGATGTGAATTTCATTTCTGTAGCTGAACTTAATCGTGCATATGTTGTATATAAGTTACAATACAGGCTATAATAAAGGTATGGGATCCGTTATCCAGAAACCAGTTATCCACAAAGCTCCAAATTACAGAATGACTGTCTCCCATAGACTCCATTTTATACAAATTCTTAAAAATGATTTCCTTTTTCTCTGCCATTTTTGATGGCAAAAAGGGGAATTTTTGAAAGAATAAGAATTAAAATGTGGGAAAGCAAAGAAGGTGGAACAAATAAAGGAGAATAAGTGATTGCAAAATTAAAAGGCAAAGGGGTAAGGTAATAGAAAGAGCAGAATTTAAGAACAGGGAAGGTATAAACCAAAAATATTAGAAATGTATGTTTATTAATATATATGCACTTTTATACTATTTATAGTATTTATACTATTAAGGTGAAGAGCATCTGCTCTACTAGTAACCACCTCTTGGCATACCATCCATATTTTGCCATTTTCCCCAATTTTCCGATATTCGCAATATTTTCCTTCCATAATTTTTTAAATATAGAAAATTTCGACTTTATGGAGACAGAGCCTATTTTAATCTACTTATTGGTGCCATTGCACTTGGTTGCTGACTGCTTAACCAGACACCACAGCCTCCTTGTCCTCATATAGCTTTACATTCCTTTCTTGGTATTCTTCCTTTCCAGTGAAGTAACAAGGATATATATAATATCCATAGAATACAATATGCCGTTCTTGCATGCATATCAGGTGGGTACTTCCTTTTTCTCTCTAGCTAAGAAATTCCTGTAGCACTCAAGTCTTCATACTTGCCAGGAGTATACAAATGGTTATTGCAGGCAAAGTTTGCATGTCAGTATTTAAGTGTTCACTTGCAAGGCTCATTGTCATCTCTTTGCTCCTCAGAAAACCGTACGAGACAAGGAATACAAAGCTCTGCAGGTTAAGTTAGAGCGTCTAGAGAAACTCTGCAGGGCACTTCAAACCGAGAGAAACCAGCTGAATAAGGTGGTTGAAGTTCTTCAGGAGCAGCTGCTGGATGATGAAGAACCCACAGAGGGTGACACATTAGAGACAAGTACAGGAGAGTCAACTGAAGAAATAAATGGCATCCCAGACAGAGGAGAGACTGGAATTCAGCCCAGGCCTGCACTGGAGTCCTCAGAAGAACAGGCCCCAACAGAAAACACTGTGCTAAAGGGGCCGCCTTCTGCCATTGATTCTGTTGACTAAGACATGGTGTAGGCATTGTTTGAAAACACATACACAGACTTATATATATGTATCAATATAAACTATACATATATATTTTGTGTATAATTTGTTGGTGGTAATTTGTTTTGTGGTGACAAATTTCTTACTTTTTTCTACCATATCTGTATTTTCTTAGGACTACTGAACTACATGTGGTACATAAAGCTTCCTAGCAAATTCATACAGTCTAATATATTTTGTCCTATTGCACAGTTTGACACCTGCTTTCGTTTAGTTGAACATGTTCTGATAAAGGGGTGCATGACAAGAACCTCCCATGTTAAGAGCAGCATGTCAGGAAGGGGTTAATATAAACCTTTAAAACGAGATAAAAGAGATTGCAAGGGCTTTGCTACTTTGTCCGTCTGTTTTATTTATTTATTTTTAATTTTTTTTTGCACCCCTTGATTTCTGAAGCTTTCTCAGTTCTATTTAGAAATCCTTTTGGGCATAGGAGAACTGAAACTGTTTATATTCCTACTACTGTTCAGTTTCATTGTAGGTAAGTGTACAGAAGTTTACTTTTATATTTGATAAGCATGAATTTGTATAAATTATTACAAAATTGTACAGTGCTGTACTGTAGTCGGTCCAACTTGATGTTGGCTAATGATTGTAATTCTCTAGCAATTCCCAATTGTTTATCAGAATGTTTTGGGTATATCTTGCAATTGCTCTATAAATCTTTAATCTGTTAAAGCATGACATTGCTTATTAGGGTTTAAAGCCAACCAGCTGTACTGACAAGATAATACCTATTTATCCTCATTAGAATATAGAGTAGGATAATACCTGGTTAATTATGTTTTACTTTACCAATGAATTCTTCTTTTACTTGTAAGGCCTACCTTGATGGAGATTTTTTTTTTCTAACTCTATAACGTGGCGTCTACTACTAAGCATGATTCATGATTTGTTTGTGGTTTATTCACTGAAGGTTCCAATATTGATTTTGGCCTCCAAAATAGAAAATGACAACCTTTTCATTTAGGTAATGTTTGCTTTATATAGCTATACAATACTGTCTCTGATATACATGAGGGATGGGTATTAGGTATTGGGTAGGTCTTATGTAGTGTAAATTGATAAAAGGCAGGAATACTTTGTCCCACAGTATCTTAACACCCCTTCTAATTAGCAGAATTGGCAGTTGCTGCTGTATAAATGATCACATAGACAAGTCATTTGCAGTAGTAAGCATTGGCAGTAGACTGGGTCGTACTGAAGAGCTCAGTGCACCATCATAGGATGCCACCATTCCAAAAGTCTGTTTGTCCCACTATAGCTGCTGTGGACAACTGCAAGTGGAATTACTTGTATAGGTGCAGCAATAATCCAGTTGTTGTGGAGTAGATCATACACCCATACTGAAAGTGGTCACTAAACTGTGATGCATATAGTGTGCACCATGCAGATTCTCCATTGGAACACACATATCTGAGTTCCAAGAAGCACTATCGGCACAAGCCATGGCCAGAAGCTTAGGTTTCTCTGGACAAGCAGCCACATATAAGCCTGAAATCACCATGCATAATACCAGGCATTTCCAGGAGTAGGGTTGCTGTTGCCAGTATGGTGGAGGCCAAGAATACACTACTTGTCTGACTTCAACTTCATTTTGGTTGGTCTTTTGTAATTCGAATTTCGACGTATTTTTCAATTTGAAATTCGACCCTTGATAAATATGCCCCTAACAGTAGAAAAGGCATAATGACATGTATTGGGGAAAAGTAGCAGGGTTGCTATTATGGGGGGCAGGATATTACAGTGACATTGGGAAGGGTGGTTGCAAGAGACAGAAGGCAGCTAGCTGGGAATCAGGTGAGGCTGATGGGGATTGGGTGGCTTAGGAGTTACACTCTAACCTCCCCCCCCTCCCTTGGAAATCATTGTAATTGGGCTCACTTCCCAGGTCACTGGTAAGTGAAAAATTAGGGTCCTCTGGGCAGAGGGCATTGCTTAGTATGGACTCCCAGGAATACTGATTGTTGCCCTGCAATGAGGTAGCCGGAGCTCTTTGTTATGCTAGGAGCAATAAAAAAAAATTGGAAGGCAATGTCCACAGCCCTGCGCAAGGTTGTTTTTTTTCACGGTTATAGGATTTCATGGTACAAAATAAATCCTGCACAGCCTGGGGAGTGCTTTCTACTGTCCTAGTGGCTTTGGAGCACCTATGCTGGCAGGATGCAGTGTGGAAAATAGTCTCATTCTTTACATGCTCTTTCCTCATAAAATCTACAGTGATGCTGCTGCAGTTACAAAATGCCAGCGCAGGAGATCCTACATTTGCAGGCTTGGGTTTTTTCAGGATTAGATCTTGCTTTACCGGGTCTAATTACGAATATAAGCTATTGAATTTGTGAGGAAATGAGCACATCTCCTATCTTATGTATTCCGTGAGACTTGACACACCTGTGCAATTCAACCCAGCAGTTGAGGGCTGTTACATAAGCACCAGACCTGAGGTTGATCACTTAAACTCTATTCAGTATAACGTGGGCTATAAGCAAAATGAAAGTGGTTGCTGGAGATAGTCGGGTGGGCATTTATTCATGAGTTCCACTGCACAGGAACACAAGTTAACAGAGCCTTTGCTGCACAGGTGAGAGTTTGCAGTTCCATAATGGAAAATGGACTTTAACTTGTGTTCCCTTGTTGTTTAGCGCGTGAGTAAACTTGTGTGTATGAGCCCTAAATCGGCGTTTATACTCAAGCTTCTTTAGTGTTCCAAAATGTCATCCAGATCCATTATACAATATTCTCTGGCTGATTTCCTAGTAATAATTATGGGTCAAATGATTGATGGGTCTTGCTTTGATTCAGTGAGGTTTCAATTGTAAATGATCTAAAATGCATTTTATGAATATTGATTAGAACTGGTATTTAGGGAATTAACTGTGAAAAGTGAGCATTATTATTATTGGAGTGAGCAACTCATGGCTTAAACAGTTACAATATGTCTATTTAGAAATTCATTATACTGCTTACTGAAGTGATCAGCCAGTGTGCTTGATTCCCCAACATGACTTCAGTCAGCCCCATTGATTTTATTTATCTGCAACACTAATTGGTGCTCATGTTGGGCTTCAAGGGGCAAGACAACATTATTCAAAAACGGTTTTTTCCCCTCCTTTTGATGCTTTTCTTCTGAAGATGCTTCACATTTGAGATAGATAAATAAGCTTATTGATTCTAAGGATCTCTAACAATTAGACTTTACCCTGAAGTCACAATGTCAAGCCTGAAAATAATGTATTTACATAGACAAGGATCTCATTTATTACATGATACCTGCAGTAGACTCTACAGTGCGGTTATAAAAGTACCATCTTGCTTTTTGTGTTTGTAAAGGGTTAAACCACTAACTACTTAAATCTATGATGATGCAGTATCTGCTGTCTGGTTACACTTCCCCAGTGCAATCAAGTGCATGCCTGGTGTAGCAATAACATAACCCCACTGCAACAAACCTTCCACAATCTGATCCAGATATACTGACCAATCATAGCCTGAGGTTTTCAGGGAATGTGTGCATTTTCATTTGATATATAACAATGCGCTGATAGCTTTTTTTTGCCTACCAAATGCTATGCAAGGATTAGTGCGGTTTTGAATGTATTGGTTCTTATTAGGGATGAACCCAATCCACTATTTGGGATTCGGCCAAATCCCTGAATCCTTTGTGAAAGATTTGGCCTAATACTCAACCCAATCCTAATTTGCATATGCAAATTAGAGGCAGGAAAGGAAAAAGTGGAAAAGGATTTTTACTTCCTTGTTTTGAGACAGTCATATGATTTCCTTCCCCACACCTTATTTACATATGCAAATTAGGATTGGGTGCATCCCTAGTTCTTATGGTATGACCGTATCCATGCAATCCAGTAAGGTTACACTACGCAAAGTAAAGTGGGGAAAAAGTATGGAAAAAAAGATGATCACTTCCATAATGGAAGGAGGATCACATGGCAGCTGCTAGTAAAGTGTACTACTTATAGATGGGGGGTTCATTTTTATAACTACCAATAATTACACTGCCTTTTAATGCAAATATCTTTTCTTGTCAATGACATTCTGTGTGTTTGAGGCTGTGGCTGGCAGCTCTTTCTGCTCAGGTTTATAAAGATAATCTACCTCTCAGAGTGGATAGAAGAAGAACTGTGACAATGGTGGAGGGATGAACCACATCCATAATTTTGGACTTAAAAAATTAACAATATTTGAATACATTACTAAAGTGTAAGTTGAAGGGCAGAGGATTTTAAAGCGTTTGAAATCAGTTCAGCTGAATACTAGTGATACCCAAAAAAAAAAAAAAAAAATCTAGCTTCAGAGCAACATGACTTCATTCTTACAATGCAGGGTATGTGGGATCCTGTCAATGCAAGGTATTTAAAGGGACACCTGTTTCACAAACATTTTGTAGAGAATCACAAATGTGAATCTGGCATTTTATCTACTCATTTCTGTACATTTTAGTAAATACGAATGTTTAATAGTAGCACCTGTGTCAGTTTTGTCTTTTCATAGCCAAGTGCTGCCATGTTAAATCAATGTGGATTTAAAGTTTATTTATTCAGCTGATGCTCACTTTTCCCTGGTGGCCCATTCCCCATGCAGCAGTTTGCATATGAACAGCAGCCATCCCCAAAATCTATTCCCTGCCTCTACCCAAGTGTAGGTTTTATAGTTTGGCCTAGACATGACTTCAGAATAAGCATTGCAGTAGTCCAAGGGGCAGATTTATCAAAGGTCGAGGTGAAATTTCAAATGAAAAAAATTCGAATTTCAAGCTATTTTTGTGTACTTTTGACTAGGGAATAGTCCAAATTTGCAATGTATCACGTACTGTCTCTTTAAAAATTTGACTTCAACCATTCATCATCTAAAACCTGCCGAATTGCTGTTTTAGCCTGTGGGGGACCTCCTAAAAACTATTTGGAGTCAATTGGTGGACTTTGACTCAAATTCGACAATGTGATATTCCTTCGATTTGAATTCGACCCCAAAAAAAAAAAAAATTAAGACTTAAACTCGAATTCAGAAAGACCAACCGAAATTAAGTATTTTCAATTTGACCATTGATAAATATGCCCCCATATGTTAACAGCAATGTGTCTGCTAAAAGGTAAACCATCAGTGTGCAAGTTATGTACTCACTCCCTCAATACAAAATGTTAAGCTTTAATAGATTTTTTTTTAATCCACCAGCCACTTCTGTAAGCCCCAGGTGTCCAATACAAAGAGCAAGAATATTACAGTACAATTTACAAGGAAAATATGGTCAATACATGTACTCATAATTGCAAATGAACTTACACAAACATTAACCACTTCACAAATGTGGCAGCATCTGCAATCATGAGTGTGAATATGAAAAAGAAAAAACAAACAAACAAAAAAGATCTATGATCCTTGAGCTTCTAGCTCAGAAGCTGGGATGTCAGGTTCTTCATCATTGTAAATATTTTCAGCCTGCAAGAAATGGAGGCAGCAGATTTATAATGTATCAGACATCAGCAACCAATGTTTTAAACTGCCAATGGGGTGTGATTTAGTCTGAATTCATGAATGAGTAAGTAAATATAAAAAACTAAAACTAAATATGGGGCTGGATTTTTTTTATCATTCACAGTAAAACTGCTCTCATAAGAAGTCTGCTCATTCTCTGCGATTATGCTAAAAAATAGGCAAATAATGCTCAATAGCTGCCCTGGAAAAATAGTTACATAGTTAAAATCGGGTTGAAAAAAGACAAAGTCCATCAAGTCCAACCCCTCCAAATGAAAACCCAGCATTCATACACACACCCCTCCCTACTTTTAATTAAATTCTATATACCCATACCTATACTAACTATAGAGCTTAGTATCACAATAGCATTTGATATTATGTCTGTCCAAGAAATCATCCAAGTCATTCTTAAAGGCATTAACTGAATCAGCCATCACAACATCACCCGGCAGTGAAGTGCAAATAAGCCCAGTAATAAACATACATCAGGTGGTGGGTAGGAGAATAGATTAATTGTGCATATTAACACAGGTACATACATTTAGGTGCACTATGTGAGTTTATACACATGCATTGGCTAGCAAAGGTCTGCAGAACCATTCTTACAATAAAAGAAAAGTATCACATTCCAGTTGCTATTGAATTGATAGTTAAAGTAAACATTGTTTTTAATTAGCCTTCTTAATCTACATTTTTTGCAGTTTTATAGATATTGTATCACTGAGCTCTCTGTGCTCCTGATCAAAACACCGTTCATGCTGTGAGTTCTGGAATGAGGGGGTGGGGGGGGGAATGGTTTTACCATGTGAGAACTCTTAAGTTGCTGAGAGAGTTATTTCCCTGATCTAGGTTTATTCCAGCACCATTCAGTGATTGGCAAGGAGTAACTGTTTAAGGTGTCACCATACAAACACAGTATTGAATAACTCACCATCTGCCATATTTGCATGATGTTATCTTCAGACACTGAACAGATCACCCATGGTTCATTTGGGTTCCAGCTGAAGTCAGAAATTTTTGCAGTGTGCCCTCCATGTATAAACTAAAAGACAATTATATGTATTATGTTTTATTTTATAGAACATCCCTTACATTATTGGTAATACTTGGACATGTGGCCTTCCAGATAAAGACAAGGGGGTCCCATTTTTAACGGAGAACGCTTTATCTACAGTGCTTTTTAAGATATGCATAATACGGGAAGATCTACACAGTACTGAAGCCTTTGCATGTCAGATACTGATTAATCGAAGGACCAAACTGATTTTGCCTTAGGGCTCAGTTGCTGCCAGTTAAGAAATCCAGTAGCAGAAACAGATACACTTGTGGTGGGGTGGGGTGGGGTGGGGGGGGGCAGACATTTCTAGCCCATTCCATATATAAAATTCCTAGTTATCCTCACAAACAATTCTATTTCTTAGCACAAACATACCAAAAGCTCAGGAGGTCCATCCTCAGCATCTTCTGCCGACTGTTCCTCTCCAATTTTACTGTAGGGGTGGAAAAAAAATGTCAACACATACTCTCTGCCCTAAACGTTACCACTTTTCCCATTTAAGACCAAACACAGTATTTCATATTTGTTCAGAGTCCTTTAAAACTATTTCATGTAATGATATGCACTAAATGTTGAATCACTAAATGCTGAATCACTTCCCCTGATTGTAGTGCATCAATACCAGACTTGTGTATATTATTTCATCCAATTTCACAAACGTATTACTTCCTAATGCAAGCATCTATATTTAAAGCAATATCTTTGGTATTGAAATTTGAATCTAATTACTAGTACGAATCAATATTTTTACTGAACCAAAAAAAAAAAAAAGCTACACTAGTCGAAAAGGTAGATTTCTTGCATGAAAACAGTGTTCTAATTAAGGCTGCACAAATCCCACCCCCCAAAAAGGAAAAAAAAAAAATCACAACTTTTCATCAAACACGCACACTTTTCCTCTTGTTTCCCTCATTTACATAAGCAAATTAGGGTTTGGTTTGGTATTTGAATCTTTCACAAAGGATTTGGGTTTCAGCCTAATCCTAAAATAGTGGGATCGGTGCATCCCTAGTTATAATGTGGCTTACACATTGAAATAGTAACAGGCCATACACAATTGACAATTAAAATATATTTGGAACTCTTGCAAGGCTGCAAATGTAGTTTTGCAGCCCAGTGTAAAGTCTTTTTAGAACTCACTGCCCATTCCTAATTTATTTGCCATTCTTTTGCAGGAGTAAAATATGAAATGCCAAACCATATTTGAATTAAAAAAAAATAATCAAAGCTCACCTCAAATCCCAGACATTAAGCCTTCGATCTGTACCGCTGGATGCTAAGATAGTTTCATTGTGAGGAGACCAGTGAACCTAGTGACGATTATAAGAGATTTCATTGCAAGCTTATTTTTTATTTGGTAAACTGAGCCAAAATATTATGACCGGCTTATGACAAACCTGGAAAATTTCATCCTTATGAGATTCAAAGGAATGGAGCTTCAGTTTTAAATTCCGGAGATCCCAAAGAGCTACAGTCTACAAGGGAATAAAATAATTATGATGCAAGTCAAATAAAATTCTTAAGGAAATGATTAAGCGAGGAGGGAGTAAAGTTGCTAGACCTTATCAGCCGAACCAGTGGCCAAAATGAACTCGCTGTATGGATTGAAGGACAAGCAATTGACCTCAGCAGTATGTGCATCCACCGAATGGCTGGGTTTAGAAGTGGTATTTGACCTTGTGTCCCAGCTGCAAGGGAGAGAGGGACAGAAAGAATAAGTAAAATTATAGTAGATGTACATATGGTAATAAAAGACTATAAAAGTCACTCATAGACCTGCTTGAATTTAGGATATGTTCTGACCAAACACGTATAAAAGCCGATGCTCCCCTATGACTTAGTGACTGCACATGAGGGGATTTCTGTCAAAAAATGCATATTTGAGCAGTTTTAAAGAATGCCCTAGGTGCAAAGTGTATGCAATTCATTTAATGCTACGGCACAGGACAGTATTCACAATTTCCTGGCGGTGAGACAAATCCCCTAAACTTGAGAGTCTGACAACAAATGATTTAGAATCTACAGCTAATATCAAAATGTCAGTTACTCTGGGTAGCGAAACGGCTGCGGACAAGTGAAGACGCCTATAGGAGGAGGGGCCCCTCTCTGAACAGAAGTCTCCCAGTAACAGTCTCTCCCCAGGCATGCACTGTTTGAATTTGAGTTATTCTGCTCGTTGGATGCAATTAGACGGGAGGTCTTAATGGAAGCCATAGCAGTGTATGGAACAGTGGGCACCAAACATGTGATGACATAAGTATTGGCACCATATGCATTGTTCTTATTTATATGCTGTTAAAACTAAACTATAACTCACATGCTAGCAAATCCACTCACCTAAGGATACGGAGCAACACACTGATTTCATATCAAATTATTTTGGATAGCGAGATATGTGCTTAAATGGGAGCTGTTTTACAAATAGGAAACTAATTCTGTTATACAAGACATTATTAGTGACTATATTGAACATTTACCTTTGAGGAAATAAGTTCAATTACAATGGCTCAAAACACAATCAGTCTGTAGCTGATGCATCTCTCCTTGAAACCCTTTCAACACTAATATATCAAGCTTATAAATAGAAGTGAGAATATTTTGTGGCTATTATACAAACTTTTGGAGGACTTTTCAGTTCAAC
Source organism: Xenopus laevis (assembly GCF_017654675.1). Taxonomy (NCBI): domain Eukaryota; kingdom Metazoa; phylum Chordata; class Amphibia; order Anura; family Pipidae; genus Xenopus; species Xenopus laevis. The sequence goes on from NC_054373.1 coordinate 98,570,147, forward strand.
ATAGCAACAGCTGCTACCAATTATAGTTATTGTGAGAACATTATTATTATTATTTTGTAATACAATTGTTTGTCACAGATGAGAGGCGCCCCTCCTTTTACAGGAGTCTTAGGGGTTTTAATGTGTTTTTCATTGCATTTGTTGGCATGGTTGATCAATAAATATTGCCATTTTAACTATATTCATTATTGATTAATGACAGTATCATATGGCTTTCTGGGGATTAAGTCCTATTGTGTTTTTGTTTATATTAAGCTAAACATTTCACTGATCACATCAACCTTAAACGTTAGTAAACAATATTAAAGCTTCTGCAGTTTGTCTGGCTGCAACTTTGTACTTACATCATAAGCTTCTGATCATCTGCCACAGAGCCAAATAAGGATTCGTGCAGAAGGTGCCATGCCACATCCTCCACTACTGCAGAATGGCCAGTAAAGACAGCTTTTGCATCAACTACCTTGCCTTCTTTTGGTCCTGCACTTATGTCCCATAAGCAAACAGTCTGTAGGGATTAAAAAAAAAAAAAAAAACACATTACGAATAAACAGCAATATTTGGAGTTATAGTCTTGGGGGGGGGGGCTTTTTTTTATTATATTCAGTAGTTATTTTTGGAGACCCTTATGGGGAGCCTCCTATGGATTAGCACCCTGCCTTCTATTGGTGTGTGCGCCTTCTCTCCTAATTCTATAACTACAGAGAGAAAAGCAGAACATGCATTACACATTGCTTTGAAAAAACAAGGTTGCCTTCTGTCCATTAAAGCACCATCTCCAGTTTCAAACACAACTACCCGAAACCCCTTTTGCGCTTAAATGGAAAATCAAAATATTTTACATGAAGAATACAAACTTACATGATCATCTGATGCACTGAGCAGGTGTCCACTAAGGTTTGAGTTCCAAGACAGACCATAGCCTTCCTTCTGGTGCCCTCGAAGTCTAAGATCAGGACTGCACTCTCCACTAGGATCTAAAAATACGATTAAAATGGTTCATTTAAATAGCCGAATACATACTACTTCGAGTGTCTGTTTAAGACTCAGCAACTCCAAAAATCACCAAAAAAGCATGAACCTCACTCTTGCAGAATACTCTACATATCTAGCAAAAGAGAAAATTTTGGGATAATCGACTTACCAGGTTTAGATGGATGTTTGGTATAATCAAAAACCAGCACATCTGCAGAAGGCGTTTTAGTTGCAATAATACATGGATTTTGGGGCATGTATCGAGCGCGGTTTACCTCTCCTTCATGGTTAATTTTAATTTCTGTTTCAATTTTACCACTAACAGAACCAAAGCCACCAAACTCTATAAAAAATAAATAAATAATATTTAGTGTAATAATAAATTAGGGATGCACCAAATCCACTATTTGGGATTCGGCCGAATCCTTCATGAAAGAATTGGCCAAATACCGAACCGATTTAGAATCCTAATTTGCATATTCAAATTAGTGGAGGAAAAGGAAGGGGAAAAATATTTGTGATGAAAATTCACGTGATTTCCCTTCCCATCCTTCATTTGCATACGCAAATTAGGATTCAGTTCAGCCAGGCACAAGGATTCAGCCGAATCAGAATCTTACTGAAAAAGGCCGAATCCCTGACTGAATCCTGGATTTGATATATCCCTATTATAAATGGACATATTCAATTTAAAGATTTTAATCTACCTCCTTTCTCACTGTCATAATGTGAGGCATCAAACTGGGCATCATCATTGGGAACCTGGACACGAGCCACTACAAGGTGATTTTGTTCATCTGAAGTGTGAGTCCCTAGCACCAACCAATGCAGTGCATAGTCCTTTCCTTCAGGTCTGCAGAAAAAGTATTTATAATCATAATTAGATGTATACCTGCTTTTCTCTTTGTCTAGCATGATCTCTTCCAAAGACACCATTAAGCGGGGGTTGGGAGAGCAAGCATCAAGGAGAGCGCCACCTCCCCATACTATATATAATATAATTAAATAAAAAAAATGCAGCTCAATCCCTTTTTATTGGGTGCACATGGAAGTTACCTCGGAGTTCCATGACCTGTATAAAAACACTCGGCCTTTGGGCTCGTGATTTTATATGGTCATGAAACTCCTCGGTAACTTATAATATCCTTATATTTTACAAGAGGGGGTACTTTATTCACTACATATAGCTCCAAAGGTTGCCAGCACTCTCGAAAAAGGAATTTGCCTGGGTGCAGAAACAACAAAATACCTCCAACAACTGTAGAAAGATCCGCACTCACAGGTCTTAAAGAAAAATAAATAATTTGTTCGTTACACAGAACTGATGTTTCGGCCTCCCCAAGCCTTTCTCAAAGTGCCAAATGATTCACTGTCATGCCTTATATTCACTCACTGGTGGGAAACATCAGCTATAACAAAACTCATATAATCATTGTCACAGACAATCAATTAAACAATTAACATTCATTCACCATATATCAGCAAGGTATAGCATATGTTCAAAAATAAACAGCAAGTTAAAAACAAGTTACCAAACCCCTAGTTAAAAACAAGACAATGTAGCCTTATATTACTCAATTCATCTAAGCATGCTACATATTGTTATTAATGTTACAAATGTGTCGCTTATTGAGAAACAATTCGGTATTAAACACAGAAACAATTCGGTATTAAACACAATAAATATCTATCTCCCCTTTTTTTTTCCACTGGATTAACCATTTCATATCTTATACTGCTCGGTTGGCATCTGTGCTAATGATAAGAGGGCAGAAATATGTAAAGCTAGATTTGTATAAATATAAAGCATCTTGTTGCTATGAGCTTCCTAAACTAGCAACAGAGTACTATGTGAAACTAGTTAATAGGCTCTTGGGAATGTTAGGGCAGTGTTACAAGTGGATCCCACTACATCAGTGTAGCTGCAGAGTTCACACCTTTGGTTTGTGTAGATATAAAGCATCTTGTTGCTATGAGCTTCCCAAACTAGCAACAGAGTACTGTGTGAAACTATATATAGAATCCCCATTTTATGTTTTTTCAGGGGACCAGAAAAAAAAATGGTGTCAAATGTAAAATCAGGGAAACGCATAATATATAGGTGGGACCACAAAACCACAATGTAAAATTAAGGAACACTTAAAATCAGGGGATGTAAAATTGAAGTTTCAATGTAGATCTGTTTGTATTTCTTTGAAAAAGGTCACAGGTAGTGACTGAAACACTGGGTTTGAAAGTAAACTATTTTTCACTTTTTAAAAAAACTGAAGAGGGTTATGCTCAGTTTTCTTCTACACTGATTATTCACCAGCACCTAGGCATTTGCGTTTTAGTGGTGTGTGCTCCTTCCAGGACAATGTACAACACTACAAATTAATATGGTCAAACACAGTAGAAATATATATTGATATTGTATTTAATAAATGTGTTAGCCATGCTTTAAGCATCATGTGGAAAATTACATGAATGAATTAAAAAAAAGAAAAATTACCTAGTCACATCTGGGAGCCACTGAACAGTTAAACTTGGCCACTCGAGCGCATGTGTCATAACCAGGTCATACAGAAATGGAGTATTCTTTTTCCATATCTTATACTCTTCATTGATTACGCGTTCTTCCACTGTATCCTCAAACACTAGAAAACAAGATTAAAAAAAAAGAAAAAAATCAGAACAGTATGCACTATATAAATCAAGAGGGGGGAAAAAAAAGTCACCAGATTACTGTTAGTGCCATAATGAATCATTTTCCAGTACCAATAGATACAGGCCATCCAGACTTGCACTTTGTGCTGACAAGTTAACCACCACATTTTTGGCTTGCTCCTGCTCCAGTTTTAAACAACCAACCACAACAAATGCAAGGCTCATTTAACACCCTCTCATGTGGAGGTTAGTTGCTCAGAGGACAACCATTTGGGTTGAGGACTGCAAATCATCAGTAGTAACCACCAGGGGCTTAACAGTGTGTATGGATGGCTAGGCAGCCAATATGTTGTTGAACCAGAGCCACTATAGTGTAACATCAGATGATTTGATCCAAATGCACACACAAGCCAACACCATTCTGGTGACAAATCTCCCCTACAGAGCTCTGAAATAGATAGCTATTCTGTTTGGTGTTAGCTCCACCAAGCAAAGTAGATGTCATTGGTGATGAACTAGCATGGTTGGAAGATAGTAGAAATGAGTTGCTTGGTTTTTATTAAATAGACTACAGAATGCACCATAACATCAGTAAGTACTCATATAAACATAGGCCAAAATGACACACCACAAGCTCACTAGCTTCTTTGCAACAAGGGGAAATTAAACATGTTCCACAACAAGTTTTACTAAAAACCTAAAACACTACAAAGCTCTACAGGCTTGTGCAAGTGAAGTTTCTATGACTGCAGTGAAATAAAAAAAAGAAACAATCATGTTTATTGTTATTGGAGATTCTTTCTGACCAATCACATCTGATTCCATATGGACCAATGTTACAACAAACCATAATTTCTGCTTATTAGGCAAACCAGTGGCAATGCCACAGTGGATGCAACAATTTTTTGGGTACAGATAAGCAAACTCAGATTAAAGAGGTGGTTTGCCTTTAAAGTAACTTTTAGCATGTTATATAATGGCTAATTCTAAGCAACTTTTCAGTTAGTTTTTATTATTTCTTTTTTTATAGTTTTATAGTTATTTGCCTTTTACTTTTGACTCTTTGCAGCTTTCAAATGGGCGTCACTGACCCCTTCTAAGAAGCAAATGCTCTGTAAAGGTGGTCAGACATGCAGATTTACCTTCATATCGGACAAATGATCGTTAGGTGCCATCTCCCAACCTGCCACTAACCATTCAGATTAAATAAAGTAGTAAAAGAACAGATCAGACGATGTTCTGCCCCTGACAGCAATCGCACGAAAGTTTTATATGACAAAAGCTGGTGACAGTCAGTCTCCCACTGATATCGTCAGATCGGCAATACATGCAGAGATATTATTGGTAGCCGGCAGAAATTTGATAAACCTGTCCAATCAACTGAACGACCGATCGCCATCTCACGAAAACTGTCGTGACACACGGAGATTTGCGCCTATGTCGATCTTAAGGCTACAAATGTATTGTTATTGCTACTTTTTTTTTTTACTGCTTATCTTTCTAATCTAACCTCTCCTATTCATAGTCCAGTCTCTTATTCAAATCAATGCATGGTTGCTAGGGTAATTTGAACACCAGTTACCAGATTGCTTAAAATGCAAATTGAAACATCACCCCGATGAGGCTCAAAGTGATAGGTACCAAACCGAATGCCACATGTCCTAAATGTCATTCCCCAGACGCCGGGTTCTTTCATTTAGCATGGGAATGACCACTAGTATACCAATTCTTGTCTAAAGTGGAGGAGTATATTGAAAGCCAAGTATTGTTACAGGGTAAGCTGACCCTGGAGGTGTGCTTACTAGGTCTGGTAGAGACCTAGTTCCCCCTAAATAAAACCAGGACTCTACTAAAAAACCCTGTACTTCTATGCTAAGAAACTAGTAGCAATGAAGTGGATGACCCCCCATTCACCAACTACTCAACAATGGGTAGAGCTAATAAACAGCAAACTACCAGTCATTAAGATGGCATATATAGCTAGGCAATGTCCAAAAAAATTTGAGAAGGTCTGGGATTTGTGGCTGGAGGTAAACCCTATGGCTGACCCCAGGGTCTGAATTTTAAAGGAAATAAGAGAGTCAGCCCTTGTCCTCTCAACATTGCCCGCCCCCACTGTAAGGTCAATGCTGTAGATGTTCGTAACCTGCTGTAATAATCTGTAAGGATGCTCACTCCTAATGTATGCAATGTCACAGTAATGCTTGATGTTATGAAAATGCTAAATAAAAACCTTTACAAAAAAATGCAAATTGAAGAGCTGCTGAACAAAAAGCGAAATAACTGAAAAACTGTAAATAAAAAATAAATACCAATTGCAAATTGTCTCAGAATATCACTCTCTACATCATATTAAGTTATATCAAAAGGTGAACAACCCCTTTATATCTCCCAAGCAAATAACAGTCCGCCTTTGCAGAGGATCTCCTTTACAGAAGATCTCTAAATTTTTATTTCTTACATCTAGAGTAAGGCATCTAGAGCCCAAGCAAATAATCTCCCATTGTGAGGCTGAATGGAAACAACCCTGCCAATCGTGGTGCATTTAGTAATGTAACACTCTGCACTTGTCTCTCATACTTGAAAAAGTGTATCAGAAGTCAGTCCTCCCCCAGGTCTGTTCAACAACTGGATCCTGCTACACTGTTTTAAAAGTCATGGCACAGAACAGAAAGGGACAGAGACAGCTTTCAAAAGTAAACATTTTAGAAAGGATATAAAAACGTGAACCTTGAAGAGTTGCTTAGAATTACAATTTCTATAATTTGGCAAATGACTCTTGGGCTTACGATTACAAATAAATAGTCAAGCTTTTAGTCGGTAGGGCAACAATGTAGCTATCTCTGTGGCATACAATAAGCAGCGTTCTATAAGGAAGGCCGTAGTTAAATGCTCAGAAGTAGAGCAATGGAAAAAGTAGCCACACTGTCAACTCTGCGCAACGTGGGTGAGAGCCGCCGACCCCTCTTATAGGCCATGGATAGAGAGTGCTGTTTGAAGACAGAGAGCCTCCCGGGCAGAAAAATGAGGAGGCCGGCTAAGCATGGCACCCTGCGTGACACACACACACACTGCAGCACACACACACACTGCAGCACAAACACACACTGCAGCCATAGAATCCGAACACAAAACTGCCTCATAATCAGACAGCCCCCCCGACATTATTCCTGCAGCCTCCCACACCGTCCCTTCAGAAAAGAACAAGGAACATTTATGCCTCTTTCTGCCCATGCCAGCGCTTACTCTCTTTATTCGCCATCTTCTACTCCCGTAAAGAGGGCCACTGGGCTCGCGGTAACCAAAAAGCCCCGTGTCCCGCGCTTGTGCCGGTTCCTACAGCAGTTTCCCGCGCCAAACACTCACAAGAAGAAAGGCTACCAATGACGCAGCCTCCACATCCCCCGCCAAAGTTACAGACAGGCACGCCGCCGTAGCCTTCGCTCACGCAAGGACAAACGCCGCACGCTAGGTCAAGGCTGGCCAATCACAGCCCACTAGGCAAAAGGTACGTAAAAAAAAGGGCGGGGAGGATGGAGGGTTCGCGGCCATATTTAATTTTGGCAAGGCGAAGCGTAGTAAAAGTTTGCTTTGAGCACGGACTGTGTTGTAGAATGTTTGTAGAACAGAGAAGGAAGTTAGTAACTGTGAGGGAATCATGGCTGTACTTTGCTGAAAAACAAGGTGTGGTTCAGCTTTCAGATAACTTTTAGGGGCAGATTTCCTAAGCTCGAGTGAATAATTTGAATGAAGAAATATTCGAATTTCGAAGTAATTTTTTGGCTACTTCGACCATCGAATTGGTCACATTCGATCGAATCCAATGATTTGAACGATTTGAAGTAAAAATTGTTCGACCATTCGATAATCGTACTGTCTCTTTAAAAAAAACTGAGACTTCATACTTCGCCACTTTAAACCTACCGAAGTCCAATGTTAGCCTATGGGGACCTTCCCAAGCACTTTTCTTAGTTTTTATCCGGTCAAATAAATATCCTTAGAACGATCGATTAAAATCATTCGAACGATTTTTATTCGATCAAAGCTTTTGCTATAAAATCTTTCGAATTCGAAATTCGAAGGATTTTACTTCGAATTGGAAGGTTTTTTAACCCTCGAAATTCGACCCTTGATAAATCTGCCCCTTAGTATGATGTAGAGAGTGATATTCTGAGACAATTTGGGGCAGATTTATCAAGGGTTGAAGTGAATTCGAGGGAATTTTCTAAGTAAAAAAATTCAAAGTATTTTTTTGGATACTTCGACCATTGAATAGGATACTATGACTTCGAATTTGATTCGAATTAAAATAGTTTGAATATTCAACCATGCGATAATCTAAGTACTGTCTCTTTAAAAAAACTTCGATTTCAATACTTCACCAAATTAAACCTGCCGAAGTGCTACGTTAGCCTATGGGCACCATCTAGAGCATTTTTCTACGTTTTTGGAAGTCAAAGTAAAATCAATTGTTTGATCGATCGCCGAAATCCTTCGAATCGTTCGATTTAATTTACTGCTACCGCAGGATACCCAAATTCGCTGAACAAACTTTGACTTCGATATTCGATATGGTCGAATTTCGAAGTATTTTTATCTTCGAAATTAGAGCCTTGATAAATCTGCCGCTAAGTAGTTGGTTTTCATTTTTTATTATTTGTGGTTTTTTACTTATTTAGCTTTTTATTCAGCAGTTCTTCAATTAGCATTTTAAGCAATCTGGTTGCTAGGGTGAAAATTCCCCTAGCGACCATGCACTGATTTCAATAAGAGACTGGAATATGAATAGGGTTGCCACCTGGTTGGTTTTGATCCCAACAGTTCGGGTTTTCTAAGGTCTGTTCGGGTCTCAACTTTCTGTTCTGTTTTCAGCTTTATGAAACCAGAATAATAATCTGCCAATATATGAAAAACCATTAAATACCAAGATACTCACCTTGACCCATCTTAGTTATGATAAAGTGCAGTTAATTTCTTGTTATTACAGAAACAGAAATAAGCAAATCAATCAAAAATAAGAAAGTTTTTCTAAATTAGCATTGTTGTATTTCAAAGCTTTCTGGATAACTGATTTCTGTATAACAGTTCCCATACCTGTAGTTAAAGAATTGGTCTTACTCATGGGGCAGAATAGATAGAGGTAGAGTTTCCAGCCATGAGGGTTTCAACTGAACATCTCAGTTTGTCGAAAGGGCTGTCTGTTTAAAACTGTCCCATTTAAAACATTGTGAAAACTGGACAGAAATCCAGCCAGTTGCATATAAGTGATGCAATAACCCTGACCCAGCATCATAACTCCACAACACCATCTCTGATGTCATCATGCCTACCCAAACTGCACTGCTCCACCCCCGATGCTATCTGCCCCGCCACCTTTGTTTGGGTTTAGTCACTGGCAAAGGTGGCAACTATAAAACGATATAACTATAAAACTATAAAAAAAAATAATGAAAACCAATAGAAAAGTTGCTTAGCATTGGTCATTCTATAACATACTAAAAGTTACCTTAATGTACAAGGAAAGTTAAATTAAAGAAGTAGGCTAAAAATGTTGTACATTATGTTTTTGTCTTCTGTACCTGCCGAAGGCAACCACAGCCCTTTAAAAGATCTGTGTCTCCAAAGATGCCCCAGTAGCTCCTCATCTTCTTTTCTGCTGATTCACTGCACATGCTCTGTGCTGCTGTCACTTAATGAGCTTAGGGACCAACTTAAAATACACAGTACACATAGAATATAAATGTCACAATATAAGGCTGATTAGTAATTAATAAATCAGTGCAATTTGCATCAGAATTTAATATTCCGAAAAATACTTCGAAATTCGACCATCAAATTTAATATTCAGCTTTTATGACAGACTAACATCATTTTCTGCTTGATAATTTGCAACAACCCCTAAGCTTAGCTTCTCAACAGCTGCTCAGAGCCCACTGAGAATGTGAGTCTTGTAGACACTTTCCAAGATGGTGACTGCTGAAACTTTAGGCTGGTGCAATAAGTTCAGTATTAAAAACATGGCATTTTTAGCCCTATTCATTTTTAGGGTTTAGTTCTTACTTCTTTAAAGGTGAACCACCATTTAACTAGGAATCCTCTCGTTCGCAAGAATTGGATCTGCGTTCAGTAGGAAAATGTAGAGAGAAATTGCAAAAGCTGCTGAGTCAGGGGATGTGAGAGCTTCGTGAGCGCTAATATTCCGATCTGCACTATTAAATCGAAACCTCTTCAGTATCACAGACCCGGTCTGCAAGATTCCAAGGAAATAAGGGTTGCTGGCACCTACGAATTATATCAAGACGTGCGAACCGAAATGGTATAAAACACGTCCATCTTTATTAAATCAGGTTAAAAATAGCGGGCAGGGGAAAAAATTCTAAACGTCATGGTTGCAAACGTAATGAATGTCCCAGAATTATTACCTCTTATTCTCGCAGTAGTGCACGACTACGGGGCATTGTACAAAAATATTGGAATGTTTTGGGCCAGGATCCCAGATTAAGAGATTTTTTGCCATCACAACCTAATTTTGCCTTTAAAAGGGGCCCCTGTCTGGGGTCGATCCTTTCACCTAGCCTTTTCTCTGAGCTCGATCCATCTGGACCCACACATTGGTTAAAAGTTAAAGGGTGCTACAGGTGTGGTGTCAGTCGCTGCGGCACATGTCGTTATATGAAACCTTCGAAAACCTTCAGTGGTAGATTGGATCGGAGAATCTATAATATCAACTTTTACGCAAATTGTGGCACTTGCAATATTGTATACCTCATTACTTGTTATTGTGGTCTACAGTACGTAGGTAAGACCATTCGTCCACTTAGGAAGCGTGTATCTGAACATCTGGGCAGTGTCCCACGTGGTGATTGTAGTTCTGCGGTCTCCAAACATTTGATCGAAAAACATGACAGTAAAGCCTGTATCACAGTTCAGGTAATTGACAGAGTTGTAGCGGATATACGCAAGGGTGACATCGATAATTCCCTCCTAAGGAAAGAAGCCTACTGGATTCATAAGCTAAATACGGTGACCCCATATGGGTTGAATAGAGAATGGGAATTGACATGTTTTATTGATTGTTAAATTTAAACTTAAATTTAAGTTAGTTTATTCATTTATTTTTCATTTCATTTTTGTATAATAATAACTTTTTCCTAGCGTATATTACTTCTCAGCTGTTTGTTTGCCCGTTGTGTTTCCTAAATTATTATTATTATCATTTTTCCAACTATCTTATCAATTATCTTATGTTCAAAAATAATTTACTAATTTTTGATGATTTTTGATTTTTTGATCTTTCAACTTTATATGATGGGTGCTGCTAGTATTCCCTCACTTAATATTTGTATCATACTATAGAGATTTTTTCAGATTTGTGTTATACTTATATAGGTTTAATATTATTCACACACAGAGTATACCCGTTACGTGACTTTTAACACATGTTCTCAATGTTCTTAATTGTGAATGTTATTTCAGTGAGGTTCCAGCAGGGGGCATTCATGCTTCTGATGAAGTGACCTTGTCGTCACGAAACGCGTCAAGCCTGTTTTTTCCCCTGCCCGCTATTTTTAACCTGATTTAATAAAGATGGACTTGTTTTATACCATTTCGGTTCGCACGTCTTGATATAATTTGGAGGTGCCCGCAACCCTTATTTCCTTGGATTGTTGTTCGCCGCGGCCAGAGCGGATCTAGCGGCTACACCTGCCAGGCAGTTTGCCGGTGTGCGCTCACGTCTCCATTCCTGGATCGCTTTCCTTCAAATCTTCACCGGTCTGCAAGATTGACACAATGCCAGTTCCTTAAATAGGAAAGAGAATTAACCTATCTAGGTACAATGGTGTCATGTAACACTATAGTTGGATTTTGCAAGATAGCCTGGGTAGGGAGTGAATCTCTTCTGGCAATAAAAGCCCACTTTTGTCTGTTAAATGTTGTTGCCATAGGGTTGTATTATACCAGTCTGACCTGTAAAAATTATGCTTGATGCCAATGTGATTAATGGGAAAGGAAGATAATTATAGGATGGGTGGTATTTTTTACAAAAAAAAGAAGGCAACCCTACATTGTCATGAAATGTTGTTTTGTGATGGGATGTTCTGGTAGGGCAAAATCATTCACACGGAACCATGAATGCCATTAAATTTATTAAAAGATCCGAAAACAAAAATTACGAATGGAGAAAATGCTTAATGATCTGAATAAAAATATGAAAACCTCTAAAATTCAAGTTTTTCTGACAATTACTAGTAAAAATAATCCAAAAACCTCTAAGGGGCACATTTACTAAGTTCGAGTGAAGTATTAGAATAAAAAAAACTTCGAATTTCGACGTTTTTTTTTGGGCTACTTCGACCATCGAATTGGCTACTTCAACCTTCGATTACGACTTCGATTCAAACTAAAATTCGACCAATCGATAGTCGAAGTACTGTCTCTTTAAAAAAACTTCGACCCCCTACTTCGCCACCTAAAACCTACCGAGCATCAATGTTAGCCTGTGGGGAAGGGATTTTGTTCGATCGATGGATTAAAATCCTTCGAATCGTTCGATTTGAAGGATTTAATCGAAGGATTTTACTTCGACGGTCGAATATCGAGGGTTAATTAACCTTCGATATTCGACCCATAGTAAATGTGCCCTTAAAAGTCGGAATAGCTAAAAAAAGATCCAATAGGATCAGTTCAACTCCCTTTGACTTCTATAGGACCTCAACTGCTTTTACTTGGCAGAGTTTTGTATTAGAGTTTTTTTGTGATTATAACATTCAATAAATCTAAAATCTTTAGAGTTTTCAAGAACTGAAAAAAACCCACTTTTTTTTATAGAAAAAATTATATTTGTAAAAAAATAGAAATCCGAATGTTAGTAAATCGGCGCCTTGGTATACAATTTGGTAATGAAAATCTGTATTCGACTCATTTTTTGTTCAGTTGCCTTTGCCTTTCCAACTTCCTTGTATTTGGACTTAAATATATGAATGTGTCTCCCATTTACAAAATTCATTACAACATATTTTGCTTTCCAACACCTAACAGAGTCTCATATAACCAAATATCACTTGAAAGAATTTTATTTTGAGTAGTACACGGGGAGGCATATTTATCAAGGGTCGAATTTCAAATTTATGAAAACTCCCATGAACTCGAAATTCGATCAATTGAGACTTATTAATAAAATAGAATTTTTAAAAGTCTGATGAATAGAATTGACCCTAAAACGCAAATTGAATTTGATTTGAATTTAAAAAACTAGATTCAAGTTTTTTTCTCCGAATGTCAGGAGGGCTACAAACAACTCCAAACTGATCCCTGGACGTCGCCCATTGACTTAAACAGCAGACTTTAGGTGGCGAATATTCGAGTTCTTAAAGGGCCAGAGTATGATAAATATCAAATTTTTAAAAAAAACATGAATCAGATCTTAATAACTCCCTAGTCGAATTTGACAGTTTTGACCATAAAAAAAGTGAAAATTTGAATTTTCAATTTGACCCTTGATAAATCTGCCCTGAAAAATTATTTGTATTTACTGTGTTATATCACTATAACAGTAAAAGCGAAGTGTACAAATTCATATGTACTGACATATAGCATGGATAAATTAAACAAAAATATAGATACATAAAGGGGCAGATTTATCAAGGGTCGATTTTCGAGGGTTTAAAAACCCTCGAATTCGACCCTCGAAGTAAAATCCTTTGAACATCGAATTCGAAGGATTTTACCGCAAAAGCTTAGATCGAACAATCGAATAAAAATCATTCGATCAAACGATAAAATCCTTTGAATGGAACGATTCGAACGATTTTAAGCGATCGATCAAATGATTTTTATTCAATCAATAAAAACTTAGAAAAGTGCTGGGGAAGGTCCCCATAGGCTAACATTGCACCTCGGTAGATTTAAAGCAGTGAAGTATGAAGTCAAAGTATTTTTTAAAGAGACAGTACTTCGAATCGAATGGTCGAACGATTTTTACTTCGAATCTTTGAATCATTCAATTCGATCGAATTCAATAGAATTTGACCAATTCGATGGTTCAAGTACCCAAAAAAATACTTCAAAATCCGCATTTTTTTCCATTCAAATTCTTCACTCGAGCTTAGTAAATCTGCCCCAAAATGTCTGAAAAAACATATTCCTCTCCAGGTTAGAAAGGCTTTGCCCTTGGAAGATAAGGATGAATCACATTATAAATCGCAGTGGAACCATATAAATCATTCTCTTCTTCCAAATACTGTTTGTTTCTGATTTGGTCCGGAAAGGCAGAATCCCTGCAATGGGGAAAATATTTGTTATTCATTTAAAACAGATTAAAGTCTATATACAAAATATTTACGCAAATCGAATGCAAGTTTTAACAGGTACGAATAAAGAGGGACTACATTAATTGTGGAAAAAAAATTAAATGAAAAATAAATATGATGTATGTGGCATCAAGAGCACAGGGAGATTAGAAACCATAACAATAAATGTAATTGCCCTCAATTTTCTTCTATTACCTTTTAAACTTTTAGTTGGAGACGGTATAATAGACATAAAAACTTGTGTGATATAGACTGCTTATCAAGGCTTAAGACAGTGGGGGTGGGGCATTTATGATTGACTGAGCTTTCTGGAGTAGGCAATCCTAAAGTAAGCCCAGTGTGCATTTACTAAGTGCTTTTGAATCAAAGAAAAACGTCACCAGCTTTTAGGTTTACTATCCTGGTAAAATGCTAGTGCCTAAGACACAAGTAATTTTAAATTGGCTCCTAAATAGCTTGGTTTTGACAATATTTTTACAGTCCTTGTTTTAATAGCTTCCATTTATTGTCCATCTAATACCATAAACAAACACATTATACCACGCCACTAAGAATCCAATTCAACTGTACATTATACTCTAAAATATATCCCAGTACATAAAGGCAACACACCAGCATATTCAGTTCTATTCTATGGAGACTGCACCTATTTAAAGATGTGACAATCTTAGGGGCTGATTCATTAAGGGTCGAATATCGAGGGTTAATTAACCCTCGATATTCGACTAGGAATTGAAATCCTTCGACTTCGAATATCGAAGTCGAAGGATTTAGCGCAAATACTGCGATCGTACGATCGAAGGATTATTCCTTCTATCAAACGATTAAATCCTTCGAAGGATTTAAATCCAACGATCGAAGGAATATCCTTCGATCAAAAAAAGTTAGGCAAGCCTATGGGGACCTTCCCCATAGGCTAACATTGACTTCGGTAGCTTTTAGCTGCCGAACTAGGGGGTCAAAGTTTTTTTTAAAGAGAATGGTCGAATAGTCGAACGATTTTTAGTTCGAATCCTTCGATTCGAAGTCGTAGTCGAAGGTCGAAGTAGCCCATTCGATGGTCGAAGTAGCCCAAAAAATACTTCGAAATTCGAAGTTTTTTTACTTCAAATCCTTCACTCGAATTTAGTGAATCGGCCCCTAAAATTTAAGGACTTTATGATACTGGAAAAACATTGATGTAAACATATATAGTATATAATGTTTTAGTTACAGTTTTATATCCAATTTTTTCTACTTTTACATGGATTGTATTTGAAATTGAAATAATTTTTAGGTGCAATGCTCTGTGAAGACCAGTATGCAGCACCCTTGTTCTATTAATGCTCTTAGTTCCAGTTCTAACACAGCAAGCAGAGCGGTAATAGCATATCGTATTCTGCAGGAGAATTTGTATGGAAAATAGACTCATGCTGTAATGTATTACACATAAAGGGGTTGTTTGCCTTAAAATGATTTTTGTATGATGTAAAGCAGGGGTCCCGTGTTGGGGAGCAACACAAGCATGGAAAAGTCCCTTGGGGTGCCAAATAAGGGCTATTATTCACTAATTGGTAGCCCCTATGTGGACTGGCAACCTACAAGAGGCTCTACTTGGCAGTATACTTAGTTTTTATGCAATTAAAACTTGCTTTCAAGCCTGGAATTCAAAAATAAGCAACATCCAAGGGTTTGGAGAGCAACATGTTGCTCACAAGCTACTGGTTTGGGATCACTGATGTAGAGAGTTATATTGGGAGATCAGTTGCATAAATCAAATGCAATTGATTTATTTGTGGTTTTTAAGTTATTTAGCTTTTAGAGCAGCTCTCCAGTTTGTCATGCCAGCAGCTATCTGGTTACTGTGGTCAAAATTACCCTAGCAAATAGACAGTGGTATGAATGAGGGATTGGAACATGAATAGGAGAGGGACGGAATAGAAAGATAATTAGTATAAAGTAATAATAATAATACAATTGTAGCCTCACAGAGCAAATGTTTTTTTTGTCTGTCAGCCCCCCCCCCTCATTTTAAAGCTGTAAATAGGCAGAAGAATACAAATAAAAAAATTAGAACAAAGTTGACTTAAAGATGAACTACCCCTTTAAAATGTATGTGTTACAGTGGTTTTTGGTCAGGTATCAGTCACATCACTAGATACAGATGCAATTCCCTGTGCTTACCAGTAGATTTTATTAATTAGTTCTCACAGTTGGCAGTAGCAAAGAAGCAGAGCACAGTCATAGACAAACAAAATTTAAGGGCAACTGGCACACTTTACTGTTTCATTTCTGTGCTTACCTTCAACAATCAACATAGATAATTACCAAGAAACAACAGCACTGCCAACCCTCTTCATGTGCCATTGCCCCAAATCCCTACACTTTACAGTTACACTGTACAGTTATGCATTTATAATTGCTTGAATATTAAAAAAAAAAAAAAAAATAGAAAAAACAGGGAAAATATACCTTGCATTTCCTTCCTGCTGGACCCACTGAGCATAAGAATTGTGCAACTGATAAATAGAACTGGATCTGTAATAACCAGGCCTGTCTGATTCCATAAATCTGTTGGTTTTCAACTGTTCGCTCCAGCAAAGATTCTTACTATAGTAAAAGGAACAAATGTATGAAATGCACAGGAAATATTTAACAATCATGAAATTCAAATGTACCTACAGTTTGCATACTGGATCTAGCTAGTTAGTCTGACAAACACGTATATATTCATTGTCATTTTTTTAAATATTTTTTTTGAAGGAATGACTCATTTTGAGGTGCTTTAAAGAAAAATATATTCAATATATAACATGAACCCAATAATGGTATGAGTTAAATAGTGTTTGTGGTGTTATTGCCTTTCAGTTACTACTATCTAGCCCTGACATCTAAAGAAATACCTATATCCTCAGGTATTATATATTTGGAGACATTCTTTATATTTGAGAAAGACCAGTACTCTCTTACATTAAGGGGCAAATTTATTAAGGGTCGAATTGAAAAAAAATGATGGTCAATACTGTCAAATTCGACTAGGGAATTATCGATTCAAGTTTTTTTAAAATATTCTAATTAGATTTTCGAGATTTATCATACTTTGGCCCTTTAAGAATTAGAATTCGAATATTCGCCACCTAAAGCCTGCCGAATTACTGTTTAAGTCAATGGGAGAGGTCCAATTTGGAGATGATTGCTGTCTTCTTGACAGCCTTTCTGAGAAAAAACTTGAATCGTGTTTTTATTTATTATTTATTAACAAACTGCATTGTACACCTTTCTTAGTGGCCTTAGAGTGTTTAAAAAGCATGGGAAAACGTTCTGAAATCTTAATAAACATGAATTTGCTCGTCACACATTGGTACATATACTTGTGCTTGCAGTAGAGCTGAAATGGCCACATACTTTGAGGGGTGGGCAGTTCCAATTGAAAACTCAAACTCAAACTTGATTAGAGATTTAATTTGAATTTCGAGATTTATCATACTCTGGCTAAATTCGACTATTTGCCACCTAAAACCTGCCAAATTCAATGGGAGATGTCCAGGGACTGATTTGGACATGTTAGTAGCCTTCCTTGACTAAACTCGGATCGAGTTTAGTCAAATTCGATTTTATCCAAGTTTTCAAATCTGTAAAATTAGATGTTTTTTCTTATATTTAACCCCCTAGTCCACCTTTAATAAATGTGCCTCTAACGGTCAAACAAAGATGCTGTCTGAATAAATGGTTGGAACAGTGTGTGTGTGTTTGGGGGGGGGGGATCAATGGAGCCCATTTGACCAATGGACCAATACATTATTTTCCCGAAATAATTTACTATCATGTTTGTATTAAACTATGTCGGTCTAGTGGTTCATTAGTAAAAGTTTTAATTGCCCTGGTAATATTTATAGAGGACAGTAGTAATAGATATTTAACAAAATATTTTACTATAAAAGAAAAATGCATTCTCTCTTGGAAAAGCTAGAATGAGGGCTGAGATAAACCAGTATGAAGAAAGAGTGCTAAAATCTTTCCCTTTTTCAAACTCTCCTGAATACAATTTGCAATAAAATTAAGTTCTATTGCAAGGGGTTAAGCTGACCATTGTAATAAAAGTAAACTGATCCTTTTTCCTTTAATAAGCCCTTGATTACCTTCCAGAACAGAGAGCAGCCAGGAGGCAGGCCAGCAAAATAGCCAGAAGAATGGAAAGTATGGCGGTAATGATAATCATACTGCCACTGCGTCTCAGAGGCCGGGTGTCAATTGTTGTGTAATTTATTCCTAAAGAAAAATACAAATGTTACACTGAATTGTAAATTCAACTTTGCCATTTCTGTTTTCATGCCAAGTCCTTGTTTTAAAAAAAATATTGCCTCATTTATTACACCATAATTGTATATATATCAACTATTGTGAAAAGACATGCAGTCTAATTTACTATTTCTTGCCAAATCATTAGGGATGTAGCGAACTGTTCGCCCGCGAACTAGTTCGCGCGAACTTCGACCGTTTTGCGGCCGCCGAATGTTCGCGAACGTTTGGGAACGTTCGCATTTTGAGTTCGCGTTCGATTCGAATACAAGTCGTTCGACCATTCGACCATTCGAATTCCTTCGACCGCTAAAAATCAAACGATTTCCATTCGTTCGAACGATTGTAAGCATTCGATCGAATGAAAAGCATTCGATCGAATGGCTTCAATCGTTCGATTCGAATGAAAATCCTTCGATCGAACGATTAAAATCCTTCGATCGTTCAATTCGAACGATTTTAGCGGGTGTTCGAAGTTCGCGAACTGTCCGCGAACGTTCGCATTTTTTGCCGGTGTTCGCGAACGGCGTTCGCGAACACCAAATCGGCAGTTCGCTACATCCCTACAAATCATTAAAATAGGATAAAATACCATACACAAAGCCTCTATGCCTAATTGGTCTTATCTGTACTCGTGCCATGTACAAGTATTTTCATTATGTTTATTTTTTATAAATGGGACCTATGATATACATTTTAATGAACAAGATGCATATCTGTATTTGTTATACTGTATTATACACAACCCCTAGGTTTTTCCCTTCAGAGATTTTACCTTACCTATTGGCAGTCTTATTAAATCCGATCTGTTTGTTTTGGCGACAATACCAGTATTGTTCAGCACAACAAATCTGACCCTGTAAATATTAAAGAAAATGTATGATGTATTTTATACACAATATACAGTAACAGTATTAATATCAATAGGTTTCTGCTGAAAATAATACTTAGGAGCAATTGTGGAATTATATGTCCCTACATCTCTATATATATATATATATATATATATATATATATATATATATATATATATATATATATATATATATATATATGCACTTGGTATGCTTGGTATTGCATTATAGTTAAACCACTAAGGTGTTAAGTTTGCCCAGTAGCAGTAACCCATAGCAACCAATAAGATGTGTGCTTTTAAAGGAGATTAAACCCCCACTCCCAAAAGCCCCCACTGGCCCCCCTCCCTGCCTCCCCCCTGCACAGTGTTACCCCAGAATTGTGTCCCCTCCAGAAATACTGACCGCACATGCAGAGTCAGCGGAGCTCACAGGCACCATCTTCGGTTCTTCAGTATTCTTCGTAAAGTGAATGCCGTATTGGTGCATGCACAGTTACAACAATCTTTTGGTTCGTGACAACTGCGCATGTTGCCAAAAGTGACGGAAATTGCCGAAGGGAAGAAGACCCGAAGAATACTGAAGTGCCCGAAGATGGCACCTGTGAGCTCCACTGCACTGACTCTCCATGTGCGGTCAGTATTTCTAGAGGGGACACAATTCAAGGGTAAGGGAGAGAGGCCAGGTTAGGGGGGCCAGTGGGGACTTTTGGCCATGGGGGGTTTAGTTCTCCTTTAAATAGGTGACCAGCAAATCCTACCTGCTGATTGGTTGCTATGGGTTACTGCTCCAGGGCAAAGTTAGTGTCTTATATTACATAACCCCCTAAAAGCTAGAGAAAACAATAATTCACTTTGGAATGTGCATATGGTCATCACATCGGTCAACCTCAACGTACACAGGTCAGAACTTAGCCTTATCAGTGCATTTCGCTATATCCAAACTGTTGGTTTGTAGGTTGCCACTATAGTTTCCTTTTTGATTCCTGTTGCATGCTCTTGTATGTTCTCTATTCCTTAACATGTTACAGTGACCCATTCTTCACATATTCATTTAGGGAAGGTTTTATTTGTATCTCTGGCCTTCTAACTTCTACTATGGAACATTCCTTTTTTGTATTTTGTCCTGTTCTAGTTTTTCTGCTTCACTTTTGGCCTTTCACCTCTGCCTGTTCCTTGCCTTGCTCTCCCATATTTTCCTGTACAAGTTCTAGTTCTGTCCAGATTGGTCTGATCTTGTTTTTCTTCAGTCCAACTAGGCGGGATCTGGCCAGGACACTTTGGTTCTGTCCAATTTTCCTTTTTACGGCTTTAATATTGCAATAGAAATACTTGTTTGAACATTCTTCACACAAGAGAGTTGAGAACCTCATTTTTACCATAGACCCTTCACACTACAGTTATCCGGGAAACCATCATGCCAAAACTGTCTTGACAAGTGATAGCTGTTCTACATTGACAAGATTCTGTTCAGCAACATTTGAAGGGGGTGCAAAAATCCTTGATGTGTGTGCAATGTATAATAAATTTTATACCATATATGTTCTTTATACCTTTTCCACTTTTTTCCTTTCTAAAGCATATGCGCTTTTACCCCTATCCTGAAAGCAGAAGCTTTAATTATTATACACACACATATGGGCTTAATTACTTGCAGTGGGATAGGGTACAAAGTGTAAAAAAACGGGCACAAGCTACCATGTTTATTGCACTTTGCAGCCTTGGAGTGCTTGTGGTGCAGTATTTACCTAGGTGTAAGGTGTAACCCATCTATTAGCTTGGGACTATTTTATAAACATAAATAAAACATGTATTTTTTTCCCACAAACATACTTAATTCCATAGATTGGAAAGCATGACAACTCCAACAAGCAAAAACCCTTATGCTGAGAACATAATGCAACCCCCTCCCTTACTTTGTTCTGTTATAAAGTGAAGAAATCTGGGACCTCCTCTTCTTACCACAGAAGGCAGTACAATGATTTCTCTAAAAAAATCTTGAACTCCCTCTTTCAAATCCCAGAATACACCAGGTAAGCAAGGTAAAGGTGGCGTTGCATTGCAGTGTAACTCGGGGTGGGGGGGGGTTGGACTGGTAAACACACAAAGACAGCTAACACAGCCACTTTCAATCTGTGGAATTGGTTATGTCTGTGTAAAAATAATAAACATATTAATTTGTGGAAGTTCAGACAGTGTTTATTTCTACCTTTTCTACATAAGCCCAACTTGAATGTGTTCATGCCAGATTAGGGGTTATGTTTTGCCTTTAAATTATCTTTCAGCTCTGTAATGTGGAAGAGTACAGCACTAACTCTATACACAATGACACCCCCATCCCCAGAGACACACCTGGGACAAGGAGGACTTAGAAAGCAGAATGTCCCATAAAGCCCATGTTTATTTTAGTGGTTTAGTCCCTGCTGTATTTGTTTCCAGATAAGTATTAATTTTCTTCTACCTGTAGTCTGATAACACTTCATGTAAGAAGTAAACTGTACAGAAAAAGGATGACTACTTCAATTACCGGTAAGGTCCTGGAGAAGTCAAAGGGCCGTTGCAGAATGATTCATTGCATTTCACATCCGATCCCACTTGAAGCAAGGCTAAAAACCTCTCAGAAGAATTGAAACATGGATAATCAGCTCCACGGACACGAAGGGTGTGGTAGAATTTATTAGTTGGAAATGAAGAATAACTGACTGGGTTACTCAGATTTGTATCAGTTAAAAGGGGCTCAACTGCAAAAAAAAAAACCAAACAATTAAAGAAGTTTGGTGGGTCATTAGCAACAACAACAGGCTTATAGGCACTCAAAAGATCCCAAAGTCTGTATTCAAAGCTGCATTACAAAGTGGCACACCTCCATTAGACCTTCATGTTTTGTGTCCTACAGGCAGGGGTCGTTATCAGAATAACCTGTGACCTTGAAAAACGTCTTATAAATTACTACTCAAAATCTATAACATGGCTGGCCTATTTGTTAGTTTTTAAGTTACATTTTCTGCAATTGTTTACTTTTTTCCCCTTAGTTTTTCTTTAGAAATGTAAAAAAACTTGCCACTAAAAGTAGCATGCACCAATTGTGCAAAAAATAAAAATAAACCATCAAACGATTGCAGAAAAAGCAAAAGAGTTTAAAAAACTTCCATGAACCTGCTGATTGAACGGCAATAAATAGACCTCTTAAGATTAAGAGACAGTCATTGGCTCTTAACTCGATAAAAAAAATATATTTTTCCCAGCATGCAAAGAATGTCTTTTCTACATACCAGTATCAAGAGCAACAACCAACCAGATATCTTGTGTAGAATAGTTAGAACTGAAGATACACTGTGGTTGCTCTAAGACAAAAGTTGAGAATGTTAAATTCCCCCGGATCGATGTTGTGACTTTTGGAACATAGCTGCCAACATCTGAAAAAATACCAAAATAAAAATGTTGTTTTTTAACAATACTATTTTCTAAATATAGGTAAGAAACTTTACAGTACTTCAATACCACTACAGGTATAGGATCCGTTATCTGGAAACCTGTTATCCAGAAAGCTCCAAATTACGGAAAGGCTGTCTTCCATAGACTCTTTTTTACTAAAATAATCCAGGTTTTTAAAAATGATTTCCTTTTTCTCTGTAATAATAAAACAACACCTTGTACTTGATCCAAACTAATAAGTAATCCTTATCGGAAGAAAAACCGACCTATTGGGTTTATTTAATGTTTACATGATTTTCTAGTAGACGTAAGGCATGAAGATCCAAATTACAGAAAGATTTGTTTTCTGGAAAACCCCAGGTCCTGAGCATTCTGGATAAAAGGTCCCATACTTGTATTACACAAAATGATCAATAAAAATATTAGTCTATTTCACATGTAAACACTTTTTTATGCATAAAATAAATGTTCATTTTGAGCAGGATGGGACAGATTTGTCATATATGGCTCGTTGCATGAAAACATTTCTTTTATAAAATAGAACAGTGGTTGCCAAGAAATAGCTTATGTGTAGGTGCTCAATTAACAGATACAAATTCACTTTGTCCTTCAACTGTGTTCACATCACTTACTGAGCTATGAGATGTATGTGACATAATTTGCCACACCTTATTGGGTTTGGTACATTTGTTCAACTTGTTATTTCAATTATATCTGTATTTAGACAGGGCATAATGTAAAACGATTTCAGTAATGCAACTGCAGTGCAAATCTGTCAGTCTTACATACAGCCAGAATCAACATTTATTTACACAAAGGTGTGTTTTAGGATCAACATCATGCAATGTATTTGTTCTGTTTGTTCTGCATTGCTGATGTAGGCCACCAGCTGTATAGGTCTGCTATACTACTTCCCATAGACAAGACAATCAGCTCTGTCGTTTATGCTGCCTGTACGGAACGCATTTTAGGACATCCTGCAGCGAAATACCTGTCCTTCACGCGATGTCCTATGCCTTCAGAATGGCGCATCAGTTGCTTTTACCATCACTCATTGTCCAAATCTGCAGTCACACCTCTGTCCTCTAGCCTTCTCAGCCGTCAGTCATACGAACTCCGCCATCAGCCTTCTGCCCCCAGCCTTCCGCCCTCAGCCTTCTGCCCCCAGCCTTCCGCCCTCAGTCCTCTTCCTTCCGCCTTCACTCACCACTTTAGAAACTTGTGGATAAGACTGTCGGCTGAAAAGAGAGATCTGAGGGGGGAGTGCTGAGGAAAGAGGGTGGAGGGCTCACCAGCCAGGGCAGAGGGCGGAAGGAAGAGGACTAAAAGGAAGAGGACTGAGGGCAGAGGACTGAGGGTGGAGGATGGAGGGCTGAGGGCAGAAGGCTGAGGGCAGAAGGCTGAGGGCAGAATTCGTATGACTGACGGCTGAGAAGGGAGGGTAGAGCATGGAGGTGTGATTTCAGATTTGGCAGATGAGTGACAGTAAAAGCAACCGATGTGCCATTCCGAAGGCATAGGACATTGCAGGAAGGAGATGTATTTTGCTGCAGGATGTCCTAAAATGCGTTCCGTATGCCTGATCTCTCCCTACATAACCTCTAGGGGGTGTTGCTCACAGGTACTCTCAGTGACATTGTGTGCATGCCCAGATCAACTAGTCAAGGACCTCCTCCCCAATGATTTTGTACAGCCGTGAAACTGGTCCATAGTAATTCTCCCACCATTACCAAGCAAATTCAGAGTTATGCTTCATTTTAGCAGTACAGGTATGGAATCCATTATCCAGAAACCCTTTATCCAGAAAGCTCCGAATTACAGGAAGGTTGTCTCCCATAGACTCCATTTTTTATCATATAATTCTAATGTTTAAATATCCTTTTCTTTTTCTCTGTAATAATAAAACAGTACCTTGTACTTGATGCCAACTAAAATATAATTAATTCTTATTGGACTAAAAACAATTCTCTTGGGTTTACTTAATGTTAAAATAGTTGTTTAGTAGACTTATGTGGGAATGTAAATTAAAAAACTAGATTTTTTGCGAATGTTTAGCGCTGCTCGCAATGTAATATAATTTGCTGGCAAATATTACATCGCTAAGCAAAGGTTAACATAACACCTGCCCTGGAGTTTTGCTCAATATTTTGCTCAAAAATTTTATCACATACACTGCGAATGTTCACAAATGTAATTTGGTCTCATACTTTGCGAGGAAGTGGTCTATAATTGGTCAAATAGGACGCAAATATGCTCCCTAACATTCGCAATGGTCTTTGCAAACTTTTTTTTTTCTCGCTATAACGAAACATAATACATTCCCTCGTTAAGGTATAGAGATCCAAATTACAGAAAAATATCTTATCCGGAAAGCCCCAGGTCCTGAGCATTCTGGATAACAGTTCCCATACCTGTACCTCTCTATATTATATTTCTTTATCCCTCAAAGAGAACTGGAAAAACGCTGGACAACAACAATATACCTAAAAATCTTCTCTTTTCTATATTAACATTTTAGAGTATATTGTTTGGCAGTATAGAAGGAAACATAAAATTCACTGGCACAATTTAAAAAAAAATCATACTCCCTCAAAGGTTAGTACACCAACACACCCATTGGCACAAGCTCAAATTGTCCTTACCCTCAGAGATTCACATACCGATATCCGATACTCACCACACACTGTTACACACAATGGCAGAAGCACAATAAACTCATAAATAAATAGTGGCCATTAATGTGTCTTTAATTGAATTATAGGTATAGGGTGTCATTAGCAGCCCTGACAGAAGAACTAAATTGGAATAAGCAAAACATACATGGTGCTACCAATGCACTTGTGACAGCTTCTGTGTGTCACAGGCACTGCCAGGGTGATAAAATAAGGCTGCTGGGTAGAACAAAACATAGAACTTAGTACTATAATAACTAAGATTATTCAAACTGTAGCCAGGCATTCTACTTATGAAAAAACTTATTTTTACATTATTATATAAATTAAAAAATGTGCACCCTATTCACCAGTCACAGTTTTTAATCTTAATCTACAAT
Source organism: Xenopus laevis (assembly GCF_017654675.1). Lineage (NCBI taxonomy): Eukaryota > Metazoa > Chordata > Amphibia > Anura > Pipidae > Xenopus > Xenopus laevis. The sequence goes on from NC_054373.1 coordinate 98,595,693, forward strand.
GTTGTATCCTATCACGTGATATAAATCTCTATAAATATATTAATATATAAACTGTTACACTAGTGACTAAATATTCATTACTGCAATAGTTCTTTATTCTAGCAAACTGGACTACTAAAGCAGAGTGAAAGATTAAAAAAATAATTTACCTGCAAAAGCAACTACAGATATAGCTACAAGAATACCCAGTTTCAAGTGCTGATGCATCACTGGCGTTATTTCATTAAGTTTCTTTGTAGCCAGAATCAAGGATCTCCTATCAGGGCTTCTCAATGCATTTCATTTTCGTCTAACAAAATTCATTTTGGCAGAGAACTAAGGTGAATGCTAAGGAAGGGCAGTGCTGGCTTGTAGCCTAAGGGCGAGAATGCAGTGTTGTATAATCTATAGAACTGCATTCTTTACATTGTCTTAACATTGACATTAACATGTAAAGAACAACTAGTTTTGGGAAGACTTGCCACTGATAACAGCAGGGTGTTTACATTGGACTTTTTAGGGTAGGGACACACTGGGCGATTTGGGGAGATTTAGTCGCCTGGCGACTAATCGCCGCGACTTTCCACGACCAATCTTCCCCGAATGCCTCCCCTCACTCTGCGCCTGGATAAAATGAAAAATCGCCTGCGCTAATCACACGCGGCGATTTGTTTTCCGAAGTCGCCCGAAGTTTCCGAAGCGCCGGCGACTTTTCATTTTATCCAGGCGCAGAGTGAGGGGAGGCATTCGGGGAGAAAAGTCGCTGCGATTAGTCGCCAGGCGACTAAATCTCCCCAAATCGCCCAGTGTGTCCCTACCCTCAGTCCTGCTTTTACTTTGTCAAAATCTAGATAAGTAAAAAAAATACATCAAATGGCAGATGCACTGACACCTTATACAGTTAAAGGTTCTGATACTTTAAGTACATTATAGACCAAGAGCAGTGAATTTTGGCACCACATTCATATTATAATGTGATAGTGGAAATTGGGTGCTGGCACCCCAATGTGGTGTATACAATGAATGTTTCTTACACAACACACTCCTGTCTTATGTTGACATGCCCTGGCTGGTATTTCACTTTAGAAATTGTGGCAACCCTAGTTACAGTGAAAGCAAACCTTAAAGGAGAAGGAAAGTTGAAATGTTGGGAGGGGGGGTTCAAATGTTTGGCACGCCCTGTGATTATAATACCCCAGGTTGGTGCTCCTGTTAGCAGAAAACTGCATTGGCTACTTCTGAGCGAGCACCACGGATCAATTGTCTTTTTCCACCATAATTCTTCAATGGCCCCAGGCCACCCCCCTCCAGTGTTGATTTAACCTGTCTTTCTCAGACTTGGGGGGCATGACACGATGGGCCCAGCCAACCCAGACCCTGATCAGCTCCAGAAACCCTGGGCACTACATCTTTAACTGCCCCGCGGCTTGATCGAGGCCACAAGAAGTTAAAAATAAGGTGCAGAGGACGGGTTGCAATTTTGACACTGCCTTTAATGCTACAGTGTCCAGGACACTTGACAATTCTGTGCTTTTTACTCTGTGGCAACAGTTTGGAGAAGGCCCTTTCTAGCACAATAATGTCCCAATGCACAAAGTGTGGTCTATACATAATGGGTTTTCTGAGATGGTAGTGGACAAAGTTGACTTTCCGTCACAGAGCCTTGAATACAACCCAACTGAATGACTGTGGGATGAACTGCAACATCACCTGCTAATTCATTAACAGCATTCTACTGGAAAGCCTTCCCAAGAGAGCCAAACTCCATCACAGTAGGACCACATTTATACACTTTTACCTTGGTTTTGGAGTGAGGTAATGGACAAGCTTATATCTAGATACATTTGGTAATGTAATCTGCAATGTTTGCTGGTTTGTAACAGACCCCTATTGGTAAATTAATATTTTTATTGGTATTTTGCCACTTCCATCACTTATACGTTACTGTAGTAATAGAAACAGATGTTACATATAAACCAATTTTACCCACTAATATCTTTCTCTTATTCTTCCTGAAATTGGTATAGACTTTCAGACTTACAATGCACCTTGTAAAGGGTATATTTGAATGTCATCCCTAAGAAATCTATTTCAGGGGAGGGAGGACAAGAATGTGTTTTTGTATACAATGAGACCGAATGTTAAATTGAATTGCACAAAAAAATTGTATGTTATATTTGATCTTGTGACAAATACAGAGTGGTCAAGGGAGAAAATTAGATATTTTTGAAAAAAAGTTTTGTTAAAGCAGTAGAACCTGACCCAGACGATTATCGTGGAATTTTAAAGGTTAATGTAGGAGGTGAAGTAGGCCAAATCTGCATAGCGTCTTAAAAATGTGAACTTGCTAGTTTTCGGGCAGGGAGTTCACATATACCTAATCACTGAATCATAAATCAGAGTCCAGGACTGGGACTATTGTTTACCTTCAAATACATTTCCTTATTCAGCTTGTGTTTCATTGAGTGTCAAAAAGAAAGCTTTCCTATTGCCTTTCATTCTACATTAATCAATGTAAAAAATGTATTTATATGTTTGATTGTTTACATTTGCCTCCAGAAAACCTCAGAATTCTGATTTAACTTTAAAATTGAAGGGGACATTATATTTGTTGTCCAAATATGGAGAAGATAATTGACACAAAGGGGGTTATTTATTAAACCTCAAATTCTGGTTGGTTTGGGGCAAAACTCGAAAAAAACCCTTGAATTCAAGATTCAAGATTTATTATACCACGATGCTGCAAAAAGTCCTAATCCAAAAACCCCCCATCTCAGACCTGGTGAAGTCCTGTATAAATCAATGGGAGAGGCACCTAGTATCTCAATGTGAAGTTATTGTGGTATGCACTGGGTTTAGCCCGAAAATCGAACCTTTTCGGGGTTTTTGGGCAAAAACTCGAAAAAGTCTAGCAGTTTGGAAAAAATTCAATTGAGTACCTTTGCTCTACATGTGGTGTTGGATAAAGCATTTGGAGGCAACAATCTTTGGTCCAGTTTTAGGGTCTGTGGGGGTGGTTGATCAGCTTCCGGTGTTTAACAATGACTTCCAAGGAACCTAAAGATGAAAGTAATGTGGCCAAAGATAGTGGCCCCAACCCTCATATGCAACTCTGCATGTAGAGACGATGTACTACTTTCATCTTTAGGTTCCTCTGGATTTTTTAAAGCATGAGCAATGTGGTCGGGGAGTGGGCTGGGGACACTGTGTGGGCATCCTAAGGGTTAAAAGTTGCCTTTAAATATTCCAGTTTATCAGGCTGATGTTGGGTAACAATGAGTGAACTTGCCATTTCAGTGGGATAAAGGCATTTGTAAATGTCACCTTTAAATTAACTTTTAGCATGATATAGAGAGTGAAATTCTTGCAATTGGTCTTAATTTTTAATGTTTTGCGGGGTTTTTTAAAACTATTTAGCTTTTTGTTTAGCCTTTGTCCAGTTTGGAATTCTTTCAGCTAGAAAGATACATAATAAAAAGCAACAATACAATTGTAGCCTCATAGATCAATTCATTATTGACTGACCCTCGTTTGAATAATCCATGCTTAAAAGAATCATGCCTATCATTAAACATATAATGATTTAGTGCTGTTCTCACCAAGTTTTGCGTCAGAAGCAGTTTATGTCCCATAGGTAACCTTGGTATATATGAGGAGCTTTGTGATAAATATCCTCCCTCATGCTTGTAGGTTAGACAAATACCACAGAACATTGTTATGTTATTTTGTGTGTGCGTCAATTACTGGTCAAGCAGGTTCCTGCAAAACCTCCTCCTTCAATAAGTTCTTACACAATATAACTTCTTACATCAAAATTGTCAATTTAGAGGTCAGTCTTTTTGAAAAAAGAAAAATTTAAAACGACCAAGCACACATAAATAAGTTATATATGTATACACTTTTATATCTGAATGGGATATTTATGCAGTCACACGGAGATCAGCTGGGTAGATAACAATGACTGCAGCTTATTTATTATTATCTATATTGAATAACATACATTACAATACCGTAACTGAACCTGGCCAGCCAGAATAACCATTCCTCCAGCCACCTTGGATATTTTAACTCTCTTGTCTCCACCTTATTGCCAGCCCAGTTTTCTTTTTTGATCAAATCTCATTTTAAATTAAACACACCAAAAACCTCCAAGCTCTGACAATACCACTTTTTTTTTTAAAAAAAGGTAAATATCTTATTCTATGTAATATTGAATGGCTGTGTGGGTGGGTCATGTCTTAAGACCGTTCCCCCAAAAAGGTGGGCCCTTAGCCTGAGAGCTTGCAAATCATACCCATACAACAGCCTGCATGTGACCTATATTAGCCAATCCCATCACCTTATTAATACTTACCATATCTCTGTTCAGCTGTTTGCCTAATTTACCAGTTACCATCAAAAACAGCTGTGCAATATTTAACCTATTAACTACTGCTCCCCAGCTGCAGTCCAATGTTACCTACTGCCCTAAAATTAGGCCCTCCTTTTGCATTGTGATTGTGTCGCAATCTTCAGCAAGTACAGTAACTGTTAGTACAGCAGCTACACCAGACAAATCTGGCCATGGAATTAGGTCAACAAATGAAGCTACAAAATACCTAGTAGGTAAGGAAAAAGAACACACGTGCTCTTGCAAGTGGCTTGGATGGGGGTGTTAGAGAAGTGTTTTCATCCTCATAAATGAATGGAAAATTAAAATATTGCTACCATTCAAAAATATTTATTTTCTGAAATTGCATTTGTACAGTATAAGCTTTCTAAAACATTAAAACACCTGTAGTTTAAAATATGGAGTTGTATGTGGACCTCCCTAGTACAAAAGTGTGTGTTTCAAATGCTATCACACTTTGGGGCAAATTCACTAAGATTCGTAGTTGCACCAGCGTCCGCTTCGCCGCACTTCGCCAGGCGAATTTTCGCCAGCTATACGCAAATTCACTAAAATCCGAAGTTGCGCTCAGGGGAATCGTAAGGTTGCGAACTTGCACTACCGTTAATTCGCAAAGCGAAGTTACGCTAGTGATGCTTAATTTGCATACGGCGCTAAATTGAAGTTACAATGGAGGGATATGTAGCATCACTACACAAGCCTTGGAAACCTTCAAAACAGCAAATAAAATTTTTATTTTGCCCTACACATGTGCCCACTGTATAGTTAAGGTGCCATGAGTTAGGAAATGTAGGGGGGAAGGAGGGTAGCCCCAAAAAATTTTTAGATCTTTTTCAGCCTATCACCCATAAAAAAAGAAAAAAACGCCAGCGTTTTTTGGGACTTAGAAATTTTTTTACTTTTTTTGAAGCAATCCCTATCTACTCTATTGCACTTCGCCTGGTCTGAGGTGGCGAAGGAAGTCTGGGGTAAAAGGTAGCGTTCAGAAAAATGCACGTGTCAGTGAATTTGCGTAGTTACGTCCATTGCGCAAATTCGCCAGGCGTAAGAGTGCGAAGTAACACTAGCGAATTTACGCCAGTGTCAGCTCCAAGTCAGCCATTTGTGACATTCAAGTGTCAATTCGGTTGGATGGTACTTGGAATAGTGCTTTGGTTTCAATTTTTTTTATAACATGATAGTAAGTGGTTGCAGAGGCAGAACTAAACACCATGAGCCCCATTCTACAGCACACCACCTGCCAAGCATATGGCATGCCATTGTTGCTGCTGAGCACCATGGGAGACAGGTAGGCCATGGTGCAGTTGGCCCCATTCCCCACTGTAGTTATTCCACTGAGTGGCTGTATGCAGATCTTCAAATTAACAATTTGGGGGTTTTAATGCATGATGCAATTAGAATTATGTCTTATTAAATATATTATAATACACTTAACAAGCAGTTAACACGTTTAAATATTGTGTGTTTACATCAGTAAAATAATTTAGAGTTTACATTTTCTTCATTACAGTGATACACCAGGTAATTTGCATTGACGTGTGAGGATAATCATAACGAAAACACGAAAAACAAAAAACAATATATTTTCAATTCTGGGTAAAATGTAGAAACTTTAGGGTCTTGTTTTAATCTGTTCTTTGTTTTCCTACTATGTTATTGTGTAGTCTTCAACCTCCTTTGTCATAGTAAGGTATGGTTTGCGATTATGTGCAGAGTACATAGGATGAGTTCTGTAAAATGAATCTTTATTCACCGACACAGCTGGTTCTTTTTTCTCTTTAAGATCTATATTCTTGAACCACCACACATCCTTACTACAAAGGAAAAGAAAAAAAGGCCATATTAATAATTCAGTAACTCAGAGTTCTAATTACAGATGGAGCAAGCATAACTGAAGCACACACAGTTGCACCATGAAATAGAGCACCACATGCATTGTGTTCAGCACTTGCATTAGTAGAGTCTGCTCCATCTATATGAAGTTATTTACAGTGGATGTTCTGTAATTACGTTTGTGAATGCAGAATAACAACTTCCTGCTTCAGAAGACAGCAAGGGATAATATTAGACACAAATAGGAGGTTAAGTGCTACAGTTCACTATGCTTGTCACTGCATTATAAGTTCATGGACAAGTGCCAGGACAGAGTCAGATGCTATGCAAGTGCTCCGGTGCCATTACATACATTATACAAAAAAATGTATGTAATGGCATAATTAATCCCCATCCTTAAAAAAGTAGTGGATGATGCCAATCCACCAATGAGAAACATAGGTAGATTATCTTGATCCTAATACAAAGTGTTTTCAGTGTAGCGTCCCTTTATCTTTATCAACATTTTGATCCCTTAAAAAAAATGTGCTTGGCTAGGAGACACTGCTTCATCATAGTGCAGTTGTTCAGAAAAATGTTCCTTCAAACATGAGAACAGATAGTAGTACCTAGGGGCAATGTCTGGTAAAATGGAGGTTAATTCAGCAGATCAAGACCTGCTTCAGCAATGGCGTCCTTGAAACAAAAGACATGCACCAGCAAGTTGTCTTAATGATACAAAAGTTTGTGTCACTGCTTTATGCCTCTTTAATTGCTGTATGCAATTTTCATCCCAAAAAACCAAAGGTACCTAACCAGGACTCAAACCCAAAAGGACTTGGATGAAAGAGAGTTGCTTTCCCTTAGGGACATAGTTATTTTGCCAAAATTGTTTATGAAGTTTTGAGCTTGTGCTAATTACACATCAGGTTTTGTATTATGTTCAGCCAGATATTACTATATGCGCTATTTGCACTACATAAATATCAGAGCATAGTAGTGATCTTTTAAACATCATCACTTTGGCACCAGTTTACTTAAACTCAATTTAACTCAGTTCCTCTTCTCCTACCTAATAGAGCCTGCCCTCAGCTCAATTTTAAATGTTTCTACTCTACTACATATTTATCTAAATCCATTTTTGACTCCATCACTACCCCTACTCTCAAATTATTTTATCCAACAATGATTGGGAAGTCATTATCCAGAGTTACTTCTAACAGCTATACCGTAGCTAAAGTGTACTACTATTCCTACTTTACAACTACGTTATGCTGCTTCCATGCTCTGCACCCTATTGATCTCAGGTGTTTTAACCTCAGCACTCATTATCCTCAGTACTTTTGGCTCCAAGAAATTACAGTTTTAGATTACTCTGGGTTAAAAAATGACAACTGTGCCTCTTTGTCTCTCTCCCTTTGTGTATACACACACATATAAATGCATTCATAAATATGTGGAGACCAATTCTGAATAGCATAGGGACCCAATTTTAGGTCTCAGCTTATGGTTTAAGAATCACTCATGTAGCACAGAGTGCACCTATACAGGTCAGGGTGCTGGTTAAAAATTGTGAGGTGGGTATACAATGGTGGGACACTACCACAATACCTCTTTCTGTCCCATGGGCTATATTCATATATACACCTATGAATCTGGATGACTGATTGATAATATAGTTGAAAGAAAATTGAATATGTCCTTAATTACCTTCCAAGTGCAAGAGCAACAATGAGACAGACCAATAAAACAAGCAGAAGACTTGCAAGTAAAGTGGTAATGACAATCATGCTGAAACTATACTTTGTTGGCCATGTATTAATTGTAGATGGGTCGATTCCTACATGAAAAAGCATATAATTAGAAACCATAGCAAGAGAAACCAGCACATATTTGTATATATGTGAAAAATTATTTACAGTAATACAGACAGTCCCCGGGTTACGTACGTAGGTACTGTAGATTTGGTCTTAAGTTGAATTTGTATGTAAGTTGAAACATATACATTTACTTATTAAATGCAAAAGGACAGATGTTTGTCTTAATATAGTATTTATTTTTACCTTTCTGTGCATATTTATTTTTACCTTTTTGTGCTCTGCAGTAGACAGCACACACCAAAGGGGATTAGGGTAGGTGGGTTATTAAAGCTGAATGCTAATAAATGCCAAACAAACCACAGTATGTTACTGTAATAGCCCCAGTCTGTAAGTGTGAGTTGTATGTAAGTTGGGTGTATGTAACTCGAGGACTCCCTGTTTATAGTTACTCCTTCCCTAAGGTTAAGCGAAAGAGGATAGATATTGGAGGCAGGTATACCATGGAACAATACTGCAATACATACTGCAATACATCTTTAATCTGTCCATTTGATTGCATCAACATGGGGTGTTGTCACTTGGAACCAAAGTATAAAAATGGGCAGACATACTAATGAATATGGTATGTGTGACTATAAAGATAAAGAAATGATGCAAAGAAGAAGGCAAATACTGTAGGTAGTTGAAGAGACTTAGAGGAAAGAATATGATGAAGAAAACAAGAGAGAAAAGTAGAATGGAGGAAAATAAACTGATAAGTAGTGTGTCCCTGACACCACATTCTGTCTAAAAAACATTCCAGGCCTTTACCTTTTCGCAGGGTAATTACTTCTGACCAGCGTGTTCCTGTCTCCATTCCTGTCCCATTCAGCACAACAAATCTTACTCTAGAATTAGAAGATGAAATGTAGATGTTTAAACATTTTTTTTAATTTGAAATTGTATTAATGTGCTTCAAAGACAAATAAAGGGTTCAATAAAGAGTCAACATATTAGAAGCAGCTTACGTCTCATTAGTAGATATTTCTACACATCATATTGGATAGTTAGTTGGATAGATAGTGTTAACAGGTCATTTCTAATGACATCTTGGAATAGCATATATCAGCTGGCCAATCTTTTACATGCTTTATTTAGCACAGCTAAGTGGGTGACAATTAAATACAACTTTGAAATCAACCCATAACAACAAGGATAGGTTTTCTTAAATTATTATTTTTCTAATGGTGGGAAGAATTGTATTGAAGTCTAAGCCTTCAATAATTAGCCTAGTTGTTTAGCTGCATTCTGCAGTGATGAAATATTTGTATGCAGAGACTACTAAACTGACTTATGTGAATCCAATATTTCCCACATGTCTATAGATTCACAAAACAATCATACAATTCTTCCAGTGGAAAATTCAGTTCATAAATACAAAAACTACATGAATCAATTTACATGCATGTTATCTGAGGGAAAAAAATTCAGGGGTCATTATGTTATTAGAAAGTGTAGATTCTTGCTCTTGCCTATTTTCCTCCTATTATCACACCAGCTTAAATAACAAGAAGAATTGTGTATATCCTAGTTTCCAGAGTGGGTCTTGCCCTATACCTTCTTTTTTTGTAAGTGGTGTGTATAGAATAAAGGTAAATAGGTTTAAAATGTACAGTAAATATTAAAGAATTCTCATATTAATTAATACTCTACTTCAATTAATTTTGATCCATTTATATATGTAAATGTAAATTTATCTTTGGCCCCACACATAGGTGTTATGTAATAAAATTAGATTTTATCTTGTTATTTTAATAAAAAAAAGCTTGACCAAACTCCCATCCCCGATTTTGCCTCATTTATCATTAAAATAATTCAAATTAATGGCAATGGGAAAAAACCTCGATAAAATTGAGCAAAACACCAAACCTTGTGGTTTTTTTGGACTATTTTCTTCGAATCACTATTTTTTGAGCTCGTGCCTGAAAACCCTGAATTTTTCAGATTAAACCCAGCATAAACCATGATATCTTCAAATAGGGATAGGACATCTGGCATTGACTTATACATGACTTCAACAGGTTTGAAATGGCAGATTTCCAGATTTTGGCTTTTTGCAGCATCAGTGTATACTAAATCTTGAAAAATTAAGAGCTTTTTTCATTTAAAATTAGAGTTTTTTCCCCAAAAAGCCCAATCATAAAAAATTCAAGTTCTAGTAAATAGTCTCCATAGAGAGGGCTATGAGAGTTCAACCAATTAACCAGTGGCTGGTATATTTGGGTAGGAAAATTTACTATATTCTCACAATGCAGTTTTAAAAGTGGAAAGTTCCACTGGTAATGGTAGTGCAACGGAGTCCAGTAAAAGATTAATCTGTATTGCTGAAAAACAGTTCTTAGTTTTGTTTTTTGCTTAATTAATGTGGTGTCCTGGTAATAATTGTCTTCAAGCATCTCTTTACAAGGTATTAGGGCTAACAAAAATTAAAATGCATTCGCTGCTTCAAAACGAATCCACAAAAATACACTCTAATTTACTTTTTCTTCCTTGTTCCCAAACTCTCCCTGCTGACTGACTCCATTAAACCATTTTTTCAAAATACAAGGGTAGAATATGTTCCGATTTTCAGTTAACTTGTGTAACTTATGGCCCACAAAATATATACTCTGCCATTGCAGTGCTGAAATCCTGTCTAGGAGCCTGTAAATAGTTTTAATGAAAACTGCCTGTCACCAGTGGTGACAGGTGGTCATTGACTGGAGACACATTTTAAAATCACAAAATAATGGGAAACTGCCAATATAATTACAAATTTGGATGATGGGAATCTCTTACCCTAGTTAAATTCCATTGCTCAAACCAGGAGCAGGTTTATAATTCAGAGCTGAGGAATTTTTCACCCTTAGGTAAATCTAGCTATGGGTTTCTGCTTTTAGTAAGTATGCATTTGTTTAAATCAAGTGTTTGCTTACCGGTAGGTTCCAAGAGAGGGCACAGGGCCATTGCAGAATAAAGGGTTACTGCAATTTACATCAGAGCCCACATAAATCATTGCCTTAAGTTTGCCAGATACATCAGCACATGGGTAGTCACCTCCAATTACAGGTAGAGTGTGATAATATCTGTTTGTTTCAAATGACGAAATGTTGGCTGGATTACTCAACTCCATATAACTGAGCTGTGGAATAACTGAAAAGCATTGATGGAAGTTAAGTTCTTCCATTAGAACAGCATTTTAGTATTAATCATGCACACGTGCGTTTTATATGCGATTGCAATCAAGCCGAACTCTCAATTATAGACAATTTGTACATTTTCTCCTTGTCTAACTTTGTCAAAGTGTACATCAGTTTGTCACACAATACAACACGTCTCATATTTAATAAAAATCAAAAATATCCTATTTTCCCATGGTGTAAATTCTCCATACAACTGTAGCAGGAAAAATTATATGTGAGTGCTTACATGGGCACAGGGCACTTAGACCCATACGTGCAATTATACCCAGCAATTGTCTACTTGCACTAAGGTTGCTTGCCACCAAATGATGTTACCACTACCAGTGTCTATATTTTGCTCTTATTTTTGAGTTGTGATTAACTGTAAATGGGCAGCAGAAGATGTGTTTTGCATTATCTTGGCTGGTAAGATAGGATTAGAAGTCTTCTTGGATTGGGGAAGGCAGATCTGTAAATATTTCTCATAGTTTGCCAGGGCTATGTAGTCTCCTGACCATTTTTCTGATGGCCTCATCTCTGTATTTTACATACATAACAGTTGCCTTTATTCATCTATCGTGATATATATTGTAGTGATGGCACAAACAACTTCAATTGAAACAGTTGATTTTGGAATCAAAGTCAGTGGAGGCTGGGTGGGTTTTGGCTGACCAATTGCCCCTGCAGTGGATCTCAGGGTCTTCATCACCACTTATGTATTCATAGATTGGCAAGTCAGGAGTGTGTATAACTTGGGTCAGTCCTGGGTTGGATCTGGGCAGATTAGGATCAGCATGGGTTGAAAAATATGTATCACTACAGTGGACAAGAATTCTCAAGTCGGGTTAGTAAATCTGTTCAGTAGATGCCTATGGGAACATCAAGAAATTTGACACAAGATATATGTCTCTGCTTGGCCTCTTAGCTGTGGCCAACAACAAAGAGTGGCGTGCACAGAGAATTTAGAATTTCTGACCTGAGTGCACAGTTTTTGAAAATGCATACAAAAAAGAATTGTTTTGTGCACATAGGCAAGAATGAATAAGAGGGAACATTGCTCCGTTTTAAGAAAGGCCAGACGCTAACAATAAGTCCCAGAGTGCAGAAAAGTGTTCCTATAATGTAGCAGAGCACAGTAGAATTCTCTTTGCTAGTGATATTGCACACTGCCTTGGTCTGATGCACAGGAGTAATAAGCACCCCAACACTTTAACAAATATTATATGCCAACATGATGCTTAGTATGTAACATCCATTTACTCTTTACTATAAAACACAACAAGATAATTGTAGTATTTGTACAAACCTCTGTTTAGAGCAACAACTAACCAGACCTGACTTGTTTTGTACTGATGGAAGATGCATTGTGGCTGATCCAGCACAAAACTCGAAGATGTCAGTTTTCCTAGAATTGGCTTTGTTGTGATACGGGGCACATAATAGGGGATATCTGAAAAAAAAAGAAATAAGGCTATATTTTAGTGTATAGTAATCTCAAATAAATTAACAAATTAGAAATGTAAAGTATGAGTGCTACATCCAGAGACCTCTGTGCAAAAGAAGGGTCGACTCACCATGTCCTTTGCTATTTCTTGTGCATGCAATATATGATAATACAGATATGGGACCTGTTATCCTGAATGCTCTGGACCTGGATCTTTCTGAATAATGGGTCTTTCCTTAATTTGAATCTTCATGCCTCAAGTCTACTAGAAAATCATGTAAACATTAAATAAACCCATTAGTCTGGTTTTGCTTCTAATAAGGATTAATATATTTTAGTTTGGGTCAAGTACAAGGTGCTGTTTTATTATTACATAGAAAAGGAAATCATTTTTAAAAATTTGGATCATTTGATTAAAATGTCTATGAGGCCGATCTATTAAAGGGCAAAGTGGCCTCGCTAGCGAAAATTTGTCAGAAATCCCATCCGCAGGGATGTCGCCAATTTACAGGTGTTGAGGGCGATTTGCTAGCGAAAGAGACCACCGCTAGCACAGTTTCATGCCCTATCGCCAGGCGAATATTCTCTCAGGCGAATGATTGTTACTCCGTAAATTCACTAGAGTGCGAATTTTACAGAATGTTACCAGATTTTCCGCCAGCTTAGACCTGGCAAACTCATAAAACGAAGCTACATCCTCCTCAATTTTATGTCAGTGAGATTATATTCTGTATGCCAAAAAGTCATAATTTTTTGTAATGCTTTTTGTCGTTAAAAGTTGTAACTGTTAAAATTTTTTATTTCAACATGTTTTTTTTTTACCATTTGAGGGGCATTTGTTTTAGGGTGGGCTCGTGTCTAGGGCATTAGAGGATCTCTTTTGCCTTTATTTTGTTTCCATGAACATTTTAATAATAAGTGGCCACTTCAAGCATTTGCACCAACATCTTTAATAAAGAGCTATATGAACCCGTCCTATTCAAGATGTGATATATGGCACCCACGAGCTTCGTTGCTCTACTCTGCATAAATAAGTGAGCATGATATTCAGGGACACTTTTTTGGAATAATGAACTATGGAGGGAGAAAGCAGGGAGGGGGGGTAGTGGATGGGGTTTTTCTTATTGAGAGGGTTTAGTTCTCCTTTAATTCTCCTTTTTACTTTTCTATATCACTTTGCTTTCTATACACACACACATAAACATTCACTAATCTTCTATTTCCTTCTTTCCCCCAGTTTAATTTTCTACCATCTGCTGCCTTTGCTCTTTGTTCATCTCTTTATTTCTTTACACTACCACCTTCCATGTATCTAATGTTCTCTTTCAGCCCCTCTTCGCTTATGTCCCCCACTCCTCTTTGGATTTCTCCCATTTTCACATGTTGTTTCTGCTGTGTTCTCCGTCCTTCTTTTTCTCTTTTACCTGTACCATATTCTCTGCACTCCAATTCTATAGTCTACTTTCCTGCATTCAGTATCTCCCTTGTATTTGCTTTCCCTTTACTATTTCTTATCTGACCCATACAAATCTTCCTATCTTCAAGCTGCATTTGATTTAATTCATTGGGCATGTATCCTGCATATAAAGCTCTGTTTTCCTTTGCTGAAGGGAATGCTATATTCATAATTCTTAGTTTGAATTTCATGGAATAGGTATAACTACAAACAAGTGAGACCTGGAGGTTTTCAATAAAGTATTTAGGTCAAATAAGGTATTTTAATAGAGCAAAATTGAATTGAATAAGGACTATCTAAAACAGTATAACCAAAACAGTATAACAACAGTGCTGTGAAAGACCTCATGAAGTAGTACGGCATCTATGTTGAGAGATCTATTATAAAATCGTTGTAATGCTTCATTTAACATTGGCATAAAATACAATTTGCAGCCATTTTAAGTAGGCAGGGGTCCCTTGTGAAGCATCTAAAATCTTGTATGTTGCTCAGGTTCCCCAAAGTTTAAGAGAATCTTCCGCTGTTTCCCACCCCCTACTTTTAGCTCTGAAATTGAATTGTAAAATCAAGGCCCAGAGCTCCATAATTTCAATGAACATAAACAAGCACAAATAAAATATAATAATGTGTATAGTTAATTCATTGCAAGTGAAATTAAATAAAGAGAAAATAATACAAAAAAGGCCCCACAATGAGTAAAAATGTATTAAATCAGTGGTCCTTGAATGTTAAACTTCTAATGCTCACAGATTTATTTAAACAAAATCCATTAATTTTTCATTTTCTCTTGTATGTCATCCACTTTTTAAAAAGAAAAGAAAAACATAGATTAGGCAAAGCCTAATAGTCTTTATTATGTCCGTGTAATACAGTTTAACATATTTTGTTTTTTTTAAGAATCATTTACCTGCGACAGTAATAGCCAGTGTAGCAATGAGTAGAAGGAGTCTTCCAAGGAGATCCATGACTGGGGAGAATGAGGAGTCCTTCTGTCTGTCTCCCTCCTGTGTTAGTCTCAGCTTTCTTGTGTTTCTTTGTGATCTATCTTGCAATGCTAGAGATATGAAATGAACCAGTTAGTATGGCAGCAATCACGTCACCCCCATGGGAGAAACAACTCCTGTGCTATAGCTGCATTCTTTACATGTTGTAAAGAGATTTTGAAATGAGTGTTAAACATGTCAAACTAGTTTTTTCTTTTAACAAAAATAGTTATAACTGGTTGGATACATGTATGGGAGAGTTTTTTCATACCTACGTTTTTTTTTATTGAAATGTGCCCTATGTAGTTGTACTTTCTGTGTGAATGTAAATTTAGCCACTCACGCCTATGAGAGTCTTGTTTAATTTGAACATCATCAGTAAATGTGCACAACACTGGGATATAAGAATTCATTGTTGCAAGACTATTCAGATATGCTGAAAAAAGTGACCCAGTATCTTTAAACTTCAATTATATGTAATCACTAGTGATTTAGACAGAGGTCTATGTGTTCATGTTTTAAATAAACTAAAAACAGTTTCTGCAAAATCATTTTTTCCAAACAATAATGTAATTAAAATATTGCTAACCATTGCTGCCTCCTACATATGAATATGTAATCAGATTAAATCTTTGGAACGGGCGGGTAAATCCTCACTGTGCCAATAAGCCAACCCCAAGAATCTGATGCTTAATTAATTTATTATAAGAGCAGTGTCTGGTATAAGATAGATTACAAAGATAAGGTTTTTTGTTTTATCTTAAAAACTGTTCCAAACAATGATGATGTACTATAAACAGTTTTATATCTCTTTGATTTTTATAACAGTCTGTTGAGAAAAGAGACCTACTGTATACCATACTATAATAATAAACCTTTTAACTTTCTATTAAAGAGATACTGACACCAAGAAATTAAACCTTTTTTTATAATAATATTTTTTCATCATAATATTATCTTCACATGCTATCTATAACTTTACCATAAGTATTTACAAATGCTTTTACATTACCTATCTGATCCCCCATGTTCCTCTCTGAGGGGGCTGCCATATTTGAGCTTCAGCAGTCTGTTAGCATTAGAAACTCTTACTGAGAAGTTGAGAAATGACAGGTTGGCAAACCAGTCAGGTTTAGGAACTTTAGGTAACAATTAGTTACAAAAGCAGCCCTATCAGTGAAAAACGATCAACATGAGCTATAGGTAACTTTTGATGTACCTTAATATTTTGAATAATATTTTTTTAGTGTCAGTATCACTTTAAATATTTGGGTGCAGACTGCATGCTCTCTTTGAGTTTTGCATTTGGTTTTTGGGTGTATGCCTTCTAATGTTTTTATCCTGTCCAATCAGTTTGACCTAAATACTTTCTAGCCACATTACAATCTGCTGTTTCAGAATCAGCTGTTTCAAAACACAGGCAGTGAAAGAATAGAGCATAGTTTAGTAGGCTGGCCAGCTAACAACAGTGGGACATTTTAGTTTGTTTTAAACTTGAGAGCAACAAGTTTCAACAAGGCAAATCAAATTCCAGATAACATAAACTTGTAACTAGGACATCAGTAGGATGACTAAGGTGGATATTTATTAAAGGTTGAGTTACGTTTTCCCTAAAAATGTAAGTTTTTCAAGGGTAGTTTCAGTAAAAACTCGAATTTTTCAGAGTAAAATTTTGCCCCAGAGCTGATAAAAGCCAGAATCTGAAAATACTCCAGCTAAAACATGTAGAAGTCAATGGCGGAGGTCCCTTGAACCATTTGAAGATGTTTTTAGTCTTCGTGACTTTCAGGTTTTAGGTTTGCGTTTGAAAACTCAATTAATTCTCGGTATTCAAAGTTTTTTGGCTGATAACTTGATCGATTAGAATGTTCACTTTTTCCCCCCAATTGCATTCAATCGGGTTCAATTTAGTTTTTTTTCATAAATAAGCAAAAATTTTAGTTTGTGAGTTTATTTGAGGTAGGAAAAACCTCACAAACTCAACCATGGATAAATAACCCCCTTAGAAAGTTATTTGAGACATGTAGGGGCAGATTTATCAAGGGTCAATTTTAAACTCCCATCAACTCGAAATTAGAATAAAAAAAGACCAACCGAAACTTATTAAAAAAATCTTCTGGTGAATAGGCTGTATTGGATCGTTGCTAGAGTCTTAATTACCCTGGCAACCATGCATTGATTTGAATAAGAGACTGAAATATGAACAGGCGAGGGCCTGAATAGACAGCTGAATAATAAAAAAGTAGCAATAACAATACATTTGTAGCTTCACAGTGTTTTTTAGATGGGGTCAGTGACCATCATTTGAAAGCTGGAAAAAGTCAGAACAAGAAGTCAAATAATTTAAAAAATAAATAAAGACTATTATTTGAAACGTTACTTAGAATTGGCCATTCTATAACATACTAAAAGTTAACTTAAAGACGAACCACCACTTTAATCTCTGGAATTGATTCATTGATTATTGGTTTACTTGAAGATCTTCATGAAGATTTTGCTTAGCAGAGTGTGGTTAGAAGTGGCCATCAGTCGTTAATGGTTATTCATTCAGTTTTCTAAAGCGTGCAAGGTTGCAATGAACCATCTTTGTTTTCCCAAAATAAGAAGTGTTGCAACTAGAGATGTTGAAGCTTAGGGTGTTATTTATTAAAAGTGGCGTTTTAGAGGTTTGTGAGGTTTTTTATACCTCTAATTAACTCACAACTCAAATGTTTTCTAATTTAAGAAAAAACTCTAATGGAAAATCAGTGACTTTGGTTAAAAGCCAGAAAAAAAACTTGAATTGCTTGAATGAATCAAGTTTTCGAGCGAAACCCACTGAAAAAAACCCGAATATCATGAAGGTAATTAACATCTTTAAATGGTCCAAGGGACATTGACTCCTACATGGCCTAGACAGGTTTTATCTGGAGTATTTTCAGATTACAGCTATTTCCAAATCTGGGGTATAAACATTTGAGTTTTTCTACACCTGGAATTTTGAGTTTTTGACTGAAAACTACCCTCAAAAAACTCGAATTTTTTGGGAAAACACAACAGGAACTTTGATAAATGACCCCCTTAATGTACAATTTGCAGACACTGCATTTTTCCATAATGTGCAAGGACTTTCGAGATGAAACTACAGGCAGAAAACAGACACTTGCCAGCGCATATTATCAGTTGTGACAGCAGGTGAAAGGCACTTGCTTCAGAGCTTCATCAACGCTAGTGTGAAGGCACTTAGCTCATGGAAGGTTTTTCACTTTTCTATGTTGACATTCTCCTTTTCCCTTTCTCTAGATAACATCAAGTCAAGTTAACATTTGTTAAGTATTTGGCAAAAGTCAGTATTATAGTGCCCAATAGTGGGGATATGGCTTTCCTTAAAACCATGTGGAGTAGAGTAAGTTTTTCCTTATGACCTTCTTCCAAAATATAGAATCACATTATACATCAAAGTCTATATCAGTTCGATTGTGTGCTCTACCCGCCACATTGTCTGTTGATGCCTATACTGATGTTGTGTCCCAATACACGTTATGCGGGTTCACAATCCCCCCAGTAGCACAACTATTAATTGATATGCTTTACTCTTTTGTACAGTTTATATCCTCTCTGCTAGTCTTTAGTGTTCAGCCACGAAAAATTGTGCAGGTTTTTTCTTTCTCCCAGAACTGCAGGATTAATATAGTTCTCGATACATGTAACAGTAATACTTACTCTCTACATTTATTATGTTTTATGGGATGTATTTGTTACACTTGTCTGTTTATTTATTTTTTTATTTCAATTTAACTTTTGTAATTTTTTTGTAAGATTTAATATGGTACCTCCTTAGTGACGATCTGATAATGTCACCCACAATTTCCTTTCTTGCTACTATATTGTTTATCAGGCACCTCTTCCATTTCCCCTTCACAGCAGCCCTCAGCACCATATCTTGTGTTAAACCTTTCTAGGATTTGAAGCCTTCACCACACTCAGGCCCCCTTGCATGTTTCTTAGGATGGGCACAGCAACTTCACAAATTGGCTTTGACGAAGTTGAAGTTTCACAACTAGGCCTTCCCGATATGACATCACATTCTCCTTCCCACGTCTTGTCACATTGCTGCAACTTCCTCAAAACCATGTTATTGTCTGGAGGGACAACCTGTAGCTGTGCTCTTTAACCTTAACCTGTTGGGTATGTTGGGTATGTTTCAAATTCTGGAAAAAACTATAAGTTTCTAAATAACTAAAATAAATAAAAAATGGCATACCATTAAGTGCACCATTACCAAATATATAGCTTCACGATGATCCCTGACCTGCAAAGGTAGCAAACCCATGGAAGTACATGTTCTTTAGATTGCAAGCCCAAAAAATAAATATGCCCCACTGCTTCTATTCAAAACACTGCAACATAAAGTTACAAGTAATACATTAAATAATTAAAATTTTACAGTCCGATTGCCCAATGTATATTTTTAGGTTAATTCTTTGATAAATATGCCCCTATATGTCCTACAAATATATGAGTCATGACCTTTGTTTGTTAAAAGGTGACAACTTGGAGCATGCCCCTGATTCTCACCAGCCATGTCCTGTTACACCACAAAAAGCCCCAAATTTTGACCACATTTAGAATAGTGACACCAGAGTGTTAGGTCCTTAACTTGGAACTGCCCTGCAGACAGAATTTGAAAGCTAAGGAATGTTCCAGTGAACTGATACCACCCATTCATATTATACCTGAAACACATGTATCGCTAAATGTGTCTGAACTCCTGTGTGTCTTATATCTCATTCTGAATCCAAGGGTATTACAAGAATACGAAATTCAAAATGATCACTTTTGCTGTGTGTCTTTTACCTGCATGTCTGCTGTGATCCGTAGTTGAGAAATTGGCACCACTTAAACTGTTCCAGTGGGCAAAGCAGATGAGTCTAGCTGCAAATATGTTAATCAGGTCCAGATATACTGAAAGAAAGCATGTGCCTACAGGTGGTGCACTCTTGTCTAGGAACGTGAAAAATTGTTGTAGAAAGCCTGAGTTACTGACAGAAAGCAGTCTTGATCACTACTACAACCACATTCCTGCTACACCCCATCTTTTGTATGTCTCTGTCTTCAGGAGACTGTTGGAGAGCGGGAAATGGAATAAATCCAGCATTTGGATTGGAACTAAATTGGTTAGAGGGACGGAAGACTTAAATTATGAGGGTAGACTGTCAAGGTTGGGGTTGTTTTCTCTGGAAAAAAGGCGCTTGCGAGGGGACATGATTACACTTTACAAGTACATTAGAGGACATTATAGACAAATGGCAGGGGACCTTTTTACCCATAAAGTGGATCACCGTACCAGAGGCCGCCCCTTTAGACTAGAAGAAAAGAACTTTAATTTGAAGCAACGTAGGGGGTTCTTTACAGCCAGGACAGTGAGGTTGTGGAATGCACTGCCGGGTGATGTTGTGATGGCTGATTCAGTTAATGCCTTTAAGAGTGGCTTGGATGATTTTTTGGACAGACATAATATCAAAGGCTATTGTGATACTAAGCTCTATAGTTAGTATTGGTATGGGTATATATAATTTAATTAAAAGTAGGGAGGGGTGTATGTATGGATGTTGGGTTTTCATTTGGAGGGGTTGAACTTTATGGACTTTGTCTTTTTTCAACCCAATTTAACTATGTATGTAATTATGTACTATGTATGGAAGGGATGATTTAGTAATGTGTCGTTAAGAAAAGCTGGTAAATGCTACTTCCCCAATGATAACATTTACCTACTTAGCCAGGGGCTGTCCCAACAAGTTCAACAAAATCTGGCAGCCCTAGATTGATGAGGATGGATTGATCTTCCTTGGTCTGCAAAAAACCTACTAATGCTGCCCATCTTTCACTTCCCACTGCCCCCTTTCCCAGGCTGTGCAGGGAAGCTGGCAGCACACTGCACTGTAAGATAGGAACCACTTAGCAGCTAGGCTGACCTGATAGAGAACTGAAGCCTGTCTTTGCTTGAGTGACTGTAGGTCCATCTGTGATTGGCTATCCTCTCCTACTGTGCTTCTGGCAGGGACCGTTAGAACAAGCCCACCCTTCATTTAAAACTCGGACAGGGCCCGTAGCAGATCTATAGGGAACTCCAATTAAAGGGGGCATTTTTGAAAATAAGATTAATTTTTAACCCAAAGTAATACGAGCACTTTTTATTGTTCATTAATGCCTACAAAATACGTTTTTTAACATGTCTCCTTTAAAAAACAATACAAAGAAATTATTTTAAAAAAAATATTATATGTCGTTGTGACATTTCATTCAGTAGACCTCAGTACTTCTAGAAACTGGAAGTCATTGCACCATTATTTCTAAGACACAAAACGCCAATGAATGTAAGTCAACTGATTCTGAGGGTGAATGTGCCTTTAAAAAATTAAAATATGTTTTCTTTTTCTTTCAGCTTTAATGTCCACTCCTATGGGTACACACACAAGACAGACTGAAATCAATGAAAACGTAGTCCCATGCAACTTGTACACACAAGTGCAGGAGTGCCAAACTGATCAGTAATTAATCCCACTGACCATTAGCATCATTTGGAGTTGAGGCTTTAAGAAGGTACAGTGGTAACTGCAACTTTGTATCCTCACACACGCCAGTGGCAAAGTAATTTGCTGAGATGATTTTTAATTTAGGAGCAATATAATATTTGTCCTGAATGGGTCCACACATACAGTCATGGGTAACCAGAACTAGAGGGAAAGTGTGTGTTCCATTGTGTAAAGATAGGGGTACAGATCAACAGATTGTTTGGGAAAGGGGCAGGCATGCATTGTGAGATTTGCTATTGTACATACTCATGGTGGAGATGTGGCCAGTAGGGGGCCTAGAAATAGTTTTTGCGTGGGTACCTGGTGAGTTCAGATGACACCACTGGATACACTGTAATATTCTATAGTGTATAGATTTGCAAAGTATGTGACTTTCCTTGCAGTATTTTGTTTGTATCTAGTGACACCTACAGGACAATTTTTAAAAAGCATTAAAAAATGTTCAATGCGTTGTTACTATTATCTTTTATTTATATAGGGCCCAGATGTTATGCAGTACTTTGTTCATAATTCACATCAGTTCCTGCCCCAGAGGACCTTGCAATTTAAGATCTTTGTCACATTTACACAACGTACACAATAGGGTATATTTCCTCAGCTTTCAGCTATTCTGCCTGAATGCAACCAGACAGGTTGCAACTGTACCCTTTTTCCACCCCTTAGCCAACAAGTTTGGCTTCTTGTTGGTGACTGTTCCTGATGAGGTCACCAGTAACTGAGGTGCTGAAGGGTATGTTGCCGACAGAGCAGAGGGGGAATCTCGTATATTACCATGCCATGAGGCAAGGTAACCATGTTACTAGAGGTGGCAAAGGCTCCCCTGTTAATTTTAAAAGCAGTAATTCCAGTTTTTTAAACAGGAAATTCTGCTTTCATGATGCAGAGAGCACAGTTGCTCTCTCTCTTCACTAGAAATGCAACCTCCGTTGCCACCTTTAGAGCACATATAAGGTATGGGCAGGGGACAAGGAGCAAAACTGTTCCTGCCCACTGCCACCCTACAAATGTTTATGCGGAGAGTATATGTTGAGGGTCTCTCTACTATTATAGAGGAGTTGGTGGGATATTGTATTATGGGGAACTCATCCATTCTGTACAAGATTTTCTAAGTTGGGAGGTTACTATATACATGATTTTCTATTTGCTATTTATACTGGAATGACTGTCCCATTTTGTATTCGTGTCAGTATTTTTGATATAGCAGTACCTACTGCCTCTCACTATGTAATGTACTTGGGGTACCAGTATCCACTGATTTCACTATAAAACATGCCAACTGCCTTTAATTGTGTTATGTGCTTTGTGGAAAGATGCAGTGTTCTTCCCTTACAATAAAGCTTTAGTACAAATTAAAATACAGTGTGGCGTGTGCAAAGTGCAATTTAAGATGCAATTGCATCGGATGTGTCAAAATTCACACAATTGATGCATATTGGATATATTGGGTTCTGTTGTTCCGTATGTGGTTTTTTTTTTAAGTAGCTACACGTGTGCTACATCTATTAACACTAGACGCTGTTGAATGCATGGAACTACAAGAATACCCAGGCAAACAGCAAGATACAGGACAGACACAGCGGACAGCGGTGCTGGTTGCAACTATTTAGAACTACAAAAACAGCTTGTATGCAAGTATTTTTAATGAATGGCATCAGTTTACACAATGACTGCATTCATTTTTTGCGTGACTGAAATTGTGTTTGTAAACATAAGTGAACCATGTGCAAGTCAGGCCCGGACTGGCAAACTGTAGGTTCTGGAGGGACTGTTGTAAGTTGCCATAGACAATCTGTTTGGGCCTCTGTGAATTTTACACACTTAGCAAATCTTCTGAAAGGTTGATCTAAAGTGTCGTTTAATGTAAGACAGCAGCTGGGATGAGAGTAATCTTATTTTTGTTCTACATCGTTACAACTGGAATCGGTTACACCCAGAAAACCCTCAGGTTCATGGGTTGTATGAACAGTAGGTGGCAGCAGTCAGCTACTAGCAGGTATGTGCCCAGTAGAACGGCATTGCAGAGAGAGGATGTTTCAGCAGCTGCAGTAACACCTCCTATTTCCAGCTGTAGCTCATGTTGATAAAACACAGGAAGAGAGTGACAGGGAGCAAAGTAAAGGGAAACCAGTGACCTCCGCCTTGTATGGTACAAGCAAGGGCAGCTCATGCTGAAAGCTGGCTAATGGATCAAACACCCACATTGGGGCCATCCGGCCAAGCAGCTGGGGGGCTGCATCTGCCCATGAGTGATAAGGAACAAAAGTGCTACTCTGAGCTCTTCTCCATGTGCCAGGCTGAGGGATCTGCAAGGCTGGCAGCCGGGAGCAGCAAAGTGGGTGAGCTGTTTAGGGCGTCTAAGCTCCATGCAGATACCTTACACCAGGTAAGAGATTACTTACTCCTCTGCATTCCCCTAGCAGAAACTTTCCTTGTCTGAATACTTAGTTTAGAACTTGCCTACACTTAGTAAGTGATAAGTAATCCCTGGTAACTTCTACTAAAACATTTGACAGTTACTATACATAGTTAAAGGTAAACCCACCATTCTAATTAGTTGCATCATCTTATAATTTTACATGCATGTAAATCCATAATTTTTCGTGTACATTTTACTTTTTAACTATAGATATGAAGGTATGTGTTGCTTGTCTCGGCTGACTTATTCTTCTTAGGCATTAAAAAAACAGCACAGTAGTATTAATATAGTGTGTTTTGTTGCATTCTCATGTTATTGCCTCTACTGAGGCATGCATATAGTTAATATACATGAACTGAAAGACTGCTCCATGCACAGAGTAAAAAACCCCACCATTTTACTTGAGTGGATACATCCAAAATAAATTGTGTATATTTACTAGACTTAGGGGACCATAGGGCCCAGCATTTGTCTCCACTGCACCAGCACTCAGAGATGTTGTCTAGTGCTGGCATTGCTCAGCAGAACAGAAAGGTTCATTCCAGTCTCAGGGGAGCACAGTTCATTGTCTTACAAAGAAACAGGCAGTTGTTTTAAACAAATGTTCTAGTATCCTGTTTGTGACAACCATCTAGAAGGCTGCTGGAATGCTACGTATCTATTCATGTACATCAGCATTTAAGAATACAGATATTATTACTGGTTGCACTTACAAATGATTTCAGCAATTACATAAAACGTGCTCACACTGGCGTGGTACTGTCAATACCTGCTCCAAGCGAAAATTCATAGGGATGCACTGAATCCAGTATTTTGTTTGGGATTTGTACACATCCTAACATTTCCCAACTAAACCTTTAAGTCATTTGACAGCTGCAGGAGATGTTTTCCTGATGGACATGTGGATATATATTAAATGTTGCCTTTTTTTATAATTGGCACTAACTGGTCACTTGAGGTCAGCACAAAACAATGCTGATAATTCAAAACTGCACAGCTATAATTCTGAATCGACAGATCATAAAAATGAGCTCTAGGCAGAATAAGCCTGACAGGCACTCTAAATTAATTATTGACATGCATTGTATGCACGTATTTATAGTGCATTTGGACTGTTGTGTGCCACATATATACACATTAAATAAACACTGGTTCAAAAACAGGTTTGCCAAGATCTTCCCCACCCCCAAAGATTTTAGAGGCTTTATTTAAAAAAAAAAGTTTTCCTACATCTTTATCTGAGAATTTAAATCCCTGCACACAGAGACTTTTACAGTTTCAGCAATTATGTTCCAACCCATTTTTGTGGTCTTATTTAGGTGTTATAATCTAATGTTTGGAAATATCCTCATATTGTACCCTAACATAAACTTCTTCCATTGTTAATCTAGGGCAGTGGCTCCCAAACTGGGTGGCTGCCCTAAGGAGACTGGATCAGTTGCAAGGTGGGGCTCAGCCTAAAGCCTCTTTAATCCTGTCCATAAAGAGTTATATAAAAACTCAATATATCAACTGTGTAAGTTACCTTGACTTTTATCATTTAATATTCAGAATTCTATTCTCCATTACCTCCTGGGGGCCTATACAAATGAACATGTGAGCATTCTTGTAGTTCACATTTAAGTTTAATTTAAGGGGCAGTTTTATCAAAAGTCGAAGTGAATTTTCGAATTTCGAAGTAATTTTTGGGTACTTCGACCATTGTATAGGCCAAATTCGACTTCGATTCAAATTGAAAATACTTCACAAATTCGACCATTCGAAAATCGAAGTAATCTTTCAAAAAGGATAAGGACCGCTTCAACTCACCACCACTTAGCTGTTCCTCTGTAGTGCCGGGTACTCAGTCCGCATTGTCCCCACTGCCAACAGTAATATACGAACAGGAGGACGGCACTCCGGTAAAAAACAGGTTTTTATTGTAGAGTACTGCAAGGGTACATACAGTAGGCCATACGCGTTTCGGGAACACCTTCCCTTAATCATAGGCATTCGAAAATCGAAGTAATGTCTCTTTAAAAAACTTCGACTTCGACACTTCGCCACCTTAAACCTGCCGAATTGCTATGTTAGCCTATGGGGACCTCCTAGAACCTATAGCCAGTATTTGGCTCTGAGAAGTTCTGAGAAGTCGAAGGATTTTTTTGTTAAATCGTACGATCGTATGATCTTAAAAATACTTTGGTTTCGAACATCGAACTACCCTATTCGATGGTCGAATTTCAAAGTTTTTTTCAAACTACCCCTTAGTATGTTATGAAATTGCCTTATTCTCAGCAACTTTGTTATTTTGCAATTAATTGCCTTTGACGTTTCAATTTTTCAAATGAGGATCACTGACCCCAGCATCTAAAAAAAACTATTGCTCTGTGAGGCTACACTTGTATTGTTATTGCTACTTTGTATTACTTATCTTGCTCAGTCTGTAATTCAAACTACTACCTGGCTGCTAGGGTAAATAAGTCCCTAGCAACCAGGTAGCTCCTGAAATATCAAACTGGAGAGCTGTTGAACAACGTTTAATAACGGAGAAAAAAACAAAAATTAAACACTGGTTTCTGCACTCTAAAACTCAGAAACCTACTGCAATTCTACAATACAGGCAGTATACAAATTTCAAAATATGGTATATTGCACTTGGCATACAGCCTCAGAGGTTGTAAATGACTGCTATAATGAATTTACTGTAGGGAGGGCACATTATTTGATATCCATCCAGCTATTCTTCTACTGTATAACCTTATATGCAGCAACTACATCGTGTTTTTAAGATAGGATTTTGAAAATGAATCAGGCTAAGAATGTATGTCTGAAACAATGGGTCTTCCCAAAGGATTAATTATTCTTTGGGTATCTTAGGAAGGAAATAAAATATACTGTAGAAGCTCTAGTGAGAGCTGTGAAGATGTGGAATTCTCTCCCTGAATCAGTCATGCAGGCTGATACATTAGATAGCTTTAAGAAGGGGTTGGATGGCTTTTTTGCAAGGGAGGGAATACAGGGTTATGGAATATAGCTCATAGTACAAGTTGATCCAGGAACTAGTTTGATTGCCATCTTGGAATCAGGAAGAATTTTTTCCCCCTGAAAGGCAAATTGGAGATGCTTCAAATTGTTTTTTTTTTTAGCTTTCCTCTTGATAACGAACAGTTACAGACTTAAGGTTGAACTTGATGGACATGTGTCTTTTTTCAACCTAACTTACTATGTTACTATGAGTGCTCTTTAGAAGGAATACAAACGCTTGTTTATTACTTACTGCAAAACTATATACAATGCCAAATTCCCTTATATAATCTAGTGCAGGGCCCCCTTTCATTGCAGTGGTCATGCTTTAGACACATTTGCATTTGGCAAAGCTTAAAAGTTACAAAATGGCCTTATATGTAGGTTCTTTGCAGGCAATTTCAGCTTGCTCTTTATTTTTGGATTTTTAGGAGAAATGTTATGTTGCCCAGCTATATTCATAATTAGACTTAATACTGATTACTGTGTTGTAATACATATATCAAATCATAGTGAAATAATGTATTCTAAGATATATAGTCCACCAATATTATGAACTTCTTTATTATGTGTCATACAGCACAGTGTACTAAACTAGCTGACAGAATGAT
The DNA here is from genome assembly GCF_017654675.1 of Xenopus laevis. Lineage (NCBI taxonomy): Eukaryota > Metazoa > Chordata > Amphibia > Anura > Pipidae > Xenopus > Xenopus laevis. Next base: position 98,623,385 of record NC_054373.1, read on the forward strand.
GCTGGGTCTCCTTTGTAATTTCATAAAACAGCTTGAATACTACAAGATGCCTGTTTGAGCACTAATACTTCATTACCTAGTCTAAACTGCAACGCAAGCAGTGTAATTACACCTTTCTAATAATGCTGTGTTTTTGTATACTGCACCCATCACTACAATTATTGCTTTACCACTGTGCATAATTACACTCTATTAGTGCAACTCCCTAGGTTTAATTGGACTGGGTGAGCTCCAAAGTGAAGCTCATTCAGATTTCAAAGTATGACTGCCAGTGCCCTTTAAGTTCCACATTCCAATAAATACCAATTCTGTATGTAATCACCTGTTTATTAAGAGGATTCAGACCTCAGTGGCAGATATTATCTGTGGTTTATGTTGCTTGTTATATTCCTAATATTTATTTCTATCTTTCAGCTCTTTCCTTTTATTTATATATTTATATTATTTATTAAAATACACTTTAAAATCTTTTTGATGGTTATGTATTCAAGAATAATACACATACCAGTTGAATACGCTGTGGTATGTATAGTTTGTAAGGACTGCAAATTGAAAGGATTGAATATTTCATGATATGTTGGAAGGAAGATCACATAAGTGCCTCTAATTGTTATTCAACTGATACAGTATATGGCAGTTTGAATATACAGGGATTTGGTGTTTGGCTAAAGCTGATTGAATATTCAATATCTCACAGAAAGTATCAACACTAGGGATGGAAACGTTTTTGCCTCTTCCATTATAGTTTGCCATACATTCATGTAAGGTGTACAAAATCCCTGGTAATTGTGAAAGAATCCAAAGAAAGAAAATATCAGGATATGCTATGATTTATACAAGCTACAGGTATGAGATCATCTATTGAGAAACATGACATGCAAAAAGCTCCAAATCCCAGGAAGGCCATCTCCCATAGAATCTATTTGAAGAAAATAATCATAAATCTTTTTTGATGACTTCCACTTTTGTCTCTAATAAGACATTCAGTCACAATAGTTCTATTGAAATAATTTAGATAGATGTTAGCTGAAACTCAAACTGTGAAAGTGTGATCCAGTCACAGAGACATTGTATGTTGCTAACAAGCAGTGTCACATGCCCCCTCTCCTCCGCAGCAATGTGCATATTTTTTGACTGAAAAGACAGATGGATTGAAAGAGGTGGGAAGAAGGCCATTTATGCTAAACTGGAAAAACCACCCCTGTACATAGGAGGGGGCATGTAAAACCGCTTGTCAGCAACAAACAATTTCATTTTGATATCCTGCAACACTACGCTTAAGGAAACTCAGAAAACTCAAAAAGTCCAGTTACTTTAGACTTAATTCTACCAGATACAGCACTATGTATGTACACAGCACTGTAAAGCAGAACAGTAAATTACCACAATACACAGGGGTGATAACAATAGTAAATGCAAATAAAGTACAGTTGCATTAAAGTTTAAGGGTTGTGTCATAGAGACAAAAGGAAGGCGATCCCTTCCCTGTAGAACAGACCCAGCTCTCACAATCTGGAATGCAGTGGGGCCTACCTGCACTGCACCTCTCCATATTTTTACTTATTTTGCCTACATTCTCCCAGCTCTGCCCAATATGGCTTCTTTTCTGAGGTAATTCAGGTGAGTTTTAGGCTTTTTAGTTGCGGGTGTAACATTAAATATGGTGCAAATTACCAAGAGCATGTGATTGGGCTATTAACCATGGGTACCTGTGTGAGGGGGCAAATCAGGCCATAAAAATTTATATGGGTTTACATGTCCAAAATAGTTGTTTTATATAAAGGGGGAATGGGGGAGTGTAGAAATTAGTGAAAGAAATTATCTTCCCAGTTATAGGAGTTGCCCTAGGGCTTGCCTAGCCTAAGTCTATCTTAAATAGATATATGGCAAACACCACCACCTAAAGGTTCGCCATAATGTGCTGTTCAACTGTTTTCTTTTAATGACTGCTGATCATGTGTTTGAATGGTGGTTATGCAGACAAAGAATGTCTCTGCATGTACTCTAATAGTAACAGAGGAATCCTGTATAAATAAATGTTATGCTGTTTCCATTTGTACATTCAACTCATAATAAAACTCTTATAATCTAACATTTAAACTTGCATTCTCCCTTCCTGCTAGCCTAGAACCAGTCTAGATATATATCTCTGTGCTTAAATGTTTTTACAGATAAGAAGTATAGTAAACAAAGTTGTATTGCCTGTGTGAGTTTGTTTGCATCACAGATAGATTTCCATTTCCCCTGAAGCTGTTTTTTTGTTTTTTTTTCTTAAGACTGATGAATGGAAGAAGTGATGTTAAAAAACAAAAAAAGTTGTAGACAAGAATACCTTGTTATACGTCTTTCTACAAAATACTGTAAATAAATCCTTTATTAGGTTGAGAAACAGGTATGACTGCCTACAGGGAAGAGGAGTCTTAATTTCACTGCAGTTACCATGGCAACAGACAGGACTGCTCTGGTTTCAATGTACCTACTGAATGTTTTATATTCAGCTGGTATACAGTGGACTTAATCTTTGTAGCTAGCATAGCCTACTTCATAGACATCATAAAGAATGTAATCTTATACAGCTTAAAAATGAATATGGTTAAAAATGTCATATTCTATATACTGAACTTATTGTACCAGCCTAAAGTTTCAGCTTGTCAATAGCAGCAATGATCCAGGACTTCAAACTTGTCACAGGGGGTCACCATCTTGGAAAGTGTCTGTGACACTCACATGCTCAGTGGACTCTGAGCAGCTGTTGAGAAGCTAAGCTTAGGGGTTGTCACAAATAATCAAACAGAGAAAGAGGTTGGCCTGTAAAAAAGGCTGCTGCTACAAGGCTGATTATTAAAATCTGATGTTAGTTGCATTCGTTTCTGTGCTGTCATGTAGTAATTATTTGTATTAATTATTAATCAGCCTTATACTTTGACATTTATATGATGTATATGCAGAATCTTGTGCATCGGCCCCTAAACTCAGTAACTGACAACAGCACAGAGCATGTTCAGTGAATTAGTATAAAAGAAGATGGGGAGCTACCTGGGCATCTTCAGAAACACATATCTTTCCTGCTAAAGGGCTGTGATTGCCTTGGCCTGGTACAGAAGCCCAATGCATAATGTAAAAGATTTCTAGCCTACTTCTTTAGTTAGGCTTTAGTTGTCCTTTAAGAACTGATATGCTGAATTTAGCAATAGGTAAGTAGTTTATATGTCCTGGGCAGCACTGCTGTATAATTGGTATCTTGTGAGAAATTATTATTCCAAAATTGTTTGGTATTGGGATTTCCTATATTTTTGTTGACTGGCCATACAAAAATTGGTATAGTCCAACTTGGGGGCATAAAGCACTTTAAACAATAAAGTCAGTAATTGTTTATGCCCAAGTCAAACCAAATTTGGAAATAACATAGTTTTGTGAATATCATAAACTTACAGTAGGTAGGGTCCTTGGGATAGCATCCATAAAATGTGTATGATTGAGTGAGGTATTGGAAGGTGAACACATGACACTTGGCAAAGTAATTTGTGAATTTAAAGGGGAAGTTTTTTTACTTATTTCACCTCTCTGAATTATGAGTGGCATCCTTGTAAGATGACGTCACCTCTACATGTAAATCTCTTCTCTCATAGCTCTGTACAGTGAGTATGTATGACTCTCAATTTTGGGGTACTGTGCCAAATAGTTCAGTAGTAGTCCCACATAGTTTGAAGCACAGCCACAGATTGTTTGTTGTTGTATAACCTAGCTATCCTCCAACTACAATGATTTGTGTATGAGCCTGCCAATCCTATCAGCAGCAAGAACAACATGAACTTTTCTTAGAAGCATCCATGCTTGTGCTGGCAGTTATGTGGGCTTGTAATTGTGAAAAGAGAACCCTGGACAAATAAAAAAAAAAAGCTGCCATATCAGACATGCAGCTGCATTTAGAGGGAAGATGTATGATCATACATACACGTTTCTTACCTACAGGGGTACTAATCATGGGCTATGTATTAAACATTTTCAGAGGGCCTGGCGCACATAGGTGCTTCTGCTTGCACCTCTCTGCAACCCCCCCTTTGAACGCTATAGAGGAAACAGACCCTGTGGTCCATGCACCTCTTTTCTCCAGGCCCTGCGGGGTTTGCTTCCTCTATAGTTACGCCACTGGGCAGCTTTTTTTCAACTGGTGCAGATCTCTGGAATCTGTTCTTGCTGCCTGTTATTGGCATTAGTTGAAACCCCTTGTTATGTCTTATGACATGCATTTTTGGTCAGAAAATGAAAGGCAATAACAGGTGGCACATCTGTACAGGCAGTCCTTGAGTTACATAAACCCGACTTACATATAACTCACCCTTACATAAGGTGGCTATTACAGTAACATGCTAAGGTTTGCTTGACTTTTATTGGCATTTAGCTTTAATAAACCACCTGCCCCAATCCCCACTGGTGTGTGTTGTCTACTGCAAGGGACGGAAAGGTACAAATAAATACTATGTTAAGACAAACATCTGTCTAAGTTGCATTTAATAAGAAAATGCCTATGTTTCAACTTACATACAAATTCAACTTAAGAACAAAGCTACAGACCCTATCTCGTATGTAACCTGGGGACTGTATTCAGCCTGTTTACCAGTCTTAGGGATGTAATTACTTTCAAGTCCAAACAAGCATTCTCCCCCTTTTTACACTGCAATGCTACAAATGGGGCAATTTTACAGCAGACAATGGCATATGATTTAAATAAGACAGGAGAGCCAGTAGTTCCCCTCGTGTAAAATTAGACTGGATAAAAAACAATATGTGCAGGTAAAATAAATGTAATTGCACCATGGAATGTACTGAAACAAACAGAAAAGCCTTTATTTTTATTGTGATTTTTACATTAACCTAATTGAAGTGCAAATCCTCAAAAAAAACATTTGGTTTTAGCTGTGAGAATCAGGAAGCTGCATGGCCAACATTTGGGTGTTGTTGCCCCTCTCTTATTATGTTTCTCTTGCACAAAAGTTGAGATGTATTCTCACAGTATGGGCAAGAATGGAAAGCATTTATCAATAAGTAAAAATCCCTTTTTGCTACATTTTGCACTGGTATGAATTCCTGCTTGCTCCTTCACAGATCAAAGATCACTGACTCACCATGAAACCTGCAGCCAGCCAAAAACAATATATATACAAGTGTACTTTAAAAGCATTCCTCATTGCATGGAGCTCTATAGCAAGGTTTTAGCTTCTTCTGGAAAACTCTTCTTTTGACTAAAGCTAGAGGAATCTTGATGTACTTGTTTGATTTTTATAATAAAGTCATTATGCAGAATAAAGCAAAAACACAAAGACAATACAAACTGTTATTATCAGTAAAGATAATATTAAAATGAGCTTTAAATCCCGGAAGTGCCCGGAAATAATATGTGGGAGTTCAGAAAGTAAGACAAAGCATAAAGTTAAACAGGTACGTTGTTGCAGTTTTGCAGGATTATAGATCCAGTGAAAAGGAGTCAATGTTTTATAATATTTTTTTCTGTGATTTAATTTAAAAGAAAAAATGGACTTAACTAAAACCCACAAAGGCATATGAACAAGTGCATTTTTTTTCCAAAACCGAGACTTTTACCTGCTTTCAAGGTTAAAACTCCCAAACGTGGTTGCCCTTTTATTGGCCACCACTGGGATCACCTGACTATAGCTATAAGGGTGGGAGCTACAACATGGAGCTGGCCACTGCTAGGATAAACAAGGATACAAACAAGGATAAATTGTGCTCACCACTAATTTTTAAATCATTAAGTGGGGGTGCAATGAGGCTGTGACCAGAAAATAAATATAGACAAATACAAGAGGCCCTTTGCACTCAACCCATTACCAATATATGAAGTACATTGAGACATTCTGTGTCTTAAGCTACTAAAAAATGCCTTACCCTTTACACAAAACATTGTTTGTCCATATATTGCAATATATTTAAGCTGGTCAAATTCATCCCTGGTCTGGCCAGTCCTACACTCAACTTTCAACTTTTCATTATTAAAACCTTTAAAAAAATGTATGTAAAATTCTCAGCATGCTTTTATAAGCACTTTTGTAATTTACATAATTTTTTTTCAGTTTCAGAGCTATTTACATTTCTATCAACTGCTAATATAATGAATTTAGTAACAACAGCATCACCTGCTGGCCATTTCCTGTAACTGTACAGAAGAGAAATATCTTCAGTTTTCTTTTTAAGGTTTCCTTATCTTATGTAGGGTATTTTTGGTTAATTCATAGAGAGATTGACATGCATTCATCTTCCTGTTTCATTTGCACTACATTTTCTCCTTGCCCTCAGGGATCACTTAGTCACAATGGAATAATCAGGGCTCTGAATGACTAAAATATTACAAAAGAATTGTAAAAAAATACTAATATTTCTCATATATTATCCAAATATATATGTGGTATTCCAGTCCACATAGGGGCTACCAAAGACGGCTACCAATTGCCAATCAAATGTCTGCCAGGAACATTTTTCATGCTTGTGTTGCTCTCCACTCTTTTTACATTTGAATGTGGCTCATAGGTATAAAAAAAAAAATTTGGGAACCCCTGCTATACACCACAAGTACATTGTTCAGGATCATCCCAAAGGTCAAAAAAATTAAACCTGTTCACCAAGGATAGAACAGCTAAATTTTTAATGCTCCTGTACTTCTCTTGGTGAAGCTTTAATAGTTATTTACATTCCTAATTTAATATTTTCACATATGTATTACATAAGTCTTCAAAACAAAACTCAGGTTCTACCCTTTGGAGCAATAAAACAATATGTTGTCCAGTCTCGGCTCATAACCAAACTAGTTCTACCCTCATATTTGTACCTGTTATGCATCCACTGATTTATTACAATGTTTCTTCTACCTCTGTATGTTTCTGTATTGCAAAAATGTTCATTGTTGCATACACTAGTAGTGCCATATACAGTGGCGTAACTAGATATTACTGGGCCCCACAGCAAATTATTTTTCAGGCCCCCAAAATGTTTAGAGGTTGACTTGTTTCTCCAATATTTATTGAAATTGTATATGAATTAGGGCCTCATGGGGCCCCTATACCTCCTGGGCCCCCCTGCAGCCGCAGGGTCTGCTTCCTCTATAGTTACACCCCATGCCATATAAATATACATACATTCATTTACATATAACCATCTTAAACTTGTCATAGTTACATGATGGTGAAAATGTTAATCCCCGCTGCAGTAAAGTTATTGGTCATGTGTAACAATCTGGAATATAATTTGGAATACATTTTGAGAAGCAATAGCATTAAATATGCTACTCACCTCCACCACATCCAATATGTTTCTGTGTTACATTTAGGGGGTTATTTATCAAGGTCCAAATTCTCAATATTGGCTGCTACAAACTCTGATCTAACCCGCTCGGGTTTTTAACGCTTATTTATTATTACATTTTCCAGAAAATTTGCTTTGTGGGAAAAGCTCTGATTTTCACAATTTTTTTAGAATTTTCCCCGAAATCTCCGAATTTTTCAGAGTTATCACCCGAAAGCCCTCGAGGTTTAATAAATTCCGAAAAATTCCGATTTTATAAAAAATTTTATGAATTTTTCAGGTTTTCGGGGAATTTCGGGTATTCTGAGCTTAGTAAATAACCCCCTAAGACTGAGAGAATTTTTGCCTGTACCCCAATAAATCACTGCTGTGATTTTTCTACAAGTTCAAGCACTTGTGAGTGTAGTCAGCTATCAGGGCATTCAGAAAACAGGAGTTTATTACCAGAATGTCAAAACAAAAATATGCACACGTGGACTAGCAGAGTGGACATACAATTAGGCAAAAGCATTGGCATCAGTGGCACCTTTAAATTAGGGAATTGTGTGTTGCATTTTAGGTAAACAAAAATCCAGTTTTGTAGCAAAATCAAACGTTCAGTGTAACCTTTTGAAAAATTATGACTTTAACATTTGGGAGTATATAGGTTCTTATAAGGGATCATGTTTTGCATAAGCTATGCAGTCATTTCACAGCAATATGCTCCTTTCATTTTACCAAAATTCATGAGTTATCACATGAAGGTGGTGCAAGCTCAATTTAATCAGTATGGCCAGCTAATACTGGGTTTCTGTGCAAGTGGAGCATTTAAGTGCTGTAGAAAGTTAGACTATACATGCATAAGCCACAGGTAAAAGAGGGGCAGCAGTACAAATCAAGTATTAATGCAAAAAAGAGGAAGCACAAAAAAGTTATTCCTTGGTTATACACATAATATACACGATTACATTATTACAAAATTTGGCGTCAACCTCATATACTACTCAGGATATTTAGGAACGTTTTCTTCATTTGAGAACATACTGTAAGTATCATTCCTTCATGACCCCAAAAAATCTAAATGCTACAGCAATTATAAAAATAATGTATGATTTTGCTGCTTTTGGTGTATACTTATAGCAAGAAAGGCATTTAGATTTTGGACTTGAACCCATAAACATAATGGGCAACATGGCACATAATATTGTATATTACTGAGCTAGGCCCCTTTTAACTAGAGAAATGTAAGCATTTGAAAGGGCCATCAGTTAAAACAAAATGAGGATGAAACAAAAACCTCTGCCATCAGTTAAAACAAAATGAGGATGAAACAAAAACCTCTGAGTACATTGCTTTGTCGACTCTTTGGCACAGCTGAAGAAAATTTAGTAACTGCTTAAAATAGCTCTTGAAAAACCAGTTTGGTGAGTTCCTATGAGAGCACATAGCAGATGAGTTAATACAGGCCATAAATGACATTATACCAATGACTGCAACTGCCCCTTTATTATTTATAGTACTTAGGAACCCAGAAGTCCTAAAAAAAGGCCCAAGTCTTACTGTGATAGATGGAGAACAGCTACATTATAGTGTGTATCTGATCTGGTGTATTTGGCTGGCCATCATCTTATAATAAGTAACACGCATGCATGTTAATAATATTATTTGCATTACCGATGTTGCAAAAGAAGAAGTCAAAATTCATTCAGTAACATCTATTGTTAGGCTGTCATTGGTCCAGTATGTGCATGCAGTCCAAATGTAAATATTTGGCTGGGCTAGGTGCAGAGGATGAGGTGAAACAACTTGTGTGTTGATACAATACACCAGTGATCCTCAACCAGTAGCTCGTGAGCAACATGTTGCTCCCCAACCCCTTGGATGTTGCTCTCAGTGGCCTCAAAGCAGGAGCTTATTTTTGAATTCCAGGCTTGGAGGCAAGTTTTGGTTGCATAAAAACAGGTGTACTGCCAAACAGAACCTCAATGTAGGTTGCCAATCCTCATAGGGGCTACCAAATGGCCAATCACAGCACTTATTTGGCACCCCAAGAACATTTTTCAGGCTTGTGTTGCTCTCCAACTCCTTTTACTTCTGAATGTTGCTCACCGGGTTCAAAAGGTTGGGGATCCCTGCAATACATTATCTTTAAGAGATTGCTGCATGCATAGCTTATTGGAAGTTGCAGAAGGCAGCAGGCACAAGTCAGTTGAAAGCACGTATAGTATACTTTACAGTAGACTTTATAGTATACTTATGTGTGTGATATGGAATTTGTGGCTCACTTTTGCGGGCACAATGTAAATCATGTAATTTGGTTATGTTTACTCCCTGAGGTGAGATGCATTATTAAAGGCACCATAGGAATAATAGGCACTGTTACATAATTGATTTTATTTTACGTGTCATTACAACTCATACATAAATATTTTTTTTTACTTTGCATTGCCTTCTAGATTACAGAGCTGTGTGGAGCTAAACACGTGGGTTACTTTGGGCCAGCTCAGTTTTTTATTGCTTTGAAATTAATTGCAGTGGCACAAACAGGACTACCAGTCTGCTTGGAAAGCATCAAAAGTGGTAAGATACTGCTCTTTAGTATAGTTTACCTTTTTTTCCAGTGCTGTAGTTTAACTGTATTAAATTTTACAAAGCATTCATTTCTCCACTCTGTTGTATAGTTTACCTATCTTTTTTTAGTACTGTCTTAAAGTTTACAAAGTATTACTTTCTCCACATCTGGATTTGGCTCTGGATTTGGCTCTTCAGCTACACACCTTGCAATTCTTAAAAGGGAAATATTCAAAAGCAGGGCTACTTTCCATATGATAAACACTTAGGGGTTTATTTATTTATTAAAACTCAATAAACTGAAGGTTTTCAAGATTTATAATAACTCGAAGATGGAAATAGCTGGAATCCGAAAATACTCCAGCTAAAACCTGTTGACGTCATATAGAATTCAATGGCAGAGGTCCCTTGAACCATTTGAAGATATTTGTAGTATTCATGATGTTCGGGTTTTTTTGGTTGGGTTTTGCTTGAAAACTCAATCAATTTGAGTATATAATTACTTCACCCCTAATTCACTGATCTGAGTTTTTTTACATTCAAGTGTTTTCATAAATTAGAAAACATTCGATTTGTGAGTTCATTCGAGGTATAAAAAACCCCTAAAACTAAACTTTTGATAAATAACCCCCTTAAAATCAGCTCTGCATTATTTTACTGTATGTTTTTTAAAACATTTATATGAAAATGTATATGTGCAAAAGATGCCATGTTGTTCCTTGTTAGAACAACCAGTTACAGGAGAAGTACAGTATATAGGAGTGTTCTATAAAGACAACAACTTATGCAAGCTGTGTTTTCAACAAGTAATATGGCTGCAGGAAAAACAATGTAAGAGCAAGGCCCCATGTCTGGACTATTTCCTATTTTCTTATGCATCTCACTATATGACCGAGGTTGACAAATTAGCTTTAGAATGCTGTTTCAATTGATGGTTTAATTCTTAGGTTACTGAGATGCAAATCTCAATTCAAGCTGTTCTATGTGTTACAATAAGAGGGAGCAGTGCCGGACTGGCCCACCAGGATACCAGGAAAACTCCCGGTGGGCCCAGGTATCAGTGGGCCCTCTTGCTTCTAATCATTTGGTCTATTTCATGGTCATTCCTATTTCTATATGTGAAAAAATGAGTAATAATGGAAGAATATAGTAAGTAGATATAAAAGCAGTTGAGTGAGGAGAGGAGGAATAATATTTTGGAAAGTGGGCCCACAGTCTAAGATTTTTTGGTGGGCCCCTGGCATCCCAGTCTGACACTGGGAGGGAGTGGGAATCTTCTGTAAAAGTAACATTTTAAGAAGAAGATTTAGCTAATCGTGCTATGATGTGTTTATTTAAGTTATCAGATAAGCATTGGTATTCAGAAGAGTTGGATGGCACTGGAGAAGAGGAGCATGATGACAGAAAGGAAAAACGGAAACAAATGGGTTACATTTTTTTTGTGTTACATGTATTATTGGCCATTTGCCAATCACTTAAATCCTCTTCTAACTTCAGATTATCTCCCTACTTTTTCTGTTTCCTTATATGGAATCAAAGTGAAGCACTTAGAATTGTGAGATGGAAGAAAGGTAGATTGGAACAAAAGAAATGTCATAAGTCAGGAAGGATGTGTACAAGACTTTTACAAGAGGGAAAAAGAGGAACAGAAAAGGAAGCTGAAATTTTCATTTGCATGTTGAACATAAATTGGAATTTGTGTTGAGAGTTTATTGTAAGAAATGAAAGCAAAACAGGGAATAGTTCCCTAAGCACCCAACAGGACAGTTTTATTGCCTTCCCAGGTTGGAAATCTTTGTATTTGTGTTTTTTTCTTTTTCTATTTTGTGATTTGATAATACTGTAAAGATTGTTTATTTCTCTTGGTGTTTGTGTACTTAAACTTCTAAAGATAGCAAATGTTTTAAAGCATAGACTATAATCTTTAAACAAGTTTAAAGCATACACTATAAGCATGAAGTCCTTTGCATGCCTGATTTGCCTTTTAAATGTCTGCTGCTCCTGTGTAATGGCTTCATACAAAGACACACTCAAGATATATTTTGTTGATTAACTAAACAGGCCGCATAACAGGAATTTGTTTGAAACTATACAGTACTTAAATAATTTATTTTAAAAGATAGCTAGCCCACATTATTCACTAAAAGCTAATTTATTTTAAGAATTAAGAGACAATGACAAAGTTAACAGTATGCCCAAGAACTGTAGCGTCTGGCATAGAGTACGATGCAGTTATACAGGGAAAAAATCTACACTTTTGTGTTGTGGACCTTTACCTATTATTCAATACGGAAATAAAGGCTGCTTCACCAGGAGAAAATTTACACATACTTTACTTACTTACTTACCCTAAGTGGGTACTGGCATTCAGACTGTCATGAAACATTTCTATGTTTAAACTTCTCCATACATTCATAAAAAAACAAATATACTATTTCAATACATGAGTATAGGTGAATGTGCTAATTTATCTTATTTTGCATTCCTTGCAAAGAATTGCCCCTTCCTCGATTCTTCTTTATGAAGTCCTTAACTGACGGTGACCTAAAACATGGAGTCCCAACAGCAATAACAGAAACACAAGGACTGAACTCTGCAGCAAAAGAGAAAAGTTCTTTTAAAAGCAGCGATGAAGGAGAAAAACAGGTAGGAAATTAGCTTTGAGAGTTTTTGCTTTCATATAGATATTGCATTTAGTATAATAAATACATTGGTAAATACACACATACAATTATAGCACATTAGCATATTCATAGGGAACCTATCATGTGCTGATTGTGTGTAAAAATTCCTAGCTTATCAATGTTTACATCTTATTACATGTATATTAATATAAATACATGCATTTGATATTAGCATTGATAATATTAAAAAAATGGAAAAATATTTATACATGATAAGCACAACAGATCCCCTTTAATGATTTTGGTGGCAAATATTAAAATATATTCAGAAGAGAATATAAGCTTAGTAATGGTTTTTCACAAGGCAGCAGCAGTGACAGACAGTCATGTCACAGTGCAGGCTGCTGCCGAGCTGAGCTCTTTCTAGGAGAAAGGCATTGTGCAAACCTGGCCCTGTAACTGCTGCAGGGCCCTGGCAGGCAATTTTTATTTGTGTAACAACTAGTCTGAGACCATGGCAATTTTGAGGCAGATGCAGGGCTACTGTGGTTATCACTTAGATTGCTAGGTTTAGATCAATGATCCGGTGGCATAGGGCTAATATAAATGGAAGGGGCACCGAAATTTCCTTGCGGGGGGGTCCCAGAAAGTCCTCTGCAGGGGGGCCCCACAATTGCTAGTTACGCCACTGCCTACAGCTCCATGTGCCCATAGCCTAAGGGGCAGATTTACTAAAGGAAGAAGTGGCCGTCGCTAGCGAAAATTCAACAGAAATCCCATTTGCAGGGACATCGCTAATTTACTAACAGGCATAGTGGACAATTCGCTAGTGAAAGAGACTGTCTCTAGTATAGTGTGGCAGAGCCTTCACTGGCGAAAATTTGCCATTTAGTGAATTTGCCCCTAAGTATTGTAAAACATAAGCAATAAGCCCAATAGGATTATTTTCCCACCAATAGGGATTGGTTATATCTTAGCTGGGATGCTATACAAGGCACTGGTTTGTTATTACAGAGAAAAAGGAGATTTTTTTTATAAAAGGAAAATGGGTTTCCAGCTATTCTATACCGAGAGGAGGGGGGGGGAGATAACCTATTTTTTTTGCAGTAGTCAGTGTAAAAGCTATGTTTCTATTTTCTGAAAATAGAAAATATATACTGGCCCACGGATGAGGTCCAGTGACTGGGATGGCTAAATCCCAGAGAGTTATGACCATTAATGTTAATGGGTGAAACTTGTTAGTTAGTTGCATGTTTTACATTGCTGTGGTGTATACATGTAGTCCAGTGAATATAAATATATATAGATATACAGTATACATACCTATATTATAAATATATATAAACAAATAATGTCAGTAGCTATAAAACCAGACAATTTAGTATTACAAATTATGAAGATGTTTATAGGCAGTGCTTTGTATTTCCTGGTCTTTGCTTCCATGTAATTATGTTATTGTGTAATTGAAGTATGACCTTCATAATTTGCTGGCCTGTATTGCTACGTCAAAGAACAGAACATAAGAGAGTTCTAGGTTTTGCTTACCTTGTTTGTGGCAGTTAAATATCATACTGTATAGCAGCAGCTTGAAGCATGTTGATCCTCAGAGTGAAATTCTTTGTGTAGTCTTAGGTTAGTCTGTAATAATTGCATTTTTGTATTGCTTAGGCCTTTGCCACATAGGCACACATTATGGCTGTTTTGTACTGTTATGTCTCAGTAAAAGCACAGTCTACGTCACTGAATATTTAATGGATACAGCAGTCAGAGAGACAGAGATTTCATTACATTAGACTATGGACATTGGGGGTATTTTTATCTGAGATACTTATGTGCTGGTAGTTCCAACTCATGAACCCAGCATTGCTTGAGCATTGTTACTAGCAGTTTATGTTCAGGACTAGTGATGAGTGAATGAGTGAATTTGCAGAATTTTGATTCTCGTAAGAGTTCACAACACTGCAACTCACCGAAATTCATTGAATTCAATGGGAAGGCAAAATGACATTGCAGTTAAGGTGCTTTTAGCTCTACAATAGCATACACATTGCCCTACCATGTTAAAGAAGCTCCTTTTCACTAGACTACAACTGATCTTCGTAGAAAAAAAGGATCCCATGTTGCCAGTTGGTTACAAACACGGCACCTGGACAGTTCCTTAGATAGACCAGGGAGCAACAGGACTGAAGAGTTAAAGTTAAAAAGTTAAAGTGACAGGAAGGGATATAAATGAGCTGGAGAGAGTGCAGAGACGTGCAACCAAACTGGTTAGAGGGATGGAAGACTTAAATTATGAGGGTAGACTGTCACGGTTGTGGTTGTTTTCTCTGTAAAAAAGGCACTTGCGAGGGGACTTAATTACACTTATACTTCTAATATACTTACAAGTATATTAGAAGGCATTATAGACAAATAGCAGGGGACCTTTTTACCCATAAAGAGGATCACCGCACCAGAGGCCACCCCTTTAGACTAGAGGAAAATAACTTTCATTTGAAGCAACGTAGGTGGTTCTTCACAGTGAGGACAGTAAGGTTGTGGAATGCACTGCTGGGTGATGTTGTGATGGCTTATTTTGTTAATGCTTTTAAGAGTGGCTTAGATGATTTCTTGGACAAGCATAATATCAAGGCTATTGTGATACTAAAATCTATAGTTAGTATAGATATGGGTATATATAATTTATGTGAAGGTATGGAAGGTTGTGTGTGTATGGATGCTGGGTTTACATTTGGAGGGGTTGAACTTGATGGACTTTTGTCTTCTTTCAACCTGATTTAACTATGTAACTATGAAAGTTTAATGAAAGTCTTAAATATACAAAAAAAAATAATTTCTGCAAAGGCACTTCTTTTCCCTCTTTAAAGGGGAAAGAAAGCCTAAGCGCCTGTTGCCAACACTTTGTACCAATGTGAAATTATAAGTATACAAATCTTGGCTTAAGCCATACCCACTCCTCCCATCTAATCACCCTGATTGGTGCTCAGAGCATGTACAGTAGGGCTCAACAGTCCAGTGCACATGCTTACTTTGAGTTTAGTTTTGAAACGTACATTTTGATCATGCACATGTCAAAATCGTCCCCAAGCCCTCTTCTTGTCCACCATGTTGCTTGTCTTATGTTGGACAATTCTGACATGTGCTTGATCAAAATGTACATTTCGAAACTAAACTCAAAGTAAGCATGTGCACTGGACAGTTGAGCCCTACTGTACATGCTCTGAGCTCCAATCAGGGTGATTAGATGGGAGGAGGAGTGGGTATGGCTTAAGCCAAGACTTACATTTTGTATACTTATTTTTTGCATTTACAAGAACAGGCCTTAAAGAAAACCATATATACATATAAAGACTAGGGGGTTGGGGGTCAATTTTGGCTGCTTATGTGAGAACACATTTTGAGTCCAGCCAATAGTGGCGAAAACAAAGAATTTTGTGTGAAAACACACAATTCTGTACTTATTTTGGGGAATGAATATAAGCATTTTTCAAATTGCAAATAATTATTTTTTATGAGCCAGTTTTGAGCTGCTCGTAGCTCAATCACTTCCCCCACATACCTGCTCCTTTCTGCAGAGCGCAAAACCATCACGGCCCGTGGCCGTCTCTTCTGCTTTACCCATCTGCTTCTTCTGCTTGTCCAGCCCGCCTACCAATGAAGAACGAGTAGGCAGTCAAGCAATGGTGGTAGTGATGGTGAGGCGCACGCACATCGAGCAGGTGTCTGCAATCAAGACTGCAAAGGCAAAGGGGGATTATCATTTTTGACCATACATACCCTTTAAAAATTAGAGGGAACAATATGGCATTATTTTTCCTTTAAGTACCCAAACAATTGTATTTTACAGTGCTTGTCTTATATTTAACCCTGTGGCCTATTGCCCTATTTCAGTTAGAATGGCTGCTTACATTGCTGTACAACTATATAAACTATATTCAAGTCTCTGAAACAAGCACACGGTTTATACCAGTGGAAGCTAACATAATAGTATATTTAAATACATAGAAAATACTTTATTTTTTTGTTACTAGTCTTTTAAAATTCAGATTTTGCTTGTTCAGTATATTAATAAAATTCTTGCATTTTACGCTATAAAAACAGATCTGGTATTTACAATTCAGCACATTTTATTTATAGGCAGTATCATGTGACACCAGCATATTCTGCAGAGCAGGGTGTATACATGAAACATACACATTACATAGAAATACTTACCGGTACAGGAGATCAAGAGGGCCCTGCTCATTATTTTTTTATAAATAATTTATTTTGTAATAAAATACCTATCCGGTTTTTACAGCCCGGTTATTAGGAAAAGTTGTCTGGGTCAAAACTGCCTGTCCGGATTTCCAAATTAGGAAATCTGGACAGGTCTTTATGAAAGCCTATACAATTTGTAATAGTGATATAAAATTAGTTACTGTATATCATCAATGTAATTGATCAAATATAGCGATGTAAGTATATTTTTCATAATAGGCATTATTATTTGTTGACTGCTAACATTTTACATGTTAGGGTTGCTTAATGGTAACCTATTTTGGTGGCTCAGGGGATGCAGAAGTGCCATCCCATGGACCTAATGTCCTACTACTTTTTTGCCAAAATTCTCTTCTAGGTTACAGCAGTCTGAAAGTATAGCACTGCCATTGATTATTATATTATTATTCAGGAATCATACCATTCCCTGGCACAGTGAAGCTTACAATCTAAGCTGTTATCTGTTAGTATTGCTTTAAAAAAATATTTATTGTTAAAATAAGTTTTATCACTATTTGTTTAAAAACAAAAACAAAATGATGTTGCATAGCTGTTCCTTTTTCTGAGGTGCTTCATTCCAGCAGTATTCCATTTCAAACAGTTACTTGTGAATGCAATTGCTATTGAAAGCAGCATCTGTCCCTCTGTATTCACTGTACTGTTGGTTTTAACTCCTGAAACAGTGTAGCAGGAACAAGCTGATTAACTGACCTGGAGATGAATTTGCTTCTGCACAAATGTTTCAAGATTCAAATAAACAAGAGATAAATACTGCTTTATGTGGAAATAACATTTACATATAAATATTTGACAATTGTACATAATGTATATTAGAAAGTTGTTTAATTTTCACTATACAAAGTTTATACATAGTCTTTAAGATTAGTATTCTGTAGGTAATTTTCCATTGTATGTAAACCTGCATGTATCAAGTTAATGAATAACAGGTTGACACAACTCTACCTCTGTAAATACATTTAGCGGGGGTTGATTATTAATATTGTGATTTTTTTTTACTATTTTATTTTTAGAGCTTTTGTGTACCTTCTGCTGATACCTGGACCTAGATTTCTTCCTGCATTTAATAACCCTTGGCTATTCCAAGCATTTAAAAGATTTCCTTCCTTAATCTCATCTGGCACTCGCATTGTTGCCCTTTACCTTTGAATCTTCTATGGGAACTATCTGCACTCCCATGTCTTAGTGCTTAATCATTGAAAACACTAAGGAGGTTATTTTTCAAAGGTCGTGTTGTGTTTTTCCAAGGGTAGTTTCAGTAAAACTCAAATTTTTCGAGATTTTTTTTTTTTTTATGCCCTGAAGCTGCAAAAAGCTTGAATCCCAAAATACTCCAGCTAAAACCTGTTGAGGTCATGTAGAAGTCAATGGCAGAGGTCCCTTAAACCATTTGAATATGTTTTTAGCCTTCATGGTTTTCGTGTTTTTCCTCGGTGGTTTGCTCTGAAAATTTAGCAATTCAAGCTTTTTTTCACTGATAACTCAATCATTTCGATTATTCGAGTTTTTCACCCGATTGCATTGATTCGTGTTTTTTACATTTGGGTTTTTTCATAAATAAACAATTCCAGTTGTGAGTTTATTCAAAGTATAAAAAACCTCACAAACCTCACAACTCGACCTTTGATAAATAACCCCCTAAGTTTTGTGAAGGTTAGCTACCCCTTTAAACATAGCTTTCGTTTTATTGTTTCATAAGCACGTTTTATAATCTGATTGTAATTTCTTTCTTTCAAAGTCAGATACAAAGACTATTGTATCGCCTAAGAAATCTCCCCCAATATCACCTCAAAACTATGGACACAGCCTATTTCAAAGCAGAAGTGACCATCACAATTCTGGTAAGATGTGTTTTTTAGGGGGGGAGGGGGATGTGGCTACATGTAATTTTGGTGCATGGTGCAGGATTGCCACACCTTTATTGTAATGGAAAACTAATGTTAAGAGGGAATAATAATGCTACAGTTTAATGCTGCAATAATAAAGGTCTGCACAAGAACCATAAACGGTGTATGAATAATATAATAACAAATAGGAATATCATCGATATGGGATTTCATAAAATAAAACGCTTAAAATAAGGACCTGGGAATGAATTTTACATTTCATGTACCCCGTATTGAGATCTCAAAAAATGTTAAAACTTGGAAAACTATGGGGTGCCGTTTGTCCCAAATACATTCTGTATACAAAACTATCCCTAATACACAGAATGAATGTCTCTCATGTTATATAAGTATTTGTGACCATACACAGAGAAAAAAAATATACAAAAGACTTATTTCTATTAAAGAATGAAAGCAAAATCTGGTTATTGCACAAAAGGATGTCATTATATCACAAACTCCATTCTGTTCAGTTTAACAAGCAATCTGTCTCACAAATGTATAACCTCCATGTAACGGACACACTTATGTGCAAAGTTACTTACAGAAAGAATTATGTAAAAACAAAGTTGGACATAATATATAATAGTGTAACTAACTAGTGCTTGTCAAGCTAGATTTGACTGACAAAATAGATATCTGTGACAGAAACAAGATTTTATAGTACAGGATCCATTCTTTCCACAAAATGACAGTTTTGTTTCATAAAACAGATAAAATAACCATTCTGTGAAGCAACACTGTCAGTCACATCCCTGAACCAATAAGAACAAAGCTTATTGCCATATACAAACAAGATGAGAAGTGGCCAGCTCTGCTCCACATGGCTAAGGCAAAGTATCTGACCTGCTATAGAGGGCGCCCTCTAATGTCCCCTGTGCTGCTGTGCTGCTGTTAAACACTACAGGTTCATAAATGGAAGTTTTTACAAATGGCTGAGAAATATAATGCTGCACTTATAATGAAAGAAAAGTATGCAAAACTTATATAAATATGATCATTTTAGGTGATATGGCTATTCTTATTGTTGTAAACTGCTTGTGTGGCCATTTTGGTTAAGGGCATTCCTGCTGTTTTGCCATTATCTTATGACTCACTCCTGTTCCTCTTCCTGTCTAAGCTGAGAGTAATAATGGGACAGGCCACACCCACCTGTGATGTTGTAGCTTGTAGTAGTCTCTTAATAATGTGCTTAGCTATAGTTCAACTACTACATAATAGCTTTAGCCAGAGACTTGGGACTGATCATGTGCACACATACCTCCCAACTGTCCATTTTTCAGAGGGACAGTCCCTCTTTTGACAGCTCAACCTGAGGTCCCTCATTTGTACTGGAAAGTCCCTCTTTTCTCTGTACTGAACAGCCAGAAAAATAAACAAAATTTCTGACTTAATTGGCTTTTGGCAGAGAGGCCAGTACAGCTAACAGGTGCAACTAAGATGCTTTATAACAATTTTGAGATAAGAAAATAAGTAATTTTAACAGTTTAGATAAGGAGAAATATTTTCACATTTTTATAACCTGCCAAACTTTGTAAAATGAACATGGTAATTAGGGGGTGTGGCCACAAAATGGGTGTGGTCCAAAAAATTGCTGCACTACATGCAAAAGAATTTTTTGTCTCTCCTTTTATTTCCAAAATGTTGGGAGGTATGGAACTTCAACTACTACATAATAGCTTTAGCCAGAGACAGATCATGTGCACAGTGCATACCTCTCAACTGTACCTTTTTTGGAGGGACAGTTCCTCTTTTAACAGCTCAGCCTGCAGTCCCTCATTTGTACTGGAAAGTCCCTCTTTTCTCTGCACTGAACAGCCAGAAAAAGAAATAAAATTTCTAACTTACAAGAAGTCATCTGTAGTGTGGGTACTTCAATGTGGTAAACAAATTACTCACCACGTAAGGGAAGTGGCCCAGGTGTAATGCCCTGAGCCCTCAGCATAGGGGGCGGATGAACCAAAATGTAAAAAGGAGCAGGCACTCAATGAACGCAGACTTCCAGCAGGTACCAATTCAAAGTGTAAAGATCTTTATTGTGTCCAAAATTTCTAACTTAATTGGCTTTTGGCAGAGAGGCCAGTACAGCTAACAGGTGCAACTAAGATACTTTGTAACAATTTTGAGATAAGAAAATAAGTAATTTTAACAGTTTAGATAAGGAGAAATATTTTCAAACTTTTATAACCTGCCAAACTTTGTAAAATGAACATGGTAATTACGGGGTGTGGCCACAAAAATGGGTGTGGTCAAAAAAATTCGCCGCGCTACATTACAAAAATTTTTTTGGCCCTTTTTACTTCCAAAATGTTGGCAGGTATGACCACGCATTCTGTATAGTATGATGTGTAGGTTATATGAGCAGCCACTCCTGAGTACTGTGTGTAAACAAAAGGGTGTCATTTAGGCAGGGGCAATTTTAGGGGATCATAATCTATTTATATAGAAGCAACAAGCTGCACAATGCTTTATATTTATTTATAAGAAAAGACTCTAATGATGCCGTCCCCTTACCTGCCCAGTGCTTAACCCTTTCACATCAGAGTGGGTCAAGGGGGGCACAACACTAGAGCAGAGAGCACAACTGCGCCCATGTCAAATGCATGTCCAGGGCCGCCAGCAGGGGGGACAAGTGTTCCGGGCCTGAAGGGGGGCCCAGAAATGCTGCATTTTTCAAAGAGTCGGGTCCCCTTTATGAGCGCCCAAGCCATGCGGCCATTTCGCATATTACAGAATGCGGAAGTGCCGAAAAGACGAAGCTGAAGTCCTGAAGCGGCGAAAAGACCCGAATTCACGAAAGGAGGTGATGTTGAAGTCCTGAAGCCTTTTGTTTACACAGAGTACTCAAGAGTGGCTGCTCATATAACCAACACATCATACTATACACAATGTGTGTGCACATGATCAGTCCCAAGTCTCTGGCTAAAGCTATTATGTAGTAGTTGAACTATAGCTAAGCACATTATTAAGAGACTACTACAAGATAATTGGTGCAAGATTACAGCCAGGAGGAGACATTGGAGTCTAATTATCATATACAAAAGTTATAACTGACTCTGAGAGTCAGGCAAAGCAGCCAGACAAGCACAGTAACTTGTGGTACATTTAAAACAACATCACAGGTGGGTGTGGCCTGTCCCATAATTACTCTCAGCTTAGACAGGAAGAAGAACAGGAGTGAGTCATAAAATAATGGCAAAACAGCAGGAATGCCCTTAACCGAAATGGCCACACAAGCAGGTTACTACAATAAGAATAGCCATATCACCTAAAATGATCATATTTATATAAGTTTTGCATTATATATTATATATTGCAGCATTATATTTCTCAGCCATTTGTAAAAACTTCCATTTATGAACCTGTAGTGTTTAACAGCAGCTCTTTTAGGAAAGGTTTGTTCATGTTTATTACTATGCAGCACAGGGGACATTAGAGGGCGCCCTCTATAGCAGGTCAGATACTTTGCCTTAGCCATGTGGAGCAGAGCTGGCCACTTCTCTTCTTGTTTGTATATGGCAATAAGCTTTGTTCTTATTGGTTCAGGAATGTGACTGACAGTGTTGCTTCACAGAATGGTTATTTTATCTGTTTTGTGAAACAAAACTGTCATTTTGTGGAAAGAATGGATCCTGTACTATAAAATCTTGCTTTCTGTCACAGATATCTATTTTGTCAGTCAAATCTAGCTTGACAAGCACTAGTTAGTTACACTATTATATATTATGTCCAACTTTGTTTTTACATAATTCATTCTGTAAGTAACTTTGCACATAAGTGCGTCCGTTACATGGAGGTTATACATTAGTGCGACAGATTGCTTGTTAAACTGTACAGAATGGAGTTTGTGATATAATGACATCCTTTTGTGCACTAACCAGATTTTGCTTTCATTCTTTAATAGAAATAAGTCTTTTGTATATTTTTTTCTCTGTGTATGGTCACAAATACTTATATAACATGAGAGACATTCATTCTGTGTATTAGGGATAGTTTTGTATACAGAATGTATTTGGGACAAACGGCACCCCATAGAAAACAGCCTATCTTGTACTATATAAAAAGCAGCTTGCATGGGCACCATTCTCACACTGCCTTGTTGCTGCTGCAAGAGAAATGTGATGATTTTTCCTGTGGCATACATTTTCTGTCAAATTCACGAATGTACCTTAAGTGGCAAAAATTCTCACCATAAGCAAAATTGTGTATGTGGAAAATTAGCAAGGAGGAGGTGGTGTAGATAATCAAATGAAAACTATGTTATTACAGAGTAGCGACTACTTAAGTAGGCATGTAATCCATCTATTACTGTTTTGCTTTAAAATGTAGTGTAGGGAGACATTATTCTCTTTTATAACCTTTTATAGATAACTATATGTGCCGCATAGAGGGGGCCATTTACCAAGACCCTAGGCAGAAGTGCAAGATCACTAAGAGGAGCAAGAACATGCCCATTAGTGCCTCTTCCTCCCGCCCCTTACAAATGCAGAAAAGTTTTTTGAAAAAATCACGCATTGTGCCTGTTTTTTTTCCCCTTTGCACTCGGACTTCCACTTGACTCATATGTATGTGTCAAGAAAACAATGACGTTTACATTGCATGTTTTCTACTGAGGTTACGCATCCTTTAATTTAATTTCTAAATGGAATTATATGGACAATTTCCTGCTGTAATTACATTGTTACAACATAATATAATTGCATTTAAGTTCTGGCTTTCTGATATGTTTATGAATTTTGCACAGTTGCATAACATACTTATGATATTACTGTTGTAATTTTGTGGTTGGGGTTATTTTAAAGTCCTACATTCCTTACAGTTTATTGGCCTAGGCCGAGACAAGTAGTTTGATGGTGCTGCACGATTGCATAAAGTAGTATTATGTTACTATTGCATTTTGTTGTTTTGAAATGTTTTTAAAGAACCTTTTTAGATATGAACTGACTTTTGAATTATGCCAGTTGAAGCAAAAATAAACACAATATAAATATATCTTCATTTCATCTGTTAAATTATCACTAGAATCCTCAGAAGTTTAGTGGGAAGAATAGTTTATTTCAAGCCAGCCTATCCTGGGCTGAGCAGGCTAATGGTGCTTTTGAACTTGTGATTCCACCTCTTATATTTCTAGACCCTTTCTATATTGCACAACCAGTACATTTCCTCAATGCTTGTCTGATAATCTGTAACACCTAAACAAATGTTTTTCATGGTCAAGAAATGCAAATCTGTTCATGTTTCACTATGGTTTCTATCCAGCCCTCAATTCACCCAGGGTCACTTTTTCCCAGTTGAATGTCCCCATCTGGCAAACAAGTCCCTGAAAAGGCAATGTAGTAATGTTGCTAACACAGCTCTAATTCTGATCGCAGCCTTTAATGAAAGGTGTTTACAGTGTTCTTAATCTTGACCACCAAATAATATTTATTTGCATTATTGTGTAAGATCATTGCTGCAAAATCAAAGAACATACATTTATGCACAGGAGCTGTTCCTCTGAGAATACCTCTGTGTTCAAAACCTTTATCTTAAGTAACATATGCTGTAATACTAGACCAAAAATGGGGGTGATCTATTTTGGGATCTGTTATCTGGAAACCCTTTATCCAGAAAGCTCCGAATTATGGAAAGGCCATCTCCCATAGCCTCCATTTTATTCAAATAAGCCAATTGTTTCTAAAACGTTTGCTTTTTCTCTTTTATTTTAAAACATTATCTTGTACTTGATCCAAACTAGTATATAATTAATCCTTATTGGCAGGGCTGGTCCTATCAAATGTGGGGCCCAATTGGGACCATGTTGGCGGGGCCCCTAGACAAAGTTTTGCTGGCTCCCGACACACCAAGTATTTAGGAAAATAAGAGCATACAGGCACAAAATAGAAAGGAAAGGGGCAGACAAGGTAAGAGAGTGAGAGGAGTTGGGGGCAGGCCAGGCAGCATCATGTGCTGGGGGAAGTATTACCTGTGCTGCCCTCTGGTGCGGGGCCCCCAGAGGCGCGGGGCCCAATTGGGCCCAATTGGTCCAATAGGCCTAAGGCCGGCCCTGCTTATTGGGTTTATTTAATGTTTAAATAATTTTCCGCTATAAGGATCCAAAAACCCAGAAAACCCCAGGTCCCATACCTGTACTTTCTATGACTGAAGCTTCCCCATCTGTTTGGCTTGAGCTCATGATGCCAGTTTTGTGAATGATTGTATTGCTTCACAATAAATAAACTTTTGCTATTGGCAAATGTTGAAATGATGGGTCAAATAACCCTGCCAAAGAACTAGAAGGATTATGATAGAGTGTAATATATTGAGAGTAATGGTGTCGTGGCCTTGTGGCTACCTCTTAGTCTCAAGTTTGGAGAAAATCTTTTAATAGCACCTTACAAGGGGAGTGGTGAGAGTCTATAGCAGTTCTGTAACAGGAGACCAGATTAGCCATTACTGTGTTCTGCATTAAATAGGATTTTTTCCACTTATTACTGAATGAACAAGTTGTACAAGACATTTTTCTGACCACAAAACCATTTATGAATACAATCAATTAAGCCTTGTTTAGCTGAAACAGCAAATGTAGCTACACACAATCATTGTGATACTACTTGTGAGCCAAGAAAAATAAGCATTTATTTCAACACTGGTGACCACTTCCTTTCCTAATTTTTGTCTGTTAGAGTGATTGTATCTCATAGAGATCTGCTCCCCGTGGCTTTTCTACATCACACTGCAGGTTCCAGCAAAGGTCTGTTGGAAGAGTAGCTTCTTCAGATGAGGAAGTGAAATGCTCGGATGAGTGGTGAAACGTCTTCAATAATTTTCTTCAAGTCCAGTTGTTTTATAATTACTTATATTAGATATACCATGACCTGGATGAAGGAAAATCTTCATAGTCTGTTGGAAGAGAATAGACATAGCAGTTCAGGAAGAGATTCCGTGTTTCCCAAGAAGACATTTGCAGCTGTAATTACTAGTATTTTGTAATGTTGTGTCATATAGAATTATATTTTTACTGCAAATGTATTGTGTGTGAAAACGTTTATAGCACTTCAGGATATATTTCTGTTGTTGATTTGCTATGGACCTTGGAATTTATAATAAATAAATACAGATAACTGCATGGACCTTTATCTATTACATTTCATTTTTTGTATTGGGGTATACGTAGAATACTTTCTTATGTACAGCAAGTATTTTTAAATGAGAAGCTTATTTCAATGGCTTGCTAAGCCCTGATGAGATGTCAATGCAGAAGTCTCATTTTGGCCCCAGAATTTGCTTAGTTGAAAGTCAGTATCATTCTGTGTATGGTCAGTTTAGTACATATGAGTATTAAGGCTGAAGCTATCTTACTGCAGGGAGATTGTGATTCATGACATTTTAAGATAAGTATCATAACCCAAGATTTCAGTGCTGCAATACTAGATAGCTAGAATACTGACAAAGCTAGAGTGAATCATAACAATGGTAATAATTTAAATGTAAACCTTTTATCTAGGTATCATGATGGCAAATTCATCTACAGAGT
The DNA here is from genome assembly GCF_017654675.1 of Xenopus laevis. Lineage (NCBI taxonomy): Eukaryota > Metazoa > Chordata > Amphibia > Anura > Pipidae > Xenopus > Xenopus laevis. Next base: position 98,649,556 of record NC_054373.1, read on the forward strand.
AAGAGTTGGGGATCCCTTGAGACCCCTACGGTTTATAAAGAGCCTTGCATTGGTATTACTCCCCTCTTGGACTTTTACACGTTTCACCTTATATGAATGAAAGCTAAGGGCCAAACAACAAAAACTGAATATGTTCTTCCCAACTTTTTACAGTAAGAGCCATAGCAGGATTACTCAGTATACAAAGACTCCACCTTCAACAAAGGAGAATTCTGCCTTGGTATGCAGTTAAATAGTGTAAATCAGATATCTAACACTGCAAAGCAAATCAAGTCTATAAAATGAAGCCTAACTGTAGCTGGAGTATAATGTGTTTTGTCCGGCTTGTTTTCTCTTATGTTTGTTCCCTGGTATTTCAGTTTTTTTCCTGCATCACATTGGTTAAAGAGACTTTTAGCCACCTTGTATTGCTTTAAATTCAGTTAATTACCTCTCTGAGCCTTGTAACCATGCAACAGCAACCTCTGAGTCACATGATGGATTCTTCCTTATTATTCCCTCTCTGCAGCAACAGCAGCAACAGCAGCAGCAGCAGCATACGAGGCTAGACAACCTTCACTACTTCAGCAGGATGGACACTTGCCACTGAACTATGAAAACCAGCCTGCACCTCTGCAGCTTTCACTTAGCCGGGTAAGCAAATACATGCATAACCATATCATATACACTGCAGGAGTCCTGTGGGAATTCTCAGTCATTTTCTGCATATATATTTCATACTGTGCTGTGCTGACAACCACAGATCTCGCCAACAGAATTGCAAAATCTAGAAATGTTTATTTTTTCCCTCATATTTTCTGTCAAGCTATTCAGGTACCTGCTTCTGATTGCTCAATTACAGGTATAAAAACATAGATCAGCTGGGTTATTGAATAGGAAGACGCCGTGTTTCAATTGCAGCAGCAAAATGCTGACATGGTCTATCGGTTTGTTCCTATGGTTTGTACTACATAATTCTGTTCTGCCTTCTACAATAAGGCTAACCAAGAATGCATAAGGATATTTATTTTTTAAAAAAAATATATTTATTAAAACTACTATATATATATATATATATATATATATATATATATATATATATATATATATATATATATATATATATATATTGTATAGAGAGAGAGAGAGGATTACAGGGTTAAAACTGCCTTTTGTGGGTACATATATATTTGCAATTATTATGGATTTGGAGACAATAAGTACACACTCACATTTTGGTTTGCCCCCAGTTTACTACCTCTATTTTTTTTTTTTAATTTTAGCAGGTGTGAAATACAATATTTACCATATGTACCATCTTCCTCAGGAAATAACTGCAAAATGCATGGGTATTCTTGTTACGTCATATTCTTTGCCAAAACTGTTAATAGAAATTTATTTCCAGTTATATATCTTCTTCCCTGCAGTGTGAAATTTTCAGGTTTTTTTGTTAATAATTTAGCAAAAAATATTTCATGAAACAAAGAAAGCAAATTATTTCCTGCCTTAAAAACATTAATTTATTGTATGGCTATTATTCCTGCGTTTCCAACATTTTATCATTTCTCTCAGCTAAGGCTTGCAGAGAGGTGAACAAATGTTTCCAAGCACTGTGCTGTGCATGCACAAACAGGCCCAATATGTTCGATTATAATCTTGCAATGAGATGCTCATTTAAATGGCTAATGGTTAATTTGGTTCATATATATTATCTGGTTGGTAGATCGTTGCAGAGGAAACTGCTTGATCCCAGTTACAGGGTGCAATAGCGTTTTTACCTGTATATTTTTATTGTTTTGCCTGTATTTCTAGTAATAACAAAATCTAAACTATCTATATAGAATGTGCATCATTTTACAGTTCTGTTGCTGAATCAAGGGAAAGATATATGTTAGTGGATGTTAGAAAGTATAGCTAAAGGTTCCACAAGGTACTACATGCTAGGCAAATAATGCAGAACTGCTCACACAGAAATTCCTGTGTACATCCTGCCAAAAATCTATTAAATTATGAAAATATAATATTAATTCAATTTTTTTTGGCACACATTGGGTGGCTATAGACAGATGCAAACTGATCAGTTTTAAATCCTGGTACAATGTAGACAGAGCATATGTATTTCTTTGGTTTACAGCATACAAGCTGCACCATTTTAAAATAATCACATGGCTTGTTTTTACTTCATGTGCACAGAATTGTAAAGACAAATGCTATGTAATAATTCCCTAATTTTTTGCTATTAAAGGCTCATGAACTTCATATTAAAAATGTTTACAAACTATTCTACCCATGTAATTTTTCAGCCTGAGCTCTGTGTGCTAGAGCCAGGGCTGTAGCCTTACACTGATATAGGGAGACCTGGATTTCATTAATTTGTCATTTCACTGTAACCTTGAGCAAGTTCATTTAGTTCTTTAAGGTCAAATATTGATGACTAGCTGCATGGGACAGGAACTATACATGATATATTTTTTATATACTGGTGAATAAGGTCGGAAATTAGGAGTAGGCAGAAGAGCCAGTTGCCTAGGGTTCGACTTGGGGGTGTGCAAGGGGAGGTAGCAAGTGGGAGAAGGGAGTAGAGGTACTTGCCTTTGGAGCCAGTAACTCTTGGTTAGCTCTGCTATTGAATTCAACAGAAAAGTCATGCCTTTTTATTCTTTCAAAAAATATTTATTTTCAAATAAATAAGGGATAATTGATCCCTTTTCTGTATATTATTGAAAGAATGGGAATAGCAGTATGTTGACTGGAAGAACAGGAATTAAATATTCGCACCCCTCCAGCTTTGGTTTGACAAGTAGTGCCACAGGACACTGCAATGCAATGCATAACAACTGCATTGTGTATTTTTCAGATACATGCAGGATTCCTGCTATTGTTATGCTCCCTGTGCTGTAACATTAGGTAAACTGTGCATTCACCTGTGCCCCCTCTGTAGAGCAGTAGCCTTTGAAACGTTTGCATGCTTCTTCATGCTAGCTGTGCCAGATATGCTACGGGGTTCCTTCCAGGTATTCTTTATCCTTTACACTGGAATTATCTTAAATCTCCCCTGCATGGAATATTTATTTGCTGCCCATGCATATATTTGCTCACATATTTCGCTATAGCAAATATACAAAGAGAGACCAGCAGTACTAAACTCATTAGGGATTTGTGTAACGTGGATGTTGCCCGCTATAACAAAGCTTTGGAAAACATAATTTCAGCTTCTCTTTTAGTGACATGTTCCAGAGTTGTGTTTATGAAATGGAATACTAATACAGGTATAGGATCCCTTATCCGGAAACCCGATATCCAGAAAGCTCCGAATTACGGAATGGCTGTCTCCCATAGACTCCATTTTATCCAAATAATCCAAATTTTTAAAAATGATTTCCTTTTTCTCTGTAATAATAAAACAGTAACTTGTACTTGATCCCAACTAAGATATAATTAATCCTTATTGGAAGCAAAACCAGCCTATTGGGTTTATTTACTGTTTAAATGAATTTCTAGTAGACATAAGGCATGAAGACCCAAATTACAGAAAGACCCGTTATCCGGAAAACCCCAGGTCCCGAGCATTCTGGATAACAGGTCCCATACCTGTAGTGATATCTAAGTGTATGCACAAATTTGCCTCTGATAATTTAATAGCATGATCCATAACTGCCTAAATAATTATTAGCGCATTAAGTAACTTGAGAAAAAGACACAAAGATTTGCTAAACCCCAATGGGACGGCTGAGAGGGCTCAGGGGGTCACACGACCAGGGGCAGCTGGGAAATTGCCAAAATGTCAAGCCCCATGTCAGATTTCAAAATTGAATATAAAAAAATTTGTTTGCTCTTTTGAGAAATGGATTTCAGTGCAGAAGTCTGCTGGAGTAGCGCTATTAACTGGTGCTTTTTGAACAAAACATGTTTTCTGATGACAGGATCCCTTTAATACCAAGGCTATAGGACACAGGTTCCTCTAGCAGAATATTACAGTTTAGCTTACTCTCTTAAAAAGTTCCGGGTTGTACCGATGTCCCAATGAACATCCTTCAAATAATCAAACAATGCTTAAAAGATTTTGAGAACAAGATAGGAAATTGTCCCTTTGTCCTAGTTGGCACTTTTGGCTATAAGCTCAAACCAAATGATCCCTCTCCCTCATATCCTCGTTTTAAGTTTGGCTTGAATTAATCAGTGAGCCAATGTACCAGTATCTGTTGTAAAGTGAGTTTAAAAATATCATCTTTGCATAATGCTTAAAGGAAAAGACATTAGTTACAATGTACATAAAACTGAGGCAAACTCATGTCATATATAAAGTTTATAGTATTTTACTACTAAAACTAAATGGCTTCCTGTGTAATACCTTGACAGCACAGTGTCATTTTACGTGTGTCATTCTAACACATTACATATATACATTTCTCACACAGTACCATAGCAATGTCAGTCATACCCACTGCAGTCATTTTTATACAACAGTCATACTGTATAAATGGAGGTTTGAGTAACCTATAAGAATTGTTCATTGGTGAAATAGGTCTACTGGTGAATGGGAAGGGGAAAGTGTTACAATCATTATATTAATCTTTATTGATGAAGACATAACTCTTTTTTTACGCAGCTTTCACTTTCAGCTGAAAGAGAATCACTGGACGATTCTAGTAATTACTCTGAGGACCTCTGGAGGATAACAGAAGAGCAACGAGAGTATTATACTAACCAGTTTTTAACACTTCAGCCTGACCTAAAATCCTTAATTTCTGGTAACTATATTTTTGTTTAAATATGATAGCTTTATTAAATATGATAGCTATATCCTGTAAGGAATGTTTATGCTTCAGGGCCACATTCAATCTAACAAGGTTATCTCCTAGTTCAGTTCCCCATAGATTTTACTAATTAAGATTGCGTGAGTAACTAAAATAACATATTTAACATATCAGAAATCTGTAGGGGAATTTCAAGATACATTGCAGTATTGAGATGACATTTTTATGGGAACGTTTAGAAAGATGCTAGCATTATTATAGTATTTTACAGTTAGCATGTTCCATTTGTACATCAGTGCAAGTATGTAAACTTTTTGTTGTTAATTCTCCATAGGATCTGTAGCAAAGAACTTTTTTACCAAATCAAAGCTCCCCATTTCAGAACTCTCGCATATATGGTAAGATTTCCATTTGAACTGTTGTAGTAAGCAAAATGATATTTGATTTATATGAACAGAAATAAATACAAAAAGTAGAATAAAAAATAAAAAAAAATTAGGAATTGTGAGACATTTACAAAATGGTAGTAATGCATACTTGAAGAAGAACAGAAAATGGAACACGTATACTTTGAAGGTACTAAAAATATCAATAAGTGGAGTAGTGGGCAATAGCAAATGCCCAGTATTTTGGGATGAAAACCCTGCCACCCCCATACACACACACATACACACACATATACACACACATATACACACACATATACACACACACACAAAGAATGCTCAGCTATACATTTAGCATAGGTAATGTAATGTTTTGGATGATTTGTCTTTCAATCAGTGCAAGCTAATATGTGAAACAGATATTTCTGCCCTTGAGAGTATACATATATTGTTTTTACTGACAAACATTTGCTTCACCTGCAGATTAATTAGTATTTACTTGTGTTTTTTTTGTTCCTCAATGCAGGGATCTTAGTGATGTAGACTGTGATGGAGCCCTAACACTGGCTGAATTTTGTGCTGCTTTTCACCTCATTGTTGCAAGGAAGAATGGCTATGAGGTGCCAGATACACTGCCCCGAACTTTGTTGGCAGAAATTATTCAAGCAGGTGAGCACATTAGCTTAATTTAGTGACAGTAAATTGCATGTTTCTGAGGCTTGTTCTTAGCTGTAGAATCTCTTCATACCAATACTGATGTCCCACGGGACTTGATATTCTCAACTATACAGGTATAACAAAAATGGAAATGTTAGGCTGGAGCTTTACTTTTCATTATTAAGGTGCAAAAACAGTTTGTGGTACCTATTGGGCAAATGGGCTGTCTGTTACGCCCGATAATGGGGCCTCTTAGCAATACAGATAAGAAACATATGTGTTTAGGCATGTGCCACATAACAAAGAGAGTGAAAATGTCTATGTGATGCCGTGAGGGAAAATAAAGGTAATGTTAAGGGAAGCTTATCCATCCCTTTGACAAAATATTCAAGAGCTTTTTATAAATTTAATCTTGAAAATAAATAGAACAAGTTAACACAAGGAATGGAAATGTACTAAAATAACACAAACACTGCACCTCAACAGTTAGGGCAAAGACATGGGTTGTTTTGTCACTACTCACCAGTGTTAAAGCGCGTGCAAGAAAACGATTGAAAGTGAAGTAATCAAAGCAAGTCTGCTTCAAGATCCATAGCTATTAATATTTATTTATATTCTCAGAATTGGTGACCTTCTTTGAATCTGCTGTGCCAAATGACAAGGGTCATTTGTGATGATCCTGGTTCAAGTGCTAGAGCACTAAGGACTGCAAAATAGATCCTCTTCTTACTCAAGAAGATTTTGTCCCAAAGGGTGATGCTACGATGACAGGAACAAGGCAAACCTGTCCTTACAACCCATACGAAGCTCCATATTGGTCTGTACCTGCCAGCTCTCCCTAATTTGTACCTCATACTTTGGCTTCTGCATGAAATACAAGTTAGGAGGCCGTTAAGGGGCTGGAGGGGGATGCCTATTTTCTCCACCTACCCAACTCTAAAATATAACTCTATCATCTCCCATGGAAAGTAAATAATGAATAGCTCAAGCCATTGTACAAATCTAATATTTTCATCAGTAACCAGAGCATTGTCATAAAGTCCACACTGAAGTAGATGATACCAAATTCCCAATTTGCTTGCAGATATAATTGATAATACTGTTGTGTTAGAACATATTTGTTTTATGCTGCTCTAATTGCACCATCCAGTTCATCAGAGGACAATCCCTTAATCTTTAGTTCTGTGCCATATGGCATATTTGGATGAAGACACTTCTGTACTATAGCAAGCAGCCTTTTACTAGGGTATGAAAAACACTTTCCAGTGAATCATGGTAAAAGGGTTTTGAAAATCACATAAGAAGAATGCTATATAAATGAGTCCTTATCGTTATAAGATTTTTTTTGTAAATGGATTTATAGATACTATTTTATATGATTGTTGGTAATGCCTACCATTTATTTATTCATTGTTACTCAGCTTCTGAGTATTTTGATGGAACAAAAGGAGATTTCTATTTTTTTGCTGACAAATAAGAATTGTCACTATATGTTGTGTCCTTTCTAGTGACAGACATACTGGTAAAATATGCATCACTGCATGTTAATAGACAGGACCTGGTGCTTAGTGTTAATTCCCATTTACTTTTCTCTAGTGTTTTGTCCCCTGTCTGAGGAGCAAGAAAAAGCTAGGGTTGACAAAACACTACAATTACCACCTTAAATTAGTAGAATAGTAATATGACAGATCCAACTGGAATAAGGTTGGGTTCCGACAGTGATCACAATCACTGGTTCATACCTTGGGAAACCAGCTAAAAAATTGCAAAAGTTTGAATTGCATTTACATAACAACTCTCAGGGTGATTAAAATGGTTGGCTTGGCCAAGGATAGTTGCATTACTGCCCACAATTATTAGGAGCACACACATATGTGCAGTTCCAAATTGATGTCTCTACCTTTATCAATTACTTGCTTAACGAAAGGGTAACAAACAAGGAGATTCCAGAATGTTTATGTTTACCTTTTAACGGAAGTGATTTGCTTAGTATCATAAACATTCATATTAAATATTATTAAATAGACAATCTGATTAAAATACCCAAAAAAAAGTGTTGTAATGTAAATCAGAGTATGCTAGCGTAGCCAGGGCATCCTCTAATGTCGGTCCAAATACAAAAGCTGCCCGTTGTAGCCTTTGAAGAGTAAAAATAGGTAATCTGTATGTTTGGTGCTGTGGAATATGTTGGAACTTTATAAATTCATTGCCACAATAATAATGATGCCTGGCTAGTCATCAGGAAACAATATAAAATGTGTCCTCAGACTTTCCATTGTTTATGCCTTGAGGATGCGCAACTGCAGATGATCAACAGATGATGTTGAGGGTTACAAAGTGCTGCTGGCAAGACAGTACTCTGAAACTGAAATGTTTTGTGGCAAGTCAGACCCTTCAGCATCTGCATCCTCTGGTATGCTTGCAGATATGCAACTATCTTGATTGCTTTTTTTTGTAGCACTTTAGTTAGCAATAGCAGCATATATAAGCTTTTGAATAGTTTATTATAAAGATATGGTAGCCAATAACAATTGTTTGTTTGCAGTTTCATTAAAGCCGATTTCTGGTGATGCATACGAGGGTTGTCGTGGAACAAGCACAGTTTGCCAGATCAGAAAAGAGGTATATATAATCAGCAGTTCATTTATCAGGATGAGGTACAGTACTGTAATAGTAATAATACTGTAATGTCACATTCTACAATTAAAGCACCAAAAAAACATGCAGCTGATGTTAAACTGCGACTTTATACATGCTTGACAGCAAATTACTTTGTACAACTGCAGAGATTTGTCATTAAACATCAGCCAACGGGCTTTATTATGGTCATACAATCATAAGATGAAATACTGTAGATGAATATAAAAGCTTTTTTGGAGGTAAAGCAAACTTTAGCTCAGAAATACAAGCCAGGCAGCTCCTTTAATGCCTTAATCACTAGGAAATCATTTACTGCACTGATGGACAGTGATTGGCTCCTGTCTTAGCCAGCTTCAAACCAAATGTTTGCTCCCTAGCTAGTTGGTGACATTCCATATCAGCCATGTGTGACATCAGCGAGAACATTTCGCTCATGATTATCTAGGATATCAGTGGTGTAGGTACAGCGGTTGGAGTACTTTGCTGCTCCATGTCTTCTCCAGTTTACCAAGAGGTGGGCCAGATTAGAAGTAAAACACTTGCTCATGCACAGCCATTAGCCATGGACTGCAGTCCTAGCTCATAGTGACCCTTGGCCATTTGGATCTCGTGGAGCACATTCATAGCCAGACCTAAAGGCTCCTAATTCAACAGCCAATTTCTTCTGACATATGGGAACATTAAAAAGATATACTAGATTTATACAATGCACCATATTATTTGGCATAGGTGTAAACTGTGTAACTATGAAACCATTCTGCTACCTTTCTTAAACGCAACTTCCAAGATGCACCTATAGCTGCTGACTGCAAGTGGATGCTGGGAGTTGTACTATGTCAGCTGGTGGGATAAGGTGAATAGAAATCTCTGTGGGGGTAAGAATACAAAAAGCTATGGGGCAGCTATGGAAGCAATATTTGCACCCATACTACAATTCCCATAATTCCCTAACCGCTCAGCCATAATACACCATGGGGTCCGTTTATTAAGGAGGGGTTGACTTTAAGTTTCCGCATGTTATCGCTGAGAATATTTTTCCGCCAGAATATTCGCAGCGACTAAGTTTACTGAACAGCGATGCGCTCAGAAGTCATTGCGATCACTTGCGGTAACTACATTAACGAACCAGCTTACGTTAGCAGTAATTTTAGCGAGTTGCAAATTTTCTGGTGATAAATTACGTTTTTGCGAATATTTATGCTATAAAATAGTCTTGTTTTATGGAGGTTATTATGGCAATTATTTACTGTGACATTTATGGCCAGAAATGCATCTTCAAAACTCATAAACTTTATTGACTGATGATTATACCATCCAACAACATCACCAGAGTAACACCAATCAAACATGTCTACATCATATAAACCCTTCTGCCAATAGAATCATATGAACAAGAAATCATACCAGTCAATCTCATTGCTTCATAGATATGCACAGTTTAATGTAGCCAATCACAATGACAAGAACAAGAGGCTGGCGAATCCCTGGACTGTGATGCCCGCTGCTAATAATAATACGCCTCTGAGCTGAAACTGCTGCTGTTGCAGCAGATAGAAGCAGAAGCCAAAACATCCTGTCAGCAATAGCTACAGATCTCTCTCCTGTCAGCAAAGAATGATGGGTAAATAAAAAAAGTATTATGGGATATTTCCTGCCCCTTGAGAATTTTCTGGCGAAAAAATACTTTTACACCACTACATAGGTGGCAGAAAAACTTTGCGCATATTCTTCTGTAAATTTTGTCTTTTGCACATTTCGCTGTTTAGTAAACCAGGCGTTAATGTGTACGTAGCGTTATTTTCAGAGAATGCGATAACTGGCGAACTGTGCAAGAAAATTCGCAAATTTATATTTACTGCAGGTTAGTAAACTGGCGAAAATATATTTGGCGACAAATTTGTCTATATTTTGTGCGCATATTTTTACCGCGCTTTAGTAAACGGACCCCTATGGACAATTGGTTGTGAGATATTTCCAGTCATGACCTGTATATAGAATGCAAAATGTACATTATTATGCAGGGTTGGGTTCTTAAATAAAGAATAAAATCATTTCAGTCATTAATTATTCTGTGGGATAGACAAAAAGGCTCCCATTTGGGAAATAATACTAATGTTCGTGGAGTTAATGAAAGGGCTGCCTTGTGCCTGTTAATGCTGTGCTCTGTGCTTTCTTCTGACACTGCATCTGGCACAAGGGCAAAGACTGTAGCTACTCTGCATCAGCACCAGCCATAAGTGCTTAGTGTATTGTGCTCTGATTGCTAAAATGTTGTGCCAGTTAGCAGGCATAGCAGTTACACATGGTGTTGGCAGACGAGTCCTGATATGTTTTGTACGCTGGTTGAAACCTATTGTGAAAAATCTGATGATAAACCTGCTATTATTTTATCAGCAATGAAATATTTTCCTGTGAACACTTTCCCCTGTTTTGCTTCTAAGACCACTACAAATGAAAACTCCATTGCTCCTAAAATGCTATGTGGCCTTATTGGCACTGATGAAATATTGACTGTTGAATCTGTCTGGCTTTTTTTGCTCATATCCGTTCTTGCACTCAGCTAGAAACAGTCTGTGAGGACCCTGCAACATCAGAACCGCTGATTCTCTTTGATGAGGAAACTAGTGCTACTGAGCCAGTGAGTAATAATTTATATTTATATATATCTTCATTTAATGTCTGTTAATTGATGAAAATAATTTGAATTGCTACTCAAAATACAGTATATGATTTGTTCTTTATTTATGTTTTACCCCTAATGATGCCCTGTGATGCTGCAGGCTCACAAATACCCACTCTACCCATTTCTAGCTGTTAATTTGCAACATGGTGCTAGAATCCAGAAATAAACCACTGCATAAAAAACTGAATCTTAATAAGTAATGATGCTCAGTGTGTACTGTAATGCATTCACTAATGGCTGCAGCAGAAATGAGCATTTAATGCTCTCGTTTCCTACATCATCCATGAGGTGGCAGTAGTGTGACAGGACTAAAGCAAAGAGATACTGTAAAAGGGGCTCTGCACACTGCATCAGATTGATAGAGATGTTTTCATTTAATTAGTTCAGTTACATATTAAATAATATTTGACACAAACAGGTTAAGGGTAATGGAACACTGAGCGGGTTATTTATCAAAGTCCAAATTTATCTCAGTTTTTTCTGAAAAACCAAATCCGCAGGTTTTTTTCCTGCCTTATTTATTAATACACTTTCCAGAAAATTTTATTTGTGGGGAAAAAAATGCATTTTCTACCACAAAACGTCGGATTTTTGCATGAAAACCCAGAAATTTTCAGATTATTGCACTAAACCCAGCAAAAATCAAAAAATCTTTGGTACTTCTCCCATTGACTTGTATGCAACCTTGGCAGGTCTGGGATGCCGGATTTTCGGATTTGGACTTTTTGAATCCTCAGGGTGTAATAAATCCCGAAAAATTTGTGTGTTTTTTACCACTAAAAATTTTATACCAAAAAACACAAATACTTCGGGTTTTTGGCATTCGGAGTTTAGTAAATAACCCCTTAAACAATTCATTGTTTTGACCAAAGCAACATTTTCAGGTAATAGGAAGCAACACAATTAGATTGTGGCTCTTCATGTTTGCCTTTTTGGGGAGGAATAGACATATGTGGATATGAGTGGTGCCATTCAACTATAATTTACTACATTTTGTACAGTGTGATTATTGCCCGCACAAGTAATAGGGGTTCGGTCGATACAACAGGTAAATCTGTTAACACAGGCAGATCTTTCAGAATTGCTCACTGATGAATTCACCCATGCTACTGTGTCCAGACATATCTAAATAAATGGTTTTATTTTCATAATTAGTCCTCTGCAGCAGCACCATTAAATCAGAATGAACTGACACAAGATTCAGCTGAGAATGATAAACAAGGTATGAAACTGCTTGCATGTTGAGACCACATTCTTTCTTGTAACTAACATAGTGCCAGCCTTGGGGAAAAGGAGATGAATAAATGACACAAAATACAAATACCAGCAATTTAAAACAAGCTGAAATTTCCTTGATTTTACATTTTGTAAATCATTTTTTCTGGTCCCCTAAAAACAGGGATCCCCAACATTTAAACCAGTGAACAACATTCAGAAGAAAAAGGAGTTGGGGAGCAAAACTAGCATTAAAAATGTTCTCGGGGTGCCAAAGAAGTGCTGTGATTGGCCATTTGGTAACCCCAATGTGGATTGTCAATCTAAATTGAGGCTCTGTTTGTCAGAACACCTGGTTTTTATACAACCAAAACTTGCCTCCAAGCCTGGAATTTAAAAATAATCACCTGCTTTAAGGTCACTGGGAGTAACATCCAAGGGGTTGGAAAGTAACATGTTGCTCACGAGCTACTGGTTGGGGATAGGGATGGGCTAATTTTTTCGCCTTGTTTCGCTGAAAAAATGATGCCCATAGACTTGTGTGACGTTGTGCATCAAAAAAAATTTGCCTGCGCAACAAAATTTTTTTGACGCCCATAGACTTTAATGGGCGTCGGCGATATTTCACCTGCAGCAAATTTTTGGCGAAACGAAACGGATCAAATTCACCCATCCCTAGTTGGGGATCACTGCCTAAAAACATAAAATGGGGCTGTACTGTAGGCACAAAGGGTAAGGTAATGAGGGTAAGAATAAGAGGCAGAGATAAATGCAAAGTGGGTTACAATGTCTCCACTGCATTAATTTTACTTACAAATAGTGATTATTAGCGATGGGCAAATTAATTCACCAGGCGCAAATTCGCGTCAAATTCCCGTTATTTGCCGCCGGCGAATAAATTCGCAAAGCTGCCTCGAAAATTCTTGCATTTTTGCCATCGAATGTGCACCGGCGTCCAAAAAGAGACATCGGTGCCGTTTTGAAAATTTTTCGCCGTTTTGAAAATTTTGCGGGAAATTCGCAAATTATTCGGCAAAGCAGAACACCACAGATTCGCCCATCACTAGTGATTATTAATAGTAGCCCTGTTATAAGCAACTTTCCAATATATATTTATTACAGTATAAATGTTCAATGGTTTTAATATTGTTAATATAATTGTTACTGAAGCAGTAACTGAATGTCCCTTTCTATTCTTCAAGATACTTTCTAAAGGGGTAGTTCATCTGTATATTAAATTTAGTACACTGTAGATAGTAACATGTGCAGTTGATCTTCATTTTTTAATTTTTGTAGTTTTATATTTATTTAGTTTTTGTGCAGTGCTTTCTAGTCTGGAATTTCAACAGCTAGCAGGTTGCTACTGACCAAAATAGAACAGAAAGATAAGTAATAAAATGTACCAATAAGAATGTAATTTAAAAAAATGTTTTTGTGGCTGCTGGAATCAGCGGCCTCCATTTGAAAGTCGGAAAAGGACAGAAGAGAGTCAAATAATTAAAAAACAATGGACAAACAAGGACCAATTGAAAAAATTCTATAACATGCCATAGAGGAATGTAAAGATGAACTACCACTTTAATTGAAGGCAGTACTGTACATAAAGGAATCTTGTGGCCAGCATTTTGAGAAATCTAACATACAGTTGTGTTAAGCTCTGGGTTTCAGGCCCCCCTCAATTTTTTTATTAAAAACTTATAGATATACTGTAGATAAGCCTCTATTTATTTTCATATGCCTATTTACAATCTCCATCTGAAAAGCAAATCAATTATGACAGCTCTGTGGAAATATTTTTACAGTTGATATCTATATTTGAGGCAACAAGCTGCTTGTCTGTACAGACTGAAATATATGGAGTGATTTGCTATTTGAGTGGGTGGTAAAACATGCCTCGGAGAAACAGAAACAAACGTGCTTGTGCAGATCCATTTAGATGTTCCTGTTCTCCTGGAAGCAATATAAATGATTTAACCATGAGCAGAATGATGATGCCATCAGTTACTCTACATCAGGGCCAGAACTAGGGGTAGGCAGAAGAGGCAGGTTAAGGTTTTGCGGATTAGGGTTGGGTGCAGGTTGAGTTTTTTCTGAACTGCACATCACTACTGCTAGAGTCTTAGCAAATAAGCAACAGGGGAGGGGCCATAGAAGTTCCTCCCACTAGGATTTCTATTAGCCTGTCAGCGCAAGATTCTGGTGTATTTATGAAAGTAAAGGGGAAACTGGGCTCAACATTTATTTTAAAATTTTCCCCCTGCCTTTATAGTTTCTAGTCACATACTGTATATTGTTTTTTACTTTTATACAATATAATGCTTATCTCTTGTTTTCCTTGAACTTAGGCTCAAAACTAAGTTTCCCTTCAGTAGAAGTAAAATCCTTCAAGTCTTTTAAATCCAGTAAGTTACACTGCATTTCTCATTTATGTCTATCAGCTGAAAGAAAATAGAATTACATGTCTCAAGACCAAGGCAAATGTCACAGGTGCTGGCTTATTTCTGACATTTTCTTTCAGATATAACCTCAAAACAATAGTGCTTATTACTCAAATGAACAATGAAAGAGCATGTAAACCTTCAAAATTGATTCATGAAAAATTGTCCTGAGTGCTCATCTCAGCACTTCTGCAATTTATATATTTTTTTCCTAATTTTAAAGATATTAGCTATTTTCACTTTGCTAATATAATGAAATGGAAACAAAGCATCATCTGCTGATCAGTACTTTCAACCTGGTCTGACAATCTGGAAAATGATTCAGTAGAGCAAAGAAATTTTCTTCAGATGGTGGTGTTGTTTCATTTACATTAAATTAGCATTGCAAACATTGCAATAATCAATGTAAATTCCAAACATGCTCAAAAGATTACTCTTTTTTTCAGGGTCTACATTTAATTTAGGGGCCTATTTATGAAGCCTCAATAATTTGTAGTCTGTTTTTTTAGGGGGAAAACTCACCTTTTTTTTTTAGATTTAATATATCCCAAAGCTGCTAAAAATCTGAATTCGAAAATACTCTGTCTAAAACCTGTCGAAGTCATGTAAGTCATGTGATCTGCTCTGGTTTTGGTATGAAAATTTGATTCTGATATGATTTTTACAGGAAGGCATCTAATTGTTATGTTTTTTTTGTTAGTAAATAAAATAAAGATGCTAGAGAGGTGGTTAATTAAAGGTCCAGTAGCATTTTAGTCAATAGCACAATATCACAGAGTTAAATATCCTATAAACTGTAAGCGTGGTAGTGAAGGCAGCCAGGCAGGGCAACTCCAAGGATAACTGTGTATAATTTATAACAGATAAGCTATTCAGAGAGCATTGATTTTGGTACTACATTGCTGATAAATAAGGGTTAGATGTCATTTGTGGTTTATGTCAATAGTGGCAGCACTGGATTGCAGGTTGTGTAAAGCCTTCAAAGTGAAAGTATTAAAAAAAAGTAAAATTTAAATTTGTAGCCTCATCAGATTTTATGAACAGCTGAATAAAAACCACAGTAACGTGCATACACAATAGCCTGAATAATGACAATAGGAATCTTCCACGGAGGCACGGAATTAAAGTATGTTGACAGTGTATTATATATAATAGCAACTAACAAGATGCAGTTTCAGCACAAGTACAAAATAGGTCAGGCAAGCATAATTACTGCTATTCCGTCCTCAGCTAGGCAATGTTGTCACAGTTACTTTGTTTCTGGTTCTTATGCAAAGTTTTTCTTCTTTCTTTTTTAAATAACATATCTTCACATCATCCATACAATCAGATGCATGGCAATAACCATATTGCAGATTTTTAAAAAAAAAACTTAAAAAAGAATATTATTTCTCATTTAGCTTCTACAATTCTGTCTTTAAGGTTTTTAACTTTGTTGGGTTGTTATGTCTCCTATTTGCCATTATAGATTAATGGACAGATTAATGGGCAGTAACATCTGCAATCCTTTCACAGTTCACAGCTAGTACTTTTTTTTCTCCATCAAACTGCAGAACCGCATCACATGGGCAAAATTGCAGGCAATGCAAAAATTTGCCAGTGCACCTACATGTTTGTTCCTGCATGTGTTGAGAGATTCCCATTCACTAAGGGGCACATTTACTAAAATTCAAATTGATCAAATTTTATGGGAAATCAAATCCGAAGAAATTCCCTGTCACGACCGGCACCCAATACCAGAACAAGTGCCAAGCATCCTGGTCTCGGCTCGGCTTCACCAGTAGTGTGACCACCGTTGGGCTTCGGGAGGAGCCCTCAGCTTACTTGGATGCCACCTGGACTTAACGAGAGGTGCAAGGCGAGATGTTCTGGCTGGCAAAGGGGCACGGCTGTTAGCAGAGTCTTTTGGGCCGAAGGTCATGGTACAAATGGAGCAGGCAAGAGAATCGTCAGACAGACTGGGTCAAGGCAGGCAGATATCAAGAATCGTCAGGCAGGCAAGGGTCAAAACCGGGTAATCAAACAGATGGAATCAGGCAGAAAGGTCAGAGTTCGGATATCAGAATTGTCAGGAACAGGCAGGGATCAAAACCGGAATAACAGATAAAGCTTTACAGGAACAGACAGCACAAGGCTTCAGAAACCACTAGAATCAAGATTCTATCACAGGCAGTCAGAATGGGCCTTTTATAGGGGATAGAATTTGCGCGAAAACACGCTGGCGCAAAAACGCAACGTGTTTGCGCCTATAAACAATGCGCAGTCGCACCGCGCGCGCCCTAAGGCAGGCAAGATGGCACCGGAAGAGGACCATGCAGGCGTCCCGCCGCCCCACTAGACCACCAGGGCAGGTAGGTTTTCTTACACTCCCTTACACAATTATTCCAAAGAGTGACAAAATATCAGGACAAAATCAAGTATCAAATCGAATTGTATGATCGACGCTCTGAAAACTTGATTTTATCTAGTTTTTGCTGCGAATACTCGACTTTTTTGGATTAACGGCCACAAACCCCAATTTTTTTAGATTATACAGGGCAGATCAGGATGTCAAGAAACAACTTCAGGGACATCTGCATGTACTTCTACATGACCTTGACATGTCTGAAATAGTGTATTTTCGAATTTGGATTTTTAGCAGCTTTGGGATATGATAAATAAAAAAATGTTTCCACAAAACGTTTTCCAAAAACATGGCAATCAGTCAATTGCTGGTTGCAATGTCATAACTCTGCCCCCTGATGCAGTAGACACACACCATCCAGTAAATCATCTGCCCCGCCCCTGGCATCAGCCATCTTTGCCCTAAACATCATCCACCCTTCCCTCTTTGTTATGAATGTTTTGTTAGCAGGAGTCAATTACGCTGGGGGACTATCTGAGCAGTGGCGAGGACCAAACATGGAGTTACTTCAGTTTGCCCTGTTTAAAAATAGAAATAAAAACCATCAATATTTTTGCAATCAGCAAATTCAGCACAAGCCTCATTCTTTACACTCATGTTAAACAAGGGGTATATTTCCCTTTAATGCTAATGGAGGATACAAGAAAATACAAAGACATTTTAATTCTTAGATTTAAAGTCTGTAGATGAAATCTATTAATAAAATCTAATCTTTCACAAACAACATATGTATAGGCAGTGCTCATTCATATTTGGCAAATTAAATGCACTTACCAATACATGGTTTAAACATTGCTTTTGGATTACGCATTTGAATACATTGTGCTGAAATAGTTTACCCTGATAATTTCACAAAAAATCATTTGGATTAAGACCTCTGAGGTCTGTCTATTCTTGACCTGTATATGGCCATTTTATGCAGCTTTAAATACACAAGTTGCTGGCCTCTGTAAACATATACAATTTATATTTTACAGGTGTCCATCAGGAATCATACACGCTTAAAACAAGGCCAAGATCCAGGTAAGGATACTTTGGATAAAACCGTACTGTATTTCTCATTTATCAAAGTGGCATGTCTCTGCTAATGCTTCTTTTGGCAGTGCACCATAGCTTCCCTAGCATACTAGGCATTCTGTTCTAGTGTGCCATAACTCAGTTTAGCAGCATGAATTAAGATACTTGTGGACGCTCTGGGCATTGCCAAAAATTTCTTCTGTTAGAAATAAATGCATGAATGCTTGATGTATTCATGATTGCACTCAGTACATTGGGCACAGGGCCCTCATGTGTCCTGCCAGTTGTACCAGGTTAATGTGCAGTATCCTAAAATATTGCCCATTCCCAAGCTAGCTCCAGGGTTTACGGTTCTTAATTGTGTTGTGCATTTCTGTAATATTTTCACATTGCAATAAAATGTTTAAACTGACCTCCACCTAAAAACAAGCCTCCAGTGGTATTCCTACAACTTTCAGTAATTAAAGAGAAAGTTTATCTGAATAGTTACTTTTTTGTAGGTACAAATAATCTAAGGGTATGAAAAAAATGATTTTTTTTATAAATCAGTAGATTAGCAATATCAAGTAAGCATATTTCAAATATGGATCTACCTTTGTCTTGCTCAGCAAGAAATGGCATATAAAATAATTATTGTCTTCTAAATGTGTATCTGACCTGTTTAAAATACCTTTAAAAATTGAAGGGATGATATTGGCCTATACTGTACTTAAAATATCCATACTGAAGAAAATGTATAAGCGTGTATGTTTCTATATGTTTCTATAGTTCCTTAGTGGAATATGTTATTCACTGTGTTTTATTTGTAGGGAAATAGATTATTTATGATGTTTGTAAGCATGGGTAATCAATTATTTGTGTGGGAAAATAGATTATTTATACAATATAGATTAAGCTACCAGTACCTCAAGATTACAAAAAAAATCCAGCCATTGGAATGTATAAAACAACTAGCAATGTTCCAACACTGTGGGGCATATTTATCAATCAGTGAAAAATAGAGCTCACCACAGTTCACCAAAGGGGACCTCCTCAATTTTCTATTCACAATAATACTGCCTGTGGCAGGGTGTTTTCATTCTAATTTTGGTCAAGGGTCACTGTTTGCAAGAGTCATTTAAGGTAGAAATAACCACCTCCCTCCATTAGGATATTATATTAAAAAAAAAAACATTTCGAAACCTCCAAAAGACTGGGCAGAATTGTTATTCCTTTATTAACAGCTGTTGGAGATTTGTAAGTGGATTTGTCATTATGTTCACGTGAGCTGACAATTATCCTTGGATCCTCTAAGGGCTCTTACACACAAATGTTTCTGCCTGTGTTCCCCCTGCGGTAGATATTTCATGTGTAAGGCATTAACATCGAAGACTGTTTTTTCAATGAGTTTATACTCTGCTGCAAGAAAGAACTGGACATAGTTGGAATGCAACAAGTTTGAGGATTTTTGTTTTAAAGTTTTTTGCTCTTAATAAATCTCTAACATTTGGTTTTGAAAACTCATATTCAAATTTGTGAGTTTTAGCTCAAAAACCTCAAATCACTGTATAAATTTGAATTTGAATGCAACATAATGTTATAGATGAAAAGCATGCTGTTTCTCAGAGAATAATTTGCTTCTTAGCATAATAAGACCAAAATAGGCCAAGGAGCTGTGAATGCTCTCTAAATAGGCACATGCAGCTAATTTGATGTTCTGCCATCTTTGAAAGCAGGAACATATAGTGATAATATATAGTTCAACTGCCATAATTTGTTTAGGGAGTGAATATACATATTGCAAAAATCACAGTATAAATTTAATTAAATTATCCTTTGAGAGCTGAATCCACAATGTCACTTTGTGCCACTTGCTCATAGTCACAACTAATTTCAGCTACCAGTAGCTACTACAGTACAGGTAAAAGTCTAGGGCAAAAAAACAAATACTTGTTATACTTATACTTATTGATATTATTGTAATGTATCATCCCTGACAGATCGTATTCAAATACATCAATAGAAGAAACAATGAAGAAAGTTGAAGATCCTCCTACACCACCTCCAAGGCCACAGAAAACACATTCAAGAGCTTCTTCCTTGGATCTGAATAGGATAATTCAACAGAATTCGCCAGGTGATTATATTATACTTTCTCCCGCAAACTAATGTCAGGGAAGAGCTGGCAACTGTATGACTGCACTAAAATGCCTAATGTACTTTGAACCTATTATGTTTAGTTCAAACATTATGATACACATCACACTGTATGGCAGCAAAGCATAAAGTGAGGTGGTTATTTACCTGCAATAGCACAACACACCAGGGACTAATCTAGTAACAGGAGCAAAGTGGAAAATCAACTGCAAATATTGCATTTGTTGTGCAACAAATGTCCATGAAAAAATGGGCACCACAAATGTGCATATATTTATACAGTTGCATGTGATAGTTGGAAAACAATAACATTGCATCAGTGGACAAGCTATATACATAAAAACAAATAAAAACCAAAAAAAGAAGCCATTGAGGATCTGCATCCCTTTTTCTCTTTCCTTTTTTTTGTGGTGGCATACTGACAAACGTGGGATACTTAGGGGCCGATTCATCAATAGTCGAATATCGAGGGTTAATTAACCCTCGATATTCGACTGGGAACTAAAATCGTTCGACTTTGAATATCGAAGTCGAACGATTTTGCGCAAATCCTGCGATCGATCGAAGGATTTTAATCCAACGATCGAAGGAAAATCCTTCGATCAAAAAATCACAGGCAAGCCTATGGGGACCTTCCCCATAGGCTAACATTGACTTCGGTAGGTTTTATCTACCGAAGTAGGTGGTCGAAGTATTTTTTAAAGAGACAGTACTTCGATCATCGAATGGACGAATAGTCGAACGATTTTTACTTCGAATCGTTCGAATTCGATCGAATTAGATCGAATTTAACCAATTCGATGGTCGAAGTACCCAAAAAATACTTCGAAATTCGAATTTTTTTACATTCGAATTCTTCACTCGAATTTTGTAAATCTGCCCCTTAGTCAAGGTAACTAAATCTGAGCATGAAATCAACAGCAGATTTGTATTATGCAGGGAATATTGTACCCCTTCTGTATAATGTAAGAAATCCAGATTCTGTGAATATATATTTTTAAAATTCATAGAACTTTACTGTGACTTCTAATATGCTTTTATATACATTGCACATTACTTGTTACAAGGCACATATTTGATATGGCCAGGTGACCACTAACCAAAATTTATAACTGCTAACTTTTTTTAAGCAAGGATTAACAGGATATTTTTTGCTCTTGTATGTTATTTGTTTATTACAGCTGCTCGAGCTGGCTGGGTTCCACCCCCTGCTTTACCACCCCGACCTTGTATATCACAGGTAAACAACCTATACACAATTATGCATACAGCTATAGCAGCAAGTACAAAACAATGCATGTTTTTTTAGTAATACAAATAACTATTATACTATCATAAAACAAAAAATTAAAAGTGTACCTTTTATTGTAAATACTGTGGAAATATAGACAAAAATCCATGGAATCGCATAATAATATAACCGACATGGGCACATTAACCAGATGGCAACAATGTCACTCCTATATCATATACCTTATATAAAGATGATTCTCAGCATCAAGATGCATCCCAGTGTCCACCAATCAAATCAGGTTATAAATATTTTGATTTGGAATGGAATCCGATAATTATTCCTTATGCCCTTTTCAGGGTTATGTTAGCAAAAGGGAATTATTAGGAAGTCCACATGTCCATCTGCACAAGCAACCATCTTCCAATAGATATCCATATTGGCGTGACCAAACTCATTAGAGAAAAACTGGGCTACCTTTTCATACCATTGCGTTAATAATGTCTCAAAATCATGTAGAATGATGTGCAATTTCTACAAATAATGCAATCATCTCTTTGTAATGGATTATTTTGGAATTTGATGCATTTATACATAAACTATTTAAAGAACACCACTTCTTTTGTTTCTGAAATCATTGTGTATACAGCTGCTCCTTATCGTTCCTCAATCCTTAAAGGAATTGTTCAGTGTAAAAATAAAAAACTGGGTAAATAGATAGGCTGTGCAAAATAAAAAATGTTTCTGATATAGTTATTTTGCCAAAAATGTAATGTATAAAGGCTGGAGTGACTGGATGTCTAACATAATAGCCAGAACACTAATTCCTGCTTTTCAGCTCTCTTGGTTTACACTGATTGGTTCCCCCGGTTACCAGGCAGTAACCAATCAGAGACTTGAGGGGGGCATATGGGTCATATCTGTTGCTTTTGAATCTGAGCTGAATGCTGAGGGTCAATTGCAAACTCACTGAACAGAAATGTACCATGTGGCCCCCCTTCAAGTCGCTGACTAACTCGGAGTTATAGAGCTGAAAAGCAGGAAGTTGGATTCTGGCTGTTTTATTAGACATCTGTTCACTCCAGCCTTTATACATTACATTTTTGGCTAACTAACTATATTAGAAACATTTTTTATTTTGCACATCCTATCTATTTACACAGTTTTTATTTTCACAATGACCTGTTCCTTTCAGTCAGACAGATCAAGATTTGTAATTAAGACATAGCATAACTAAGGGATTCATGATGAGTGATGATATTTTATATACCTTAGTTAGATTTAGAAATTACCCCTTTCTCTCATTGTATTGAAAGATCAAAGATAAATATTAAATCGATATGCATTATACTGAATGCATTTATATACTTGCACAGAATGGAAAATAAATTATAACAACATGACTGAGACTTCTGTCAATCTGGTCCCTGTTAACATTCACTAATTTTACTGACAGAATCCACATCATACCTCTAACACAGACCAAAAGATGCCAATCCAACAGCCCAATTTTGCAGACTTCAGGTCACAAGAACAGGTACAGTATATTGATATTTATTGCACTGTTTATTAAGTGTTACTCTTTGGCAACAGGATCATGATGCATGTTAATACTGTAGCCTACTTTCGTTTTTTTTACTTGTTTTTATAATTATTAATCATTTTCCATACCTCAAATGATGTTCAAACTAATTTCCTGCTGATATAGCTGTAAACCCTTGCATTTGAATACATGTAGTCCCTTTCCACCACCTGATTCTTTGGTGCTCTACAAATTATAAATTGAGTGTGGGTAAATAAATAAGTTGGGTTGCATGAGGTTCACACTTAATTAGGCTGTTATGCCCTTGTCAAGGCCCCTTCTTCTCTAACCTGTATGTAGTGAAATTGGTGGTAATTCTTTACATGTAGGGCAGCTTAGTGGTGCTCTGTTCCATTATATGGAGGAAAGGTTAAGCAAAAGGGGTCAGATAGGTAATGGGCCACAAGTCAGAATTATAGTATGTGGGCAGGCGTTGTCATTTAATTGACCACCTATTCACTGAAAGTCTGGAATGATGGCTAAACACAATTAATTACCCTTATGCCTTTCTTAAAGGAACAGTTCAGTGTAAAAAAATGGGCATAGGAGGGAGGGCAGGACAGAGGAGTAAGCGGCAGAGGGAGTAGGCAAGACCTGCAGAGGGGAGCGAATCCGGACTAGGGGTAGGCAGAGGAATCTTGAACAGCGCCCCCTACATCGTTGCGCCCTAGGCAGGTGCCTCTTCTGCCTACCCCTAGTTCTGACCCTGGTACTAATCAATCTTTATAGTTTCATCTAATGATTGTTGCAAAAATAGCAGTACTCTAGTTGAACATATTTAAAACCAGCCTATAAGTACATTACTGCTTTCAAACACACAATGACAAATTATTATGAAAACACAAGGTTGATTATCATTTATTTTATACTTTGCAAGTTTAGCAATCAGGAACTGGTCTGATTGTACATGTACAAGGGTTCAAGTATTACTTTTTTCTATTTGCAGTTGGTGCCAGTCACTAAGGTTCTAAGGCTTATGACCAACAGCTAGAGGGGTATTTACTAAGACTCACATTTTTCCAATTTTTTAATTAAACAAAGTGGACCTAACTCCCATGCACAAATTTACCTAATTTATCAAAAAACCAGACTGAAAAAGTAGGTGCTGGAAAAAGTTGCAGCAAAATTGTGATGTGACACTCGAATCTTGCAATTTTTTTTATTTGATGCCCAAAAAACTCAACTCTTGTGGGTTATCAAACGAAAACCAACCTCAAACCCTCGAAAATCATAGAGACAAGAAACATCTTCAAATTGTAAAAGGGACATCTGCCATTCACTTTTACATGACTTCGAAAGGTTTTAGCTGGTGTATTTTCGGATTCAAATTTTTAGCATCTTAAGAGCATAACAATTCTTCAAAAAAAAATTTTTTTCCTCTAAAAATGTGAGTTTTCTCTGTATGACTGAGAGGAGTGCAAGAGTACAAGGTTAATGGTTCTCTGCAGGGTGCATTACATATTGAAATATCAAAATGTTGCAGATTGTGCAGTTTTGGACCCTTTTAATTAACAGATTAGATTGTATTACAGTACTGGATTATAAATATAAATCAAATAGCTTTGTTGGAGAATGAACATTCATTTTTTTTTTGGTTGCTTATACAGCAGCATGTTTTCTAGTGTATTTCCTTTTAAATAAAGAATATTAAATTATAGATATTTAAAAATTACTGTTTACTTTAAGAATATAGTGATTGTTTACTGCAAGATGGCAGATTGTTGATTGACAGAAGGCCCGTAAGCCTACAGAATTATACTTCTGTTCCTCAGCAAAAATAAATGAGCATCAAAACATTTTGTGCGTTCAGCTTAGCATAAAATGCTCTTTTCATGGTTTTGATGCTGCTAATATTTTTATGCATTTGACAGCTCTGCGTGTTGCCAGCTCTCACTGCAAATTGGTAGAAATCGCAGATGAGGATCTGCAAGAAAAGGCCTTGTTATCTGTCAGTGTAAAGAGTAAAAACAACACAAGAAGATTGTCTGTATAAATGTTCTCTCTTATGATGACAGATGGAAAATATCTGCATAAAAGTAGAATATCAGCTGTGTACCTAAAACTGTATGCATTAGGGTGGATACTGTACATATGGGTGGGTAGGGGTGACACTGAATTTGGATGTGTGCTTGTTCTAGAATAAATAACCCCAGGATATTTAAAGGAGTAGTTCACCTTTAAATTAAATGCTTAGCTTTTTGTTTACCAGCTCTCCAGTTTGGAATTTCAGCAGCTAGCTAGCTAGCAATTTGCACTAGCAACCAGGCTATGATTTAAATAAAACATTTAACGGTTAAAAGGAGAGGGCCTAAACAGAAAGGTTGGACAAGAAATCAATCATTATTTGGCTTCTGGGGTCAGTGACCCCAATTTGAAATCTTGAAAGAGGCAGGTGATCGAGGAAAATAATTTAAAAACTTTAAAACATTAAAAGACAAATTAAAAAGATACAAAGGGCACATTTACTAAAGAGCGAATTTTCGTTAAAAAGACAATTCGCAACAATATCACCTACAGTATTCACTAAAAGATTAGCAAATTTCCTTATCGCTTGGTGAACTTTCACTGCGTCTTCCCAGGCAAATTTTCGCTCAGGTGAACAATCGTAAATACCCAATTTATCAAAATTTAAATATGTTACCCTTTTCACCAAAATGTCACCAGGTTCTGACTGGCGAATGAATACAATGAAGCTACAGCCTTAAAATTATTATTATTATTACAAAAAAGTTTTTTCATATTTAAAGTGGGAAGTTGTATCTTATTTACAATCTTTTTTAACATTTGAAGCTCATGCCACATTTGTTTTAGGATGGGATCATGGAGAAGTACAACAGAGGATCTCTGTTTTCATTTTGCTTCCTTGGACATTTTTAATAAAAAGTGGCCACTTTCAGCAATTTCTACACAATTTCAACAACACTATAAATACATACATATGACCTTAATATACTCATTAAATTTTAGCTAGAAGATGTCACTGTTTCTTTAAAATGCGGAACTGCCATGTGCTCAGGGCTCAGTTTTCCCTATTCACTTCAGGATGGAGTGATTTGTTTTCAGCTGTGCTCTTGCAGCCAGAGGCCCCACATGGGTGGTGAGGTTCTTGGTGGGCTCAGGGATACCAGGACCCCGATAATCATTTGGGAGTTCGACTGGAGTCCAATGTCTGGAGCTCCAAGGCAGCAGAGAAAGTAGAGGAGCTCACACTCCTAATAAGTGTTGGAGCTGGCCTCAAGATTTCCATGATATTCTGTAGATGCCTGTACCAGTTCTGTGTGAGCCCTCAGTGAGTCTCTGCCTGGGGAAAGGTATTGGAATGGCTACAGCAAGTGTCCCCTATGTGAGAACAGGTTTGGCTCAATAGCCTGCTATGTGGGAGCTACTGCCTCTATCCAAAGGAGAGGTATTTGGCGCAGGTAGCTATACATCAGATAAAGAGCTCGTATGACAGGGACTGTGTTTGTCCAGCAAGAGCAGGAGTGTGGGACTGTGTCCTGGGTATATACTGTGCCAGGAGTTGGAAGACCACATGGGTAACCCAGGGCAGGGTTTATTTTGAAATGTAATTGCATTTTACCTTTTTTCCTTCAATTATATAAAATTCTATTTGTTTGGCGCATTGTGTGTTTTATTAATTGTTCCTAGTGGGGCCACCCATGTGTGCATCCCCGTATCCCACTAGGTGGAAGCACTGTGTCAGAGAAAGTACCAGTACCTTTCATATATGAAAGGGGATTCATGCCCTGCATTGGTAAGAAACTGTATTTTTATTAAAGGTGTACATCCTATAACACAAGAGGTGTCAAAATAGGGTTACATAACACTAGAGAAAATTTGTTATGAAATTTTCGCGCCAAAAAATTATTGCTGACGGAAGCAGGCCAGCGTTCTCTTGCCGAGATGTAACTCTGCATTTGGACGAATGCGCACAAAAGAACGGCTGGCGTAGTTGCACGAAGTCTGGTGGAGACTTCCGAAGTGAAAATTTGCCCCAAAGAGTGAAATATTCTATACCATACTAAAAATTAACTGTAAGGTTTCTTTTAATATGGTATTGTTTTTGGATTGTTTAAATTTGTTTTGGAATTTTAACTGCTGGCTGCCTCCTTGGCTCTCTGGCACTAGCAGCCAAGCATTTGCTTTATTGTCAGAAAGAAGTATGAACAGGAGAGTACTTGAATAGAAAAAAGACACAAAAAATAATGACAAAATTAAAAAAATTGTGTCACAGTCTGCTTTCTTGTTACTTGTCCCACTGACAGGTTCTCTTGAAGTTTTTTCCTGCTTTTTGCACCATTCATTCTGCATTTTGTAGAATTCCACTAGATGGCACTTTAAGGACATCACAAGTTGATGTATTGTACTACTGTATATGTAGCAATCTTAGATCACTACTGAAAAAGAAAGCAAAAGCATTTACTGGTTCATTTTCCAATCAGTGCCACAACATTTCAGAGATATTCAGTAGAGGCCATATAAATCTCATAGGCTTTTTTCGTCTATGGACATATGGCTTTTTAAGGAGTTTTGTGTTAATGTGCTTGGCATTAGTAAGAGTAGTAGACTTTGATAGGTTGTTTGTTATATTTCTCAGGGCACAATGAATAAAAAAAGAATTCTCCTAATTGTGGTTAAATTTTTGCTGATGCAAAAGTTGGAAATGGTGCAAAAGTTTGAATGTGCAACCCATTTTGGCTTCTGGTTTCAGCATTTTTGGATGCTAGGAGTCATAGGCCTGAAACAGCTAAAGGTCGGCAAGGTGGACATATATGCATAACATATGCAATACTTTTTACTTAATATAGTACAGTATGTAATTTCTTCTATCTACAGAAATCAGAAAAATTGCGAGCAGCCCCACCATAGACAACAGTCCCACCTAGATATCCATTACAGACAGAAAGATAGAGAACTACACAATTACATACAGCGGGCCCACAAATCTTCTCAGCTAAAAGGTCCCACCTCCATCCCTCAGGTTGCTGTTTAATTACAACTGAGAAGTATGTTAAAATAACACATAATAAGGAAGTACACTTTCTTTAAATGTCAGCACCTAATATATATCTATTTTATAAATTAACCTAAAAGAAAATAGTAATTTATGGAACCAATTTTAAGACCGAAAAGACCACTATATGGGCTATAACAAGTAGATGACTGGCCAACCACTATTTTATATACAGTATATATTTGTTGGCTTCTAAATGATTTATACAATCCATGGGGAAACTGATCCAGAACAGGCTTTATGGGGAGTGATTTTTAATAATACCTCCCTTCTCCTAACAGAATAAATGTAGAGGAGCCAGACTGAAATTTGGTGGGTTCTCTTGTTGCAGCATCTACAGGTAGTCATTATCCTACTTACTGCAGAACAGTTCACCCACACACACACCTTTTAAAAAAGAAATAGGATCACATCACAGAGGAGCAGTCATATATTTGTTGTCTGAGTTACCATTTATTTAAAAGACATTTAAAAAAACCAGAAAGGAAATTGGCTTTCTGAACAGGCAAGCTTCAACCTCGTATAAGAAAATTTATATTACAATAAATTCCAGTGTCACTGCTCCAGAGACATCATCGGCATTGGACGTTTTGTAGATTTCCTAGGAATTAGCCATAATGTCTCCTGACTCCATGTTACTTCCTAAAACATGCCTTAGATGGCTTCTGGAAGGACTAGCTCACTTTCTGTTCATATGATATCCCTGCAGAAAAGAAAATTGATGCCTGCTGATATTAAGCACGCTGTTAAAGTACTTATGTAAACTGTACTTTACTGGTGTTCATTAATTGCAATAAATCAGGGAGTTTTTTTCTGGAAATCTGTACTCATATAATCTGCTAAAGCACCATTCAGTTGAAGCCAGAATAGGAGACTCTTTGGGGAGGTTTTTCCTGTATAATATTTAAGTATTATTGTAGCCATGTTTTAGGTCTTGGCACAGTGCAAGGGTGACAACAGATAACACTCTGTGCATAAAGAAGGGACTGTGTGTATGAGGCTTTGCAGAACAATGGAAGTATCTACAAACAGCACTTGCTCTAGTTTAGCTTGGAATGCAACGTTTTTGTGTTTTTAAAGAAACATCACAAAGGAGGTTGCTACCTAATGGCACTGTTCTTTGGGGTGGCACAAAAAGCCCATAAATACATTTTACTGTCTCAATAGCTTCCTTCTATATAGCTATTCTTTCAAACCCTAGCTATTTCAGCTGCTGACATTTCCATATTTCCTCCTTATAACTGTTTTCTCATACCCCCGTGTCTGTTGGGGAGGGCAGCACGATGATGAGCTGACAAATTCAAACCCTTAGTGGCTCAATTATAGGTTTGAAGCAACATTGTATTTGCACAGAAAATGGTAAATTCCATTTTATGGTGCTTATATTTAGTTTTATTACATTCCTTTGTTTGCCAGTATTAAAAGATGTATATGTGTAAAACTCTTTACACACAGCCTTCATACATGAAAACAACTATAACTAATGCCTCTTAGTACCAAGCCTCTATGGCAGCTCTGATTATTTTTTCAGAAGTGTTTCCAGACAAAATGCAACATATGGCATTAAGGAGGGATAATAAAATTATGAACAACTCATTTTTACATGATACCTGTAGATTAAAGTCTTGCTGTTTGTGCTGAAAATGCATTGGCACTTTTATTTCACTCTTCCTAGTTGCCTTTCTTTCTAATTTCTTTCTCCAGAGGGAGCGGGTAGCAGAGATTGAGTTACATCCCCAGACGAATAAAATGCTGCCGCAGACAGAAGAGAGCAGTCCTGCCAAAAAAGTAAGATGGATGCAGCTCACATTTGGTGCACAGATCTCTCAAAATATTTCTCATTCAGCTCAATTTCTTTCTCCACATTTATTTGTTACCTTTTCCATCTGACCATATTTTTTACATGCTTAAGGGATAATATTTACTGATTGCTGTTATAAAGCCTAATTAAACTTTGTTATGGTTTTGGTATCCATGAATGTCTAGTCTGTGGCCCAGCAGCTGTTATTAAGTTAGTGTGTTGGGGGATGTTTGTTCAGGAAATGGTGCGGGAGTGCAGGTTGTGCCTTCCTGAACTAGCAATCCAAATTGGCAACATGCAAGCTGGTAACAATGAAGCTATGGAGGTTCTAATATGCATACAGAATTCTAGACACAGATCAAGTAACAATCAAGAAATATGCATATGCATAAAATGAGGCACAAGTGAAGACCTACATAAGGTGCTGGTGGTAGGGTCTTTGCAGCAGAGACAGAGACATGGTATAAAATTAGGATCAAAGTGGCTGAGCTCATAAGTGTGCCCAGGCAATAGTATATCCTATACACAATTTAAAAAAAAGCATTATTAACAAATATTACTGAGAGTAACACATACAGATATGTTTGGGAAAAAGAAGAAAATTAAAAAAAAAAGCTGAGAGAAGCATATTCAGTGGGACTAAATATCATACAAGAGAGGTTTTGTGTACAACTTTATTTTAGTTCTGACTTGGGCAGTGTAAGAACTTTGCATGTTCTCGCCATGTTTCTGTGGGTTTCCCCAGGTGCTCTGGTTTCTACCCACCCTTCAAAAATAAAGTAAAGGCAAGATAATTGGCTCCTGAGGAAAATAACCATAGTGGGTGTGATTATGATAGGGACAATAGATTATAGAGCTCAGTTATGATGCATGTATCAATGAAACTTTTTAAATGGGAACTAAACCCCCAAACCCCAGCCCCCCTCAAATGATCTCCACTGGTCTCCCTTCCTGCTACCTCCCCACACAGTATGTTCCATGTACCATTCAAAAGAGTTTCTACTTGTAAACCTGTCGTAAACAGGCGCCATCTTCTGCCTTTTTTGATCCTCTTCTAACAATTCGCTGACTCAGAGGCTGCAGGAGCATGTGCATTTGAAACTAGGTCTGGGAGCAGCTTTGCATGATGCTGCAGGCTCAGTGTAGGCAGGGACAAAACTAGGGGTAGACAGGTGCCTAGGGTGCAATTTGAGGGGGGGTGTTATTAGCTTCCTACTCTTTGCATGAAGCACTGCAGCATTGTAGGGGAACTGGCACAAGCAGTGGCGAGCTGGGGGAATTCACTCGGGTCCAGCAGCGGGTGAGTTCAAACTGGTGCTCACCCAGTCTGTTCTCATGAATTGCAACTCTGTGCCTAAAGATTTCTGAATGTGGGCTGCGTCAATTGGGGCAGCAGACCTGCACCTAAAGCATCAGATGTAAACTCACTTAATTATGAGTGCTGCAAATGTTGGGATAATAACATGTTGGGATAATAATACTGGGATGTGTTTGTTTATGAGCCCTGATAAGTTTCACTGACTGATGTAAATAATAGTCACGTTAAAGCTCAGAAGAATAGGTTGGTTCAGTATAATTAAAGGATGATAACATAATAATTATTCTTTATTTATATGCAAATATGTTACCATGCAATGATTATTATTTGTTTTGTATAAATTATACATCAAATCAGATTACAAACAAGACAAGGAGGTAATATATATTACAAAAGAAAATTAATTCATGGTTTTTGGTAGCAGTTGTTCCAAAAAAACTGTTTGTGGGTGGAGATTCCCTCTAAAAGTATATAGAAGTTATTTCTCAAATGAACTTATAAAGTTAGTTTGGCACTGGTCCCTTCTGCTTATAAATCAGTGTTTAGTGTTATAGTACTTTATTTTAGAAAACGTTTCAGTCTTTCATTATCTTTGATATCACATTCAATATTAAAAATTGGATCTTTGCCTAACCTATTATTTAGCCATGTTGGCTGCCAAAGAACAATGTATCCCACACACTGTATCAGTTTCCTCTTAACTTTTTAGGATCTGCTACTAATTCTCAGGAGCATGGTCTAGTTATTGGTTTGAGCTAAGATTCTTCTCTGCATCTATTACAGGATGGAGTGGGATAGTTTTCATAAACAATGAATATTGTGCTCACCACTAAACAATTTCAGATTATTAGGTGGAGGGTGTGGCCACAAGAATCATACAGACTGAAAGAAGACAGACATTTTGTGCATTATTATACCCAAAAATGCCCTCTACTTTAAAGAAAACAGGGATTGTTTATTCATATAGTGCAATATATTCACTGGTCAACAAGATCAAAGTCATCCCTGGTCTAACCAACCCTACACTAACCTTTATCTGATTCATTAAGGATTCTAGTACTTTTTTGAGCATTTCTACAGGGGCTTAGTTTTATGTGTAATTTGCTTTGTTACCCAGCTTTAATATATTGCAGTATATGGACAAACAATGGCTGTATTGTGTAAAAGGGAGTTGTTTTACAACCAAACTGTTGAAATGTCCCTAATATATGAGTGCAGATGATCTTCTTTCTGTCTGTATGATAAAGTAATAAGGCGGGTCTCTCATATACAGAAAAATGCCATTTGACACCCTTGGTATATATACTATTTCAAAGAATTTCATGGTCATTTCTGATGTAATGTCCTGAGGGATGACATGTATGACATTTTGCTTTTGCCTCACAATAGGCTGCTCAACAGATAAAACCTAATGTCTAGTTAGTGCTCAAAATAAATATTGACTTTGTACCCAATGGAAAACTCACATTCCTGAACTATCAGCTTGCGGGTGTTAAGTTACTTAATTGCTCTCACCCAACTATTTTATCTGATTAGCAGTACCTGCAGAGAACTGCAAATGATGCTCTGTTTTCAAATTCTTCTCAGAAAAGAGAAAGTATCCGAAATATCCGAAATCCAAAAAATTCCAAAAACTCCCAAAAAAAAAAAAAAATTCCGAATTTTTCGGGATTTATTAAAGTCCTATGGTCTTAATTATCAGAGTCCAAAAATCCAGCATCTCAAAGCTCTCTGGATCCTGTATTAGTCAATGGGGAAGGTCCCAGCTGCTGTCTGTACCGATATCTGATGATTTCGGGCCAAAAAGTCTGCATTATTTTAATGATAAATAAGGTCCATTTGGGCAGTTGGAGTTGCTCAGATTTCTAACTTTTCTATACTTAGAAAAATTCGGACCTTGATAAATAACCCCCTTAGTTCTGATGTTCTCCTTTTGCATGTTCCCTCTGTGATAGCAGATTGGTTAGCAAAAAATCAAACATGTCATATCCAATCATGGATTTTTAAGGAAAGCCTGTAGCAAGGCTTGAGTATATTCAACTTCCTCCTTCTCCAGTATTGATGCTGCTTACATTTTCTACCTGAGGCAACTCCTGCAATGTCAACCCCCTTGCCTGCTTACATTTCCTGCTTGGGAGTCTGTGGGGGGGCATCGCTAGTGAGGAGAGTGCAATTGCACTCTCTTGCACTAGAAAAGCCGAATTTTGGAGATGTAGTGCTCTATATTTTCTCTGTATAGGCACTTAACTAGACACATACCTTAATTAAATGGATAAATGCAATCATTGAACATGTGATATAAAATTAAATATGCATTTTGTTTGTGCCTCTAAAGGAAATCTTGCTTAGCCAGCCTCCAATGAAACCATTAAGACGCAAATTTCTCACCGAAAGTCAAGTACTGGAAAACCATGAGTTGTCATCTGTATCAAGTGTGACGTCATCTGTTGCATCACTCAAGTCTCATCCTTCAGTTCAAAAGTACTTTCATTTATAAAACAATTGCTAAATGTTTGACATTTGATTGTTCTGTAAAGTGGGTTTTAGAAGTACAATATAATAATAATAATGAGCAAATAATTTAAATTTAACACAGTCCCTTGGTACAAACTAAACTTCATGAATCCATATTGGTGGCCAAACAATCCTTTTGGGTTTATTTAATGTTAAAATGATTTTTTTTTACCAGACTTAAGGTCTGATGATACAAATTAGGGAAATATTTTTTATCTGTATTCTGTTCCTTATACTTTTTTAGAATCTGTTCATAGTAAGTGCTTTTGCATCTGCTCTCTAAAACACTATCTGTTAAATGGAGTGCCAACTTATCTTGCGGTGCCTAACTCCCTAAGAATAATGCCAGCTCTTCTTTTACTGTCACCTCTCCTGTAAAAAGCTGTTATATTATTACCTCTCCTCTAAAATGCTCTTCTTCTAAATTCACCTCCCCTCCAAAAGTTCTTCTTCCACCATCACCTCCCTCTAAATAAAAGTCAGGCTTTGTCAATACTACATCTGATCTCTTCCAAGCTACTATGCATTCCCACCAGAACACAGCTTTCACAGATAATTTTAAAGCTGAATATTTTATTTTTAATACCATTTGGAACATTGTACACCAACATTAACACAGGTATTTTGCTTGTGTAGGACACCATCAATAAATCTTTAGATTTTTCCTAACATACTCTCTTAGCTACCAGCCTTGAATGGTACAGTTATCCAAACTGTAGTAAATATTGAAAGAGTGTAATTTTAT
This sequence comes from Xenopus laevis, assembly GCF_017654675.1. Classification (NCBI taxonomy): domain Eukaryota; kingdom Metazoa; phylum Chordata; class Amphibia; order Anura; family Pipidae; genus Xenopus; species Xenopus laevis. The sequence continues at coordinate 98,684,073 of NC_054373.1, forward strand.
GTAGGCTATCAGAAAGTACTGGCAGAAGGAACGCCTTCTGTTACTGGCAGCAGACTGAAACATTGTTGTATACACTAATACATTGTTTACAGACAAGAAGCAATACACCACCTTTCATTTTCCACATTTCCACAACTTCTGTATTTCTGTGCATTTGTCAGCTATTATTGTTATATAAGGAACATTTCTAAAGCCATAGGGCATTTCTAGATGTTCACTTGATGATATAAGTAGAAATTATTGAACCTACAGCAATTTTTTTTAGGAAAACCCTATATAAAACACTTTGGAAAAAGATGTCCTGTTTTGTATACCAATGTTTTACATACCAATGAAGCAAAGTTAAATGGTTATTCTGACAATGTATATCTGTGTATCTATAATATCATTGTAGCCCGTCCTTGAGTGCGCTTTAGCAGTGTTGAGATTATAGTGTGGTTTTGGTGTGCCTTGATTCCAATGCTTTCCAGATACCTTTGTGCTGTGGGAAACTCCCTGCAACTCCCAGCAGTTAGTGTGCGTGTCCATTTAAACATCTTACCTTTCGGGGGAATCATGTAGGTCTCGTGAGGTACAGCTTAGCTAGAAGAAAAGTGTCAGCAGTCCAGGGGGTTCCTTCAAACAATAACTTTTTTATTGAATAATTGCTAGTAGATCTTAGTCACAGCATTCAAGCAGCATAGAATCATTTAAGGCAAAACATGGAAAACCTTCACATGTTGAAATATTGCAAATAAATTCCTTTTAAGGGGTAGTGCCACCTGTCTTGGTGATTTTCCCCAGCACAAGGGGTCCCATGGGGTATCTTGCTCCTCTTGCTCCTGAACTCACCCACTCATGTCCCTGTCTGGTGGCTGGATTACCGCGAGAGTGCTAACCCCAACTGCTGTCTTTGTTGGAGCCAGAAAGATGCTCACTAAACACACTCCCTCTGACTTTTACTCCTAGAGCGATTATTACACAAACTTCTACCACTAGATAAACTTTCCATAACCAGGGCCTGTCACCGGCTCAGACCCACTCCTGTACCCACCTCCCCGCAATGTAGAGAAAAGCAAGGAAGAGAGCCCGAGCACATGCACAATATCTTTTTATAGTTTTAAACTCTGAAACCTACTGGGCAAGCGCTGAACTTAATCCAATTACAATGGACACAGGAAAGGTGCAGTAGCTGCTTGGGTGGATTGAAGGACCACTTCAGGTGTACAAAATACAAGGGGAAACTGTCTAAAACACTTACCCTCAGCCTTTTCTCCTTTGAATGGCTGCCCCCAGTGCTACACAGCAGCTACACAGTCGTTTTAGTGTAGTGTAGGGCAACATGGCATTATATTTTTATTACCGTAAAACACTTTCATTTTTTGATGTCCTTTAAGAGTCAAATGTGCGGTTTTCAAACCGGAAATTCATCTCTTCTAGGGCAGAGAGTGCAATTGTGCTCTCTGCACTAGCGTCCTGGACCCCCCCCCTCCCCCAGAGCAGGGGCCAGGATCACCCTTGAGAACAGATGACACAGCATTTGGGACCTGGAAAAGCAATATTTAATTTAAGACCATCTGCTAATAAGCAGGAGAGTTAGGTTGTGAAGATTAAACAGAAAGTGAAGCTTAGCAAATGAAGTGATGAAGAGGCAGGGCATGAAGATAATAGATAGTGTTGTGAACCTTTTCTACATACCTATTATTATTATTATTATTATTTATTGTTATATATGAATGAAATATTGATGTTGAAAGAGAAAAACAAAAGGAATACAAACATAAAGGATGTGAACAAACTGAGAAGTTAGGTGTTTTAAAAATACTTCAAAGGTAAATGATAATTGTAATTGGATAATTGCAGGAGTCCAGTGCATGTTAACTCCCAGGAAACTAACTCCCAGGAAGCACAAAATTACCTCTAATTTAAAATTTCCATATGTGTTTGCCAACATAAGTGTGCACAGGTCAGATGAGGAACTAACCAATTATATATGTATACAAATGTACATTGCAACTGAACTGAACACTTGTTCATCTGGATTGTAAGCTAGGAACCAACATGGTGCTTTGTACTAGGCGTAAGATGGAGTGACTATTAATTTGAAATTTTACAAACGGCACTGGTTCTCCACCCATGAAAACAATGTATATGCAATTTTTATGTATGCAATATATGGCAGAATATGTTTTGCTATTGATTTCCAAAATGGTATTAGAAATGTGCAAGAACCAGTTAGGATAAAGGAATTCATCATTTGGTCTCAGATTATAAAAGGTTGCCATTCTCCTCCTCTGTACTATTGGTCATTATTCACCAGTGAGTGACAGGGAAGATGTGGGATGGGTAACAGTGGTTTAAAGCTATGACTGAAAAATTACCAAAGTTTGGGTACAATACCACAGAGGTAAGGAGAAAGTTCTGCAAGTTTTACAGTAGGATGAAAGTGGTAAAAATAGTGATTGGTAGTAGTAAATAAGTGTCCTGTTCATCTGTCCTGCATATGAAAAATATGATTTATGGGAGGACCATTGTAAACTAACAGCTTTCCATAGTTTGGCCTAAGTTACTAAGCACAAAGTTAAATTACCAACTGCTCCTAGCTATGCAAGTGGAATAGTAAGTCATTGTCCATTCTATCTTCCATGTTGCTACATGTAGGCTAGAATGGAGTTGACATCTGTATACTTTAATAGTAGAAAAAGTGAGTGCATTTAACACATTAATTATATGTGGGACACCCACAGTTCAGCACAGTTCAACAGTAAGCAATAATGAATATGCTGACAAGCTGTTCTAATGTAAAATGTACAGCATCATCCTCTCATCCCAGCTACTATAATCCAGTGAACAAAGAAGCTGATTAGTGCCGATTATGCCTATTCTAGGTAATGGACATAGTTTCTATCCCAAGGCTATAGCATCCTTTAGCTGAAGGGGGCCATGCTTTGTTAAACATTTTGCTAGGAACAGACATTGCATCATATGCCGACTGCTATAACTAGTTTGCTGACCGAGGCATGACAAAGTGATTGAAACAAGTGAAAGGCATAAAATGCCCTCTTCTTGCCAAAACATACAGACCATTTTGAACTAATTAAAGAACAGGGATGCTTACTTGTTTGCTTTTAGCTAGACCCTATACCTTTAGGTAATGGCATGGAATCTATTATCTGGAATGCATTAGACCTGTGGTTTTACAGATAAGGGGGTGTTTCTTTAATTTGGATCTCCAAACTATATACCAACAAAAAACCCTAACATTAAACAAACCCAATATGTTTGTTTTGCCACGAATATGCATTCATGCAGTTAGTTACCATCAAATACAAGGTACTGTTTTGTTATAGAGAGAGAGATTGAATCATTTTAAAAATTAGAATTATGAGAGATGGCCTTCCTGTAATTTGGAGGTTTTCACCAGACTGTTTATGAAGCAAGCACAATCTTGGTTTTTCTATAAAGGACACTACATCTAACAAAATAATAATCATGTTTTATAGCTATCAACTCTTTATCATGCAAATATTCTAGCCTAATATTTGCAAAAAGCATCTTAATTCATCTGACCTTTACATCGTGAGCTAATTGCCCACATGTGTTTGGTGTGTGGCCTTTTAGCGCTGTGCAAAAGTAAAGCATTATTTGGTCTGGTCTTTACAAACTTATCCTTCTTGCAGGCAGCCTTCCAAAAGGAAGAAAGCTATTCAGACAGCCATCCGGAAAAACAAAGAGGCCAATGCTGTGCTTGCCAGGTTGAATAGTGAACTACAGCAACAACTGAAGGTGAGGATTGCATTGAAAATTGCACACTGTAACCAAGATTGCCCTATTTGTGAGCTGTCAGAATATGTTGATCAAATAGAAGGTGGAACAAGAAGGCATACTAATGATTTTGTACCCGTAAACGATACTGACTAAGCAAACTTTCATAATGTATCTTGGTAAGAATATCAAGATACAACATGATAGGAGGGCTTTCTGAGGTATCAGCAGCTATTGTAGGCTGGAAGAACAATGCTATACCCCTCCAGTTCCTTGCACATTCCAAGGCAAAGGGTATGCATACAAAGGAATATAATGATATTATTACCAATGGTGTATATAGTACCAGAATAACAGTCGGGCAGATGGCGTTGCGGTCACCAGACTCTTTTGCCTAGCTGGGGTTTCTGCTCCCCTCTCTGCATGTTAGAAAGACAGACAGCTCTCACACCTGACTGGGGAAATAGCTGCTTGACCAAGTGTGAAGTGAGTAATCAGAGTCCTTTCCACCAGCCTACTACAGGGGCCAAGCTCAGTGACCAGCTGTGCAGCAAAAGACATCGCTCACCATTACGGGACTGGACATCTTGCCCCTAGAAACATTGCTTTGGAGATGGAGCATTTAAAATATGTAGCCACTCCCAATGCTGGCAGATAGGATGTTGGTACAGTGTTGGGAGGGGGAGGGCGAGTGTAATGGATAAAATCGTTGGATTCTTATTAATTGTTTTTCATTTTTTTAGGAAGTCCACCAGGAGAGAATTGCCTTGGAAACTCAGCTTGAACAGCTACGTCCTGTTACAGTCTTATGACCATCCAAGAGCTTGCAAAAAAGCAGTAGAAACACTTGTAAAAGGAGAGCTAAATGTGCACATATTTCAATACCTCCATTTCTGTGTCGTGGTGCTGTAAGGCCTTCACGCTATAGACTTTTGTGTTGTTTAATAGCATTGGGGAGAAAGTAAATGTTTCCTGCTTGTTTACAATGTGTACATACTGGAACACATGCTGGCAGTTGCAGCAGGCTGCAACTTTTAATTTTACAGTTAGTGAAGTCAAACTCAGATCATCATGAATAAGTGGCAGCAAAAAGAAATGTTGTAGCTGTGTTTATGTTGACACAAAAGTCTGTTGTGTGAACAAGTCTTAACATTAACAACAATGTAATCAAAATTGTTTTTATTTCCTGTTGTCTATTTAATACAAGAGAGCAAAAACAGTGTTAAAGTTAATGTCCTTCCTTTTATAGTACACTGACTGTGTTTTGGTTGAAAGACACAAGATTTTTTCCTTGTTGAGTAACATGCATTTACATAAAGAAGCCAAGTTGGCTTGAAAAGCAACTTTGGCTGACACCCGTTCTTCAGAATTTCTCACAGCATTTGGGTTGTGGGTGATGTTTGACAGCTGATTCTTGGCAGGGGAAATGGCGGAGATAGCATTTCTATTTTTTCTCTTCAGATCTGCTTAATTGCTGCAATTTATAAATGGTGCTTTCTCCACCATTGTGTATACTATTATTTGCAGTTTTCCATCTCAGGCATTAGAGGCTCAAATTTGATGTGCTGGATGGAGCCTCCAACATGGCAATAGTTAGTTTAAAATGACTCGTAGGCATATTATTATGCTTATGAGTACTGGAAAAGATGGAGGTTTATTAAGCACATTATACTGCAGTTTTCTCAGTAGAGAAAAAGTACATTATTCTCATTTATCAAGGGCTACTTGAGTGCTTCAGCAGTTATTTTTTTTTTGTATTTAAACTATCTGATAAAGGGGCTGCTAGAACTTTTCATATGCGTTTCAAAAAGAGAGGTCTGCACAGTCAATACTAGACCCTCAATAATGTGCTCTGAGCACAGAATATTAGTAATGTATTTATTTTACCAACATATTTTGTTGTGCTGTACCATTAATTCTTGAAGACACAACCAGACAGAAACAAAACAGTTAAAACCAATAAAACTGGACAATGTCATTCATCATATCAACTGCCCTCTTTTGACTTTATTTCTTATGTATTTCTCCTTATATGTTCATGCTTTACTTATAGCATACATGCTGGATTTTACCACTGTTTGCAAACATGGGAAGTTTTATAACTGAAATTGACATTAAAAACACAATGAAACAAATGTTCATGTGGTTAGCAGGCCTTACATGTGATGGTTTACAATCTAGTGGTTGGGTCACGATACTGCTATGCGAAGGAATTGCGATGCTGGTACCAATGGTTTGCAAAAAGCTCCTACATGGACAGATAGTGGTAAGGACAGTCAAACTAAGTGGACTTCAAAAGAAGAGAATGAAAGTGATATAGCCCTTGATTTGGTAACTTATAGGTCTTCCTGTATTAGATAGTATTGTCATGGTCACCAAGCTAATGCAAGCAGCAGATCTTTGGATCCAAAGCCACCAGAGGGCTAGAATTTGACATACCGGTGCATAAACCAGATATTATGAATCATGTGGCACTCTTGTGTTTGAACTATACTCCCTTTGCATCTTGGGGGATTTTTCTGGTCAGCACTGGAGGGCATTAACTCCACCCCTTCTCCTCCCTTTTTCCCTCTATTGCCACTTAAAGTATTGAAATGTTTTTCATGTCTGATAATGTTATGGATGAATTTAATGTGCTAGATATGATGCAGTTACTTTAATGTCCATGAATGTTGCCTTATTGCAATGCACATGTAACATAGTATGTATGGTTGAAAAAAGACAAGTTCATCAAGTTCAACCTTTAATGCGTGTAATGTGTTTTGTTTTATATATCTTTAACCAACTTAAAACACAAGGGACCTTTAGATTTATATAAAGATTTGCAATAAGCTATGTTATATACATATGTACTGGAAGAAAATGTTTCATTGTATTATTTATCCCTGCAAACCTATACAAATAAATACTGTTATTTAAATAACCGTGGCTCATATAATAAAACTAGTAAGCTCTAGTAGACTCTTTTTTATTATTATTATTATAAAGTTCAGGGAAAGTGAAAATTACTGGCGGGTCCAATATGTAAGAAAACCCTAGTGATAGCAAATGCTATCACTAAAGTCCTGCTAAAAAAGACCTTTATTCCTATTTTATCTGGTGGTGTTTGTCAGAAGAACACATTCCCATACACCCCTAAATACAGTGCCCCCAATATAGAAACAATGCATAAGTCCTGATCCAAAGAGTGATGAACTCTACAGGCTCCATTTCAGTTATATTCTGGGAAATCTCTATATTGCAGGTTGATGTAATTATGAGATCCCATACAATTAGTTAGATCAATGTCTGCTCTGTTTTGTAATAGACTGTCTCAAATGCCATGTTAAAAAGATACACTGCTTATGTGGTTGTGGTGTATGCAGATTGGGGTGTGCTTAAATCATCCCAATTTTTTATTTCAGAATGTGGGCTTGCTGCATGATTTGACAGGCCAAACTTTCATATTCTGCATGACAAAGGTAAATTAGAGAGGGTGTAGCCACGGATCATGCTCCAGGCAGTCTGAAATTGTGCGGAGGTAAAGTATATGTTGCACAGAAAGTTTTCAACTGTTTTAAAGTGATACTGACACTAAAAAATGAATTTTAGCATATGAATGTACATTAAATGTTACCTATAGGTCATGTTGATCATTTTTTGCTGAGAGGTTTGTTTTTGTATATAATTGTTAGTTGAAGTTCCTAAGCCTGACTCTCTGACACTCTGACTTTGCCAACCAGACTGTCCCATCTCAGCCTGTTAGTTACAGTTTCTAATGCTAACGGACTCCTGCTGCACAAATATGGCAGCCCCCTCATACAGGAACATGGGGGATCAGACAGGTAATGTAAAAGCATTGTGCAAATACTTTATGGCAAAGTTAGAAGTAGCTTGCAAAGCCAATATTATAATAGATGTAAAAAAAAGTTTAAATTCAGGTGTCAGTATCTCTTTAACATCCACTCCTGTGGTTTAGAATTCACATATTTACATAAAACAACATTTGGAAACATTGCAAATACTTAGGGGCAGATTTATCAAGGGTCGAATTTCGAGGTGATGGAAGTTTTTTTAAACTCCCATCAACTCGAAATTTGAATACAAAAAACAAAATGTATTAATAAAATAGAATATTTTAAATTCAAGTGAATAAGGCTGTATTTGATCATTCTAATCGAATTAAAATCGTATTCGATCGAATTCTATTCAAAGTATTTAAAAAAAAAATGATTCCAAATAGGTTCTAGGCCATAGGCTAAAACAGCAATTTCGGCAGTTTTAGAAGGCGAATAGTCGATTTTTTTGAAAGACAGTACATGATCAATTTCAATATTCAAATTTTCAAATTTTTTTTCAAATTCAAATTGAATTTGGACTATTCCCTAGTCGAAGTAGACTAAAATTGGCTCAAAATTCGAATTTAAAAATTAAATTTTTCAATTCAACCCTTGATAAATCTGCCCCTTAGTTGATATACTAGAAGCCTAATCCAAAAAGTAACAGAATGGATGCAATTATGGAAAGTTTCTAAAATAAAATCACAAATCACACATTGCAATTGTGTAGCAAATCTATTAAATAATATGGATAAATACTGAACCTAGACAACAATTGACAACAGTATTCGATTAACAAATTATAACTGAATGGCACCTTCATTAGATATTTCTATATAGATTGTCATAAATTCTGGATAACAGCAAGGTGAAAGAATCATTGCAAATACTATATCCACCAAATTGCTGTTCCCAAACATCACAACAATTATATGCCAAGGATAATTTCCATCAGCCCTTTCATATTTCCACCATAGGTCTATGTGACACCTATAACATTTAGGATTGTCTACATTTTCTTGTTTTGAAAAAGAGCCCCAATGTCAGGTTCTCTGGTAGGTGCGAGTAGGCCAAGTCCAGCATTGTCTGTAGATTGATTAATGTCATTAATTGTTGTGATTCAGCTCAGTTAACTATGTATTTTCCACTTATATAAGAAGATCGGTGTGCAACTCGACTGTTCAATCAGGATTGCTATGTATGATGATGATGATGACCTACACCATATATGTTTAAATATATATTTAAATTCCACATTAATAGATCAAAACATGGGCATGGTTGTTAGAGGGTTGAAAATGAGTCAAGTGCAGTAGTGATGTTGAACGGACTCACCATGCCCACCAAGTGCAACATGTTTTGCACTTTGCATCCTGCTTTCCAGTTCATAAATTACCCCTTTGGACTTTCAGCTTTCCAGAGAGTTTATACACTGCCAACCATGTCTCCTGCAACTTACGTTCATCTATGTTACACCTCCTTTCCAGTACCATATTAATTCACCTCTTACACAAGAAGTAACCCCACTCATGGCCCAACCTTCTCAACTTTCAGGCACTAGCTTCAAAAAGCAGCATTGATAATCCACTGACAGGCTTAGGAAATTCGAATAGCTTTGTGAGGTGTAGAAAACGTGCTGTGTGTAATTGTAGAGATTAGACAGACAAGACACATCTTTCAGGAGAAGAGAATGGTCAGAGAAGAAAGATGGATCATATAAAATAAAGGAATTTATTACATGTAAAACAACGAAAGTATATCCTGATTTTCTCTACAATTAATAATACATACATACATACTTACTGATGTAAAATTGATTTCCAGGTGTGCCTCCCTGGACCAAGAGCCATAACAACAGATAAACAATAATGACAAAATAGGGGCGCCACATGAAAATAAAACTTCTCCCTAAAGATACCAGGTAACACTCTCCAAAATAGTCATGTTCATTAATAGTATGTTACAGAATGGCTAATGCTAAGCAACTTTTCCATTGGTTTTTATTTTATTTATTTATTTATTTTTATAATTTTTAATTATTTACCTTCTTCCTCCAGCTTACAAATGGTAAGGTAATGGTAGGGTAATTTGGACCCTAGCAACCGTATTGCAAAAATTGGAAACTGGAAGGCTGCTGAATGAATAACTAATAAAGATTAGTTGCAAATTGTCTTAGATTATCACTCTCTACATCGTACTAAAAGTTATTTTAATGAACAACCCTTTTAAAAGTTGCCTCCCTCCTGGACCAGCCCCACACCCCCTGGACCACTCCCCTTCCATATATAAACTGAAGCCCTGCAGCGTTTTTTCATTCTGCCTGTGTGTGTTTGGAAAAGCTAGTGTAGGGAGAGAGCTGTTTAGTGATTTGAGGGACAGTTGATAGTAACTTTGCTGGCTAGTAATCTACTTGATACTGCTCTGTATTGTAGGGACAGAAGTCTGCAGGGATTTGAGGGACATTTTAGGTTAGGTAGCTTTGCTGGCTAGTAATCTACCTTCTACTGCAGTGCTCTGTATGTAGCTGCTGTGGGCAGCTGTCCTGCTGCTGATCTCTCATCTGCTGACTGCTGCCTGTAACCCAATAGTCCTTGTAATGACTGCTTTTATTTTCTTTTTTGTTTTTTTTACTTTGCTACTGTAAGAGCCCAGTGCTATTAGTCTAGCTGTGTTGGGGAGTGGGACTGGTGTGCTGCTCCTCCTAGTAGTTCACCACTACCAGCACCAACCAGAGTCAAAATTGTTACAAAGTATCTTATTTGCACCTGTTAGCTGTTCTGAGCTCTCTGCCAAAAGCTAATTAAGTTAGAAACTGTTTTTTTTCTGGCTGTTCTGTTCAGAGAAAAGAGGGACTGGTGTGCTGCTCCTCCTAGTAGTTCACCACTACCAGCACCAACCAGAGTCAAAATTGTTACAAAGTATCTTATTTGCACCTGTTAGCTGTTCTGAGCTCTCTGCCAAAAGCTACTTAAGTTAGAAACTGTTTTTTTTCTGGCTGTTCAGTTCAGAGAAAAGAGGGACTTTCCAGTACAAAAGAGGGACAGGGGGTTGAGTGGTCAAAAGAGGGACAGTTGGGAGGTATGCAAGTGCCACCTAGCTGTGTGAGCTTTTTCACATTCTGTCTAAATAACAATAATAATTCCGTGTCCGTAAACATCACCTGAGTGATGTTTTTACAGCAGCAATAATATATTCCGTATCCACTACTGCCTTGCAGGCATTGTTTGCCCAGTCTTTAACCAAGTGCCACTTAGCTGTGTGAGCTTTTTCACATTCCGTGTCGAGAAACATCACCTGAGTGACGTAGTGTGATTTCTGCCCTTTACAGCACAAAACGCAGCGCTGTGTCAACAATGTATTTTTCAGATACATTTTTGCCCTTGATCCCCCTCTGGCATGCCACTGTCCAGGTCGTTGCACCCTTTAAACAACTTTAAAATCATTTTTCTGGCCAGAAATGTCTTTTCTAGCTTTTAAAATTCGCCTTCCCATTGAAGTCTATGGGGTTCGCGACGTTCGCGAACCGTTCGCATTTTTGGAAGCAAGTTCGCGAATATGTTCGCGAACATTTTTTCCGCCGTTCGCTACATCCCTATTGCCTATAGGTCATTTTGATTAATAGGGCTGCTTTTGTAAGTAAATGTTACTTGAGGAAGTTAAACCTGGCTGTTTTGCCAACCTAACCGTCCCTCCTGAACCTGTCATTTCAAAAACATATTGGATTACACTTAGTTTTTGCCCTTTGCTCCCTGCCTTACATATAGTAAATGAGTGCTGTAGTGTTTTACTTGTAACACCCAATGCAATAAGGTTGTTCTTCCTATTACATGGTGTCAACTAGGTTTTTCCATTTACACTTAGGATGGGAGCCTGGTGAAGTCCTTGTACAAGTATATATATATATATATATATATATATATATATATATATATATATATATATATATATATATATATATATATATATATATATATATACACCCAAATGAGTGGCTCTGATTTTTATTTTAAAATAAATTCCATATCCCAAATATCCTGTGTGCCTTTCTATAAATAATACGTTGGATTCCAATCTGCCAGTTGATGCCTTATAGCAAATGTCATACTCCGTGTGCCTAATTTTAGCAGGTACCCATAGTATAGTTAGTTTAGATTTCACTGGAACATCACAGCTGTCCCTAAGGGTCGACCTTCATAATCCAAGAGAAAGAACAATTTCATCATGTGACAACTGCTAAATAATAGTGTAGGATGTATCTGTGTTACCAACTGAGATCATTCTGCACAAACAACATAATATTTTATTCATCCATTCCTAAATAATCTTTAAAGGCGAATCCTTATATATATTTTAACTGTGCTGGCATGTGGTGTGCACTTTAAAAGTGTTTTTTTTTTTTTTATTGGAGAGGTACAGAAGGAATCTAGTAATGCTTTAGTGTAACACTTTGTAAAAATTGTCACTGTACCATGACCAAGTAGCATAAGAGGAAATTCAGCAAATACATTAGGGGTTATTCATTAATAGTGTGAGTACAGGAGCAAAAAGGGGTGCAGCTGATTAGTTATCATTCACTTTGAACTTGCAGCAGGGCAGTCTTGCATTTTGCACCCTGTGCCAGAAAAAAAGATCCAGCATGAGATGCAGCATGCAGCATGGGCAAGAGCATAGCAGTCCTGTCTTTACCTCCTATCATTAAGTTCAGGACACCTTTGCGGGCTGCACCTGCTGGAGCTCCAGTCCCTATGTGCAAGTTTGGGGTGGTTAGGGGGCTGGACAAGGGCTGCAACATGCTTCCCCCCTTCTGCCATTGGATACTGGCTACAGTGCTGCTGAACCCAGGAGGTAATATAGGTCACTGCATTGTTTTTTGGAGTACAACGACCTCCAAAAAGATCAGGGCACAAAGTGCAAAAAACATGACAGATTGCACTTTGCATTCTGCACTGCATTTAATAAAGGGATACAGTGGCCCATATTGTGTTCCTACTTGGTAGATTTTAGCTTTGCTAGTCTTTTTGTCAGTCTTATTTATCCATTTTTAAAAGAAACCAACTGTTTCAACAAAAGTTGCTAGACTTTCAGGTTTGTAAGCACTGCCTGTCTCCAGACAGTAGCAGAGAAACTTTGCTGCGCTTACAAAGAAATCTAAAACAGTTGCAGCATGTCAGAGTGTTGCTGCTGCTCAGGAGGGGAGCGGTTAACACTTAGGACCTGTTTGATGGCAGATCAATATTTTTTACTAAGTGCTAATGAAGTCTAGGAATTCATAATTACAGCAAGCAGACAGGAGCCATTTTGTGAACACTGTTATTAAGACAAGCCTTGTATCATCTCAGAATCTTGTTTGTGCACCAGAATGGGGGGCCTGATGTCCATCCCCATGTACTGGCTACACAATTATATGGTAAAGAGAACGGGGGAATGTGGGGAGAGCAGTGACATCTAGGAAGTGCTGAATGAAAAGTGAAAGTAACTGTCTGCCCCGCCTCTATGCCTAGGCATAGAGGAGGGGCAGACAATATTTGATTGACAGCTGAGGTTTTTAAATGAGCTTACAACAGCTATAAATGCTTTAATAAAAAATAGAAATTAAATTTCATGTTTAATTTGAAAAGGACTTTTATTATACAGATTTTTTGTGTCTGGTGACAGGTCCACTTTAACTGAACTCTAACACACCACAGAACAGGAAAGTGTCTGACATCTACTTTTATAAATATGTTAATTTTCTGGAAGTGGCCATGAATGTGAAAAAAACAAACATAATAAAAACTACTGGGGATCCTTCAGATTCCCCAAAATGTTTAAAGGGAAAGGAAAGCAACTATATCTACAATATGCATGGGAATAAAGACCATAACTGCTAAAGATGAAATGCCATATTTTGAAAAACTCCATATTTTGAAAATAGGCTACTTGAATATTTTCTTTGTAGTGGGATATTGAAAGCCCTGTCCATAGCTGCCATGTTGGGTGGCACCTATTATGTGATTCCGATGATGCACCTTTAGGGTAAGGCCACACTTGGGGTTTTGGGGAGATTCGGAAAACAAATCGCTGCGTGTGATTAGCGCCAGCGTTTTCTTCATTTTAGCCGGCGCAGAGTGAGGGAAGGCATTTGGGGAGATTGGTCGCCGCAAAGACGAGGCGACCAAATTTCCCCAAAACGCCCAGTGTGGCCTTACCCTTATGTGTAACATCAGAATGCACCTAGTCCAAAGTATGAGTTTGTATCAGCAAGATAGAATTTAGTGCGCATGTTCTGATAAGATGGGATGGGGAGCAAGAAGAGACAAGTGCCAAGCCAGGATGAACAGTTTAGCTACTGCAGATTTCAGAGTCAACATCGCTGAAACGGAATTACCATTATGCGAGCACCAAGGAAAAATGTGTATCTTAGCAGTTGTGCATCATCACCATGATCACTACTAATTTCAAGACTAAAAATGACTTTTCTCCTTAGACAAATAGGTATCATTTCTTGGTTGTAATTGTACAGAGACTGCCCTGTCTGGGAATCCACTCTTCTACTCAAAGTTCAGGAAATGGTGAGGATGAGATGCATAGTTTAGTGGGCCAAGTTCTCATATAGCACAGGTAGTGAAAATGATGGAAGATATCATCTTGTCATTTATTCAGCCAAAGAAAAATAAACCTGTCTACCTGTCTACACAGGTGTTGTGTGAACACAAGCACAATACAATGTGCTCAGGCTATTATAGGGAACAAAAGCATTACATAAACCATTTGTGTTCATTAAAGGCAATGAAACCCAAAGTGCAATGTGATCTCTTTGTCCTTTGTTTAGAGGGCAATGAGGAAAACTGCAGCCGTTCAGTATGCTTCATAGCACTGGAGGTGGGCTGGAGTCAGCGATGCCTGCATCCTCCTGTACAAAGCTTGCATTGTTTATGGGTAATTTTGTTTTTTTCCTCTGAGTTTCATCAAGGCACATGATCTCACCTGTTGCGCCTGTTGCTTAAAATATCAAGCCTTTGTTTGGCTTGGCATTTAAACTGCCCCATCTGGTTTGTAACCTCTGATGCAGTCAATAGGTATATTATGGGCAGAGAAGATACAAGTGTGCATATTTATTAAGAGGAAAAGAATGCCATCCATAATTCCTTGAACTGTGCAATAGGAATACAGAAGCTGTAATGAGCTATACAAGAACAGATCAGTCTTGCTCTTTAGTTCACAGTCTCTATAAGAAGGGAACTAAACACAAGGTTTGTGTTGGGGACATTGTGAGTGCTCAGACTGGGTTAGTGAGAACAAATGGTGGGTGCCAGTGGTTCTAGAACAAATAGTTTCTCAAATCAATAGCTTGGCAGGTTTAACCATCACTATTCAATACAACTGTAAGTGTGGTTTTGGGCCTACACTACTCTATACTCTGCATACACATCCACCCTCCTTACTGAATTAAGAAGCAACCCAGTCTTTATACAATCTGGTTACCTGAACCTGTCTGTATTTCTTGGTATTCTATCCTACTATTACACAATTTGATATTAGTAGAGATCCATAGTTTGTATTTATTTCAATGTGTCTTCATCATCAGTATGACCACTGATATTACTGTTTATGT
Organism: Xenopus laevis; assembly: GCF_017654675.1. Classification (NCBI taxonomy): domain Eukaryota; kingdom Metazoa; phylum Chordata; class Amphibia; order Anura; family Pipidae; genus Xenopus; species Xenopus laevis. Next base: position 98,699,229 of record NC_054373.1, read on the forward strand.
GACAGGTGAAGCGGTATGACACTGATCAATGTGATATTTTATTTGATTTTAACCATTGTATTAACTGTAGAGGTGTCACATGAAAGTCCCAACCAACAGGATTAGTGATATAGAAATGAAGTGCACAAAGATGAGACTCAGACTATTACGTAGAATGCTGCAGCGTTTGGAATAGTTCTTTATTTGAAAAGAAGGGTTCTAGAACGAAACTTATGGCTGTAAGGTTGTAATGTGATATGTTCACATTCTCATGTAGATCTTGTATTCTGCTGTTGTTGGAATGTGCATGATTATTAACCACTAGTAACTATTCATAGTCAGTCCATGAAAATGAATGTTTGCAATTTACTTACCCTTGAGAAATGTATTTGATAAATCTGTTGTTAGGTGGGTGAAGGGGAGTTTATAAGATACAAAATGCAAAAAAAAGGAAAGGTTGTGGGAGCACTCCATGGCTCAATAAAAATGTACTAAAATACAATGGAAGTGCTACTGATCTGGCCAAATTAACTACAGACATAGAAAAAAGAAGAAAAATTGGTCAATGCACATTCCCTGGTCCCCTGTCATATCAATAATCTATGCAGATGCATTTATTTACAAAGACAGGGGTTTTTTAGTTACAAAATTATGATCATAAGTTTGATAAGCCACCATACCACGTCAAGGTAAAACCCATATGGCGGTCCCTAACGATTTACCTATTGTCATAATTTCAAATGCTAAAGCCTCCCGGCATAAGAGCATTACCTGAAATAAAAGGTCTCCCGACCTGGGCATTGGTTTTCATCATAGGGCTTAGTCCTTTATAAGATAACATTGCCTTCTCTCAGGTCTCATTTGCTTTGTTTTCATGAGCAATAGTGATGGGCAAATGTGTCCTGTTTTGCTTTCCCCAAAAAACGCTTGTGTCAATTTTGACTCCAGCGTTAAATTCAATGGGGGTCCAAAAAATGCTGACAGATTTGATGTGATCAACTTTTTTTTTTTTTTCAAATGTATTCGCCGGTGTCAAAATGTGGCAATTTGCCGGGAATTTGCACCCATCTCTAATGAGCAATGGTGAACCATTTTTTTGAATCAAAGAGTCTCTTTGGGTGAGGGCACATGGAGCAATGGCTCCACTGCTGTCAGCCTGGATTTTTTTTGCAGGCTGAGAAAAGAGGATCCGCTACTTAATGCACCTCAGTAAAATCGCCTTTACAAGTACAGCTTCTGGCTTGGCTACACAAAGCGGACTCAAGTGTGGATCAGCCAAAAACTTAGCTTCTCATATTGAAAAATTTGAGCTCCCAATGGAATATCATTTTCCTTTTTAGCAACTCACACACAAAATTCCCTTTTCAGTGACAAAAAAGGAAAAGGTTACAGAAGATGTAGGGGAGGGCAGAGATGCGCATGAAAACAAAGTCGAGAAATGAAAAAAGATACAGAGATCCACACCCTGAATAACATCTTACACCACCCTGCACTCAAAGATCCAAGTTAAATAATGTGAAATTGTTCTATGTTAGCAAATCATTAAGAATAAATTAATTTCAAATGCTGTTTTCAACAATGTTTTTTTATGGTTTTAAAGATATGGGTAAATATAATTGTAAATTGAAAGTAGTATCTGTCTGTTTACATTCTCTGCACTGCTGGCTTTGACTCCTGAAATAATGTTGCAAGCCAGTAAATAAAACTGAATAAAAGGTCTAGAGAAGACCTGACTGGAGAAGACCTGTAACATTGGTTTAAGAGTCAGAAAACAGCTGCTTTTAACAGTGAGTACATTTACAAATAACCTTGAACCCATTGGAAATTAATAAATGTATATTGGAAACTTGCTTAGAATCATATTTAATTTCATTATGCAAAGAAACCTATATTTAGATCCCTCCAAATGTAAAATCTGGTTGCTAGGGCTTAAGTCACCTTTCAGCCAGAGAGCAGTTTTGAAATAAAGATAGGAGATGACTAGAAAAGGGCCCCCCCAAAAAACAAACTATACAACATAATAATAACATTACAACTGAAGCCTCGGTTTTCAGGTTGCTTGGGTCAGTTTCCTGAAAAACTAGTTAGCATTTTTCTTTTGAAGCCTATAAACATCCACAACAGACTAATAATTCAAAAACATAAATATAATTTATAAAAAAAAACTGTTGAAAAGTTCTTTAGATATAAGATAATATGCTAAAAGTTAATGTAAATGCAAAGTGGCTATTTCATTATATAGTCAGATTTTTCCCGAATGTGGATTTGCAGATCTAAAGCTCAATTTGAGAGTATTCATCAAATTAATGAAAACTAAACTGAAGTCTGAAAGCTCAAGACAAACTGTGGTCAGGGTTTCCTGTGCAGCATTTTGCCTTCACTTTTGAAGTGGTTTTTAGTACTGCCCACATTGCAACGCACTCCATACTTAATTTCCACATTATATATATAGGCCCCTCCAGTTTTTAGGAGCTTTGAAAGTTCAAGTATGGAGCACAATTGTTAAGGATTTGCAAGCTCTCTGTGGGACATTTGAACTTTTTTCTTCTCTTTTTCTGTTTCCAGCCTGTTTCATGGTTCACAACATTTTAAAAAAAAAAGTCAATTTACATGATAGTGTTTTATTGTAACTGGTCTCCATTGAATTTCTTGCTACAGTTGAAAAGTGCTCTAGGCTTGTAACCCCACCTCACGTTCCATCTCTGATAGCATTATACTAGCCGAGTGTTGGGGAGCAGCCAGATGGCTCTGCTCCACCACATATTATTTTCATTTTTTTCTAAATAAAATTCTTACTTCATAGGCAGTGCATTTTTAAATAAATGGCCAGGTTTCGATTAGTCTGTTTTGTGGGAATGTAAGTGTTTCGTGATATATGTCAATGTAATTCCTTTTTGGACAGATTAAATCTGATTCTGTTTGTGTAACGCTGATCACTTTCCTTCTCCAGAAATGTGCTAAGAGCATATCATGCATGTTGGGTCCTACAGCAAATTAACAAAGAGCAGAATCTGATTTACAATAGGCTCAAATTAAAATCCATATAAAAACCAAGGGGTATAAAACAGTTTATTCCACTTGTAGAACTGTATAGTATAGTATTTATAAACACCTATAGACCTAACTGCAATTTATGTTTCAAAAAGCTGTGATCATATATAAGGGAAAAAGGATAAGAAACATAATTTTTTAAGGGATGCACCAAATCTAGGATTCGGTTTTGGATTCAAACCGTTTTCGGCAGGGCTATATAGCTGTATGTTTATCATTATGCATGATTGGACATCCGTTGTGCTCTTTGCAATAGTCTATTAAAAGGAACTTGTTGCAGTATTTATAAAGGTCTGAATTTACTTTTACAAGCCCAATCACTGTGGTTTATGTAATTATTTTATCCAACTATTAGGTTTTTTTTTCATAGCAAGCATACATGTTTTCTGGGACAGTTCTTTAAGCAGAGTGATAGGGGGGTTTTGGCCTTACCTCATATCCTATTTTATTTTGTAACCCTTTTTTTTTCATTTATTTTTATTATAAAACTATTATATAGCGCTACACAACTGCTGGTTATATATATTAGTGATGCACTGAATCCAAGTTCAGTTGAGGAGTTGGCCACATCTGAGCCTTTTTCAGCAAGATTGGGACTTGGCTGAATCCAAGAGCCTGACTGAACCAAATTCGAACCCTGCAAAATGTGGAAAATTGCAGAGACAGTGTCAATTGCTGCACACACTTTGCGCACGTATTGCCAATTATGTCTGCACGTAGGTTTGGATTCAGTACAGTATTTTCCGGGATTCAAGGAAAAGTATTCAGAATTCCATCTGTAAGAAACATATGATAGATGATCTATGATTAGTGTGTCTATGGGTGTGGGTATGTGAATGGTGAGACTGGAAATACATTCAGTGAGCCAGTATATGGATTTTTTGTTACACCTAGACTATTTAGTCACACTTTAGACAGAAAGTGTGAATTATGTTATATAAGAGACATTGCTTAGTGCCTGCACCTCTAGGAATATGTTGCTCTAATAAAGGAAAAACATTTACATATCACAGCTTATTAGATTCAAGATTTACTTTTTTTTACTTTTTTACTTTTTTTTTTTCTGCTGCTTTTCCTCCAATAAAGTAATCATTTTTGCCATCTAGTATATAAAATATAGTGTATAATTTAAACAGTTTTTTTTTTTTACATATAATGAACTACTTTGTGGAATTATAACAGGGCACGGTTACTTCTCTGAATATAAATCTGTGGATATACATAATGTGATTTTGCAGGGGCTAAACTCTGCAGTCACTAATTGCCCCCAGACATTGATGCATCAAATTATGATTTTTATTGTCCCACCAGGAGGCAGAATAAAATGAGGGCATACTTTCTCGTTCTGAGCCTTTCCCCTCATTTGAGAGGAACTGCCCCATGTCATAGGCCCACAAGGCAGAAGTTCTTAAAGGGGACCCGTCACCCAAAAAAATTATTCATAATCCTATTTTATGATATCAGTCAAGCAGAATGAACTTTAATTACACTGTATAAATTATTTGAATCTTGTTTCCATCAGTCTGGGAATTCATAATTATAGTAAGCAGGCAGAAGCCATTTTGTGGACACTGTTATTAAGACAAGCCTTGCATCATCTCAGAACCTTGTTTGTGCACCAGAATAGGGGTCCTGATGTCCATCCCCATGCACTGGCTACACAATTAAACGGTGAAGAGAACGGGGGAATGTGGGGATAGCAGTGACATCTAAGAAGTGCTGAATGGAAAGAGAAAGTAATTGTCTGCCCCGCCTCTATGCCCAGGGCATAGAGGAGGGGCAGACAATATTTGATTGACAGCTGAGATGTTTAAATGAGCTTACAACAGCTATGAATGCTTTAATAAAAAATAGAAATTGGATTTCATGTTTAATTTGAAAAGGACTTTTATTATACAGATTTTTGTGTCTGGGTGACAGGTCCACTTTAAGAAAGAGATACAAAAATATCCATTTTAACAGAAACCACCAATTATAATTTAACATAATTTAACATAAGTGGCATAACAAAGTTCTTATTTACAGAAATTCTTATAAATACCTGGAATGCTTTCCAGAAGATATGACTCAGTTCTATTGTTATGGTCTGTGTTTCCATGAATAACAAACCCTATACAGAATGAAGTAAAAGAAAACAGTTTTTCTAACTGTAAAAAGAAAATGATTACTGTGGTATAAAAAATGGGGCAAATAGAGAGTTTAATTTACTTGTAAAGGAAAACAGAACTGCTACTTAGGAACTTAGGTTAAGAAACTATTAGTTTAACAACAATAAATATTAAATAACTCTAAGAAATATCAAATACAGGTATGGAATCCATAATCTGGAAACCCTTTATCCAGAAAGCTCCAAATTACAGGAAGGCCATGCTCTTGGAGAACATATCACACACAGGTCTCTCAATAACTTAGGCACCATTGGTTCTTGAAACAAATAGTTAATACTTTATTTGCTGAATCTCATAAGGTCTCTTTGGCGTCAGTTTACATATAGTAAAATAATCAGTCAGACAGATACTTCAAATAGTTATTTTCTCATACTGGGCACAGGAATAGTATGTTACAATCAGAGATGAGCTAGTCCCAAGGCTAGAAGGATGCTCACAGTGATGCTTACTTCAGAAACCTCTTTATCCCTGAGCAATGGTGTACACACCTTTCTGGTCTCTTCATTGGACCCTCAGGCTGCTATACTAACTACCCTTAGTCTAACTCTCAATCCTAGAGTGAGCTATAATGGAATCTATCCTGACACACTCTATACCCACTGAGGCTAAGGCCTCCAACCTTAAGGACCTGCATCACTGACCACTGACTTAAAAGTGGTCCAAAGAGACAAAACCATATGTTGACTACCCCTTTGGAGACTAGGAACATGACACCTCCACCCAGTTACAGAACTACCAGGAAAAACTTTAATTGACAGTTATGAGAACAGATTAAAGTAAACATGGGCAAAATTTTACCCTCCTACATTGTATAATGTAAAACGTTCTATATTCTTGAAAGTGCTAATAAAAACGTACTTTGAGACAGTATTTCACCTACGCAATGTTAAATATGACAGGAAGTAGCAATAGTGGAATAGGCAGAATTTGTTGTTTTAGATGATGCTGCTATGGTGATGTCTTCGATTTCCATGTGTATTAAAAGGGCTTTTTTTGACCTGCACATTTCCCAGACTGGTTTACATAAGTAATTAAGCATGCAGAATTTCAACCTCTGCCCTACACTAGTGCAAATATATTTACATTTTTGAAAGCTACCTCTAATTATAACAGCACTTTTATATTGATGATAAGTGCTGACAATAGTCCTGTGTCCTGTAAAATATAAGTACATTATTATCAAATGTAAAGCAGTTTATAATAACTTTAATTAAAAATCATGGTTATGACAAAATGTTATTTAGTTCAGCTTTGGCATTAAAAAAAAGTTCTATTTATTGCAAAAGCTGCATACGAAATCTTCCAAAATAAATACACTTATTAAACGTACTATCATTAGTAGTGATGGGCGAATTTGCGCCGTTTCGCTTCGCCGAAAAATTTGCGAATTTCGCACGAAATGCGGCGAATCGCGCAAATTCGCCGCAAATTCGCGCCTGGCGAATAAATTCGCCCATCACTAATCATTAGTTAACTGCATTAAAACAAAATATAAGATGCATAATTATATGTAACACCCCTATCTAAAGCAAGAAACATGAACAAGTGCTGCATAGACAGTCTACAGGACTACATATCCCAGCATGCCTCGGAGCTGAGGACCTGGCTGGGGCTTTAATCCACCAATGATAAGAAAGGGCGCAAAATGTTTTGAGGACCACACTGCTGGACACAGACTGTGAGTAACCTGCAACACCACACACTATTGGGGAACTACTGTTGCTGAACTATACACTGGGAGGAAAGTGTTTCTTCACTAAGTTTATAGAGTTATACTGCTAACCGACAGAGGAAAGGATCAGTGCTATTGGCCAATAAGCTAAACTCAATAAGGGCCCCAACGTGCACAAATCATCTGGGACTGTGACAGGGAAATTAAGTTACAACATTTAGCACATATATTTTCTGCATACTTTGTATTAGCAATTTAAATGGTGTCGTTGGTTGGTGTATTGTTATACATATATATCTTGCTTTAATATTTTAAATCATAGTCGGATCCCTGCTGATTATTTGTTACGCTTAATAAAGAAAAGGGATATCACTGTTTATCATTATTGTGGTCCGTTCAATGGGGTGTCACTGAGCGTGCTGGAGTTACCCATATATATATTAGTCTCACTCAAGGGTGTGCTACATATATAATGTACAGTATGTGTTTAATAGTCAAACAGAGTCATTTATATATGCATGTGCAGGGTGCAAAGTGCAATTTCAGATGCAAATGTGTAATTGCAGACACACTCTGAGTTGCATCTGCTAAAATTGATACAACAGATGCAATTGTGATTGCAGAGTAGTGGTTGCGTCACTTCCTAAAGGTGGCCATATACAGGCAATATCGCCAAACGAGCGGGTCTATCCCCGATACAGATATATCCCCGAACAGATGTGGCTGTGATCCAACTGGATTTTTTACTTTCGGCCAGATATCGATCGTAGAAGCCTGTCAGAGGGCCCACACATGGACCAATAAGCTGCTGACTCGGCCTGTCTGCAGCTTTTATCGGCCCGTGTATGGGGGCCTTTAGTGTGTGTTCAATATGGAATCTGAATCCAATTCACTGGGCACAAGTTTGGTGTGTCTATTGATTCATCCTGTTGTGAGCACCCAGGAATACTGCCAGGTCAAGGGTGGTGGTAGCGACCCTCATGAGGGTCCATGAGGGGGTGAATCTATGATATCGGGGAGTTGTGGTGGTAATGGGGAGGAGGCATGACTTTGTGGGCAACATCCAAGGGACAATTGTGAGTAGGATGGGCTAGATGGGGAGCTGAGAGCAGTTTCCCAGCATCAATAGACAAAGTTTATCAGAAGAGGCAGGATGGAAGCATGACAACCATGGGAAGTGCAGGATAGTTTGGACACAACTACCATAATGAATTGTGTCAGTAATCGCTCTTCATTCTGTCCATTTCAAAGCATTTGCAGGAAGGTTCATAAATGGCCCCTAGAGTGTTGATTTTATAGTTTTGCGACATTGAATAAAGGATAAAGAAAATGTAGACTCATTGGGGGGTGGCAAGTTATAAGGCACTCACCACTGATTCTGGTTGCTTAATTTTGAACCCTTTTCCCTCTCTCCACCACATGTGCATTGCATATGAATAGTACAGTGCATTGGCAAAGGGTGGTTCTTAAAAACCAGAACAATTTGGCTGCATTGTGAGGTAACCAGGGTTGGTGCATTTTTTTGAAGAAGAGGAGCACCAGCCTGGGGTAAACTCAAATAGAACAACTTGGCACCCCAGTGATTCTACTTTTTCTTGCTCTTTAGGGCTTAGTACATTTCTAACTTAAGTGAGCAATCAGTACTTTGGTTTGGTTAAAATTAAGTCACAAAACATGAGTCCTAACTTGCCACCTAATAACCAGTGAACTATTTATTCTTTATAAAAATGGATTGTGGTGGAAAAAATACTGCTTGAAGAATAGAAACAAACAATGGCAGAAAACGTGAGCCAGTTAAAAGATTCATGTTTTCTGACTTCTACCCGAACCTGAGGATTGATTGTTCTCAAATGAGCCCCTTCATGTTATTTTTTAAGCAGTGGAGATCTGATCCATAATGAGTAAATGTGCTTTAACAGGAAGAAAAATGGATGGGTAAAACACAACTAAATACATCTGCCAAGCTTTGTTTGCCGTGTATTTAATGGAAAGTCTAATAGTTCAATCCATCTGAAAAGGTCGTAATGTCTTGAAGAACTACACATATGTCTGTATGATAAGTGCTGCTCCATTTATTATCCAGGGAACAGCTAAACAAGACGTGTTTGATTTTAACAATAAGCTGATACTTCTTGTTATTGTGGACCCATCTGGCAGCAGTATAAATAATATTACATTTTATTATTACCATAGCATTGCCATAGCAATAAAAGGAAGGGTGGTGAACGTGGCAGATAGCTTTTCATTGCTACTGAACTGTAAAACCATTCATTTGTAAATAGATATGGCTTTGTGTTCCTGATCACACAGAGAATACTATTGCAACGGAAGTATTATTTCGTCGAGTACATTTTTATATGTAAGATAAAAACTTTTATGAACTTCTCATGTACTTCTAAGGGTAGAGACACATGTGGAGATTCGGGGAGATTAGTCACCCGGTGAATCTAAATCGCTGGCGGGATGGCACTCAGAGAGATTCGTTTTCCGAAGTCGCCTGAAGCTTCCTTGTGAGGCAACTTCAGGGGACTTCGGAAAACGAAGCACTCTGAATGCCATCCCACCGGCGATTTAGATTCTAGCCAACGAGAAAGCATTCGGGGACATTAGTCACCGAAGAAGAGGCGATTTGTCGCCGGGCGACTAAATCTCCCCAAATCTCCACGTGTGTCTCTGCCCTAAAGAGTTTACTAAATGGCTGCACATCTATGTCTTTGTGTTACTCATCAAATGAATAATCTGGCATTTTGACATTCTTGTTGTCGCTCCCATGAGAACATTTTCAACTCAAAAGTGAAGGTGAGAAGTCAGATGGTTTAATTGATATGTGTCACTTGTGTTAAGAATATATTACAGCCAATGAACTAATAAGTATAAATGTCAAGTAATGAGTATATGGGGCATTGAACAGTTTGCTGAAGAGTCAAGGTATAGAAACCATTCATGTTAAATGGTTATAGACTGAAACAAAGTCCAGTAAAGAGGCCTAGGGTCAAGGCGGTAGCTGGCACAAGTCAGAGGTCATGGTAGGCAGCTATACAAGACCATGCAGGTCCAGTTTTGTGCAATTAATATTTTAATACATATTTCAGTAATGCCCTTGTTGCATTGGTGCTTTTTAGCTGATATGTCGAAAGCTTAGATAAGGGACTGTAATAATAGGATTGTACTGAACATAAGGACTAGGCCTTTTTTCTGGCTGCAAAAATGTGTTGCTTTAGGAAATGCAACATTCTCTGGTGAGTGTGCCTATTTGATTTATATTCCAGTGTTTCAATGTATTACTGTCCTGGGCATTGTAAAAAAAAAAAAAAAAGGTTGTGCCCCAAGTACATACATCTGGGTTTGAAATATCTGCATAATTGTGTTCCTGTTGTTTCAGCTAAGCCATGGGTTAAAAAGTGTCTACAGGCCTACTTGGGTCAGTACTAAAAGAGCATGAAGAAACTAGTGATGGGCAAATTTATTTGACAGGCATGGCTTTGCAGCGATTTTGCGTAAATTGCCGCCTGTGAATGTTTTCGCAAAAATTCGTTGTGAAAAATTCACAGCAAAAAAAAAAAAAAATGCTGTACGTCAAAACTGTGACGCGTGTGGGTCAAAATTATTTGGACACTCATTGACTTTAATGCATCTGGGCAAAAGAGTTGTGCGTATAAAAATTTATGCTTGTGTCAAAATTATTGCAAAATGATTTTGACGCCCTTTCACTTCAATGCTTTTCGCCAAATTTTTTGCCGTTTCGCAAATTCTTTCACTGTTTCACTAAATTTTCGGCGAAGCGAAACCGGAACAGATTCGCCCATCCCTAGAAGCAACCTTTCCAATTCTGCCTTAAACTGGTGGTTCACCTTTAAGTTAACTTTTAGGGGCAGATTCACTCAGGGTCGAATTTCGAAGTTAAAAATACTTCGAAATTCGACCCTCGAATTGAAATCCTTCGACTTCGAATATCGAAGTCGAAGGATTTAGCGCTAATCCTGCGATCGATCGAACGATTCGAACGATTTTAATCCAACGATCGAAGGAAAATCCTTCGATCAAAAAAAGGTTAGCAAACCTATGGGGACCTTCCCCATAGGCTAACATTGACTTCGGTAGGTTTTATCTGCCGAAGTAGGGGGTCGAAGTTTTTTTTAAAGGGAAAGTACTTCGACTATCGAATGGTCGAATAGTCGAACGATTTTTACTTCGATTCGTTCGATTTCGTTCGAATTCGAACGAATTTAACCAATTCGATGGTCAAAGTACCCAAAAAATACTTCGAAATTCGAATTTTTTTCATTCGAATCCTTCACTCGAAGTTAGTGAATCTGCCCCTTAGTATGTTATAGAATGGCTAATTCGAAGCAACTTATCAATTCATTTTTTCTTTTTTATAGTTTTTGAATTATTTGTCTTCTTTTGACTTCCAGCTTTCAAATAGGGGTCACTGAACCTATCTTAAAAACAAATGCTATAGGCTATACATTTATTGTTATGGCTACTTTTTATCACTTTTTCTATTCATTCCCTCTCCTATTCACATTCCAGCCTCTTATTCAAATCAATGCATGATTGCTAGGGTAATTTGGACCAAAGTAACCAGCTGAAATTGCAAAGCTGAATAAAAAGCTAAATCACAAAAAAAACACAAGTTTTAAAAAAAAAATGAAAACCAATTGCAAATTGTGTATTGTGAGGGAAGAGGTTATACTGCACACAACTGTAACATGGACTTCTGCAGAATCTGCAGATACTTTTCATAGGCTTGGGAGAGAATTACATATTCCAGCTCACCCAGGAGTAAAAATAATGAGAGTCGGCAGCTCCAGATTTGGTCCCACGTGTCTCCATAGCAACTGGTGGAAGACATAATGCTGAAAGAAATTCATTAGGTGTAACTGGAGGGAATGGCTTTCTCTGGCCATTTTATCTGGCTGTTGCTATCCGCAGGAATGTTGGTAATGTTCCAATAAAGCTATCACGTTGAAATATTCTAATGTACAATATCAGAACTGTAGCTTCTTACATTAGGAAATTTAAGATAATCTTGCCTATACATCCAAATGATTTTCTTTGCATTATTCTGTGCATATATCCTATTCCTAAATCATTTGCATCTCATACGTCTGAGATCAATAATTATGGCTTAGATTATAATGTGAGGTTTTTATTCATTTGGGAATGTATTTGTTGTTACCATAGTGGGAATTGTTTTATGTTATATAGGTAAGTTAGTCATTTAATATATAAGTACATAATTTAATAGGTTGATTCTCTGAGCTTAACATTTATGTGAAATACTTTGCAAATTATTTATAGGAATCATTTTTTATTTTTCAAATTACTTACAAGAAAATTAATTTATTATATCATAATAATATGGTGTGTAGAGAGTGATATTCTGAGGCAATTTGCCGTTAGTTACCATTTTTGATTGTTTGTGGTTTTTCAGTTTATTTTAGCTTTTTATTCAGCAGCTCTCCAGTTTGCAGTTTCAGCAATCTGGTTGCTAGGGTCCAAATTAGCCTAGCGACTATGCATTGATTTGAATAAGATACTGGGATACTGAGAGGGCCTGAATAGAAAGATAAATAAAAAGTTTGAAAGCTGGAAAGAGTCAGAAGAAGAAGAATTTAAAAAACTATAAAAAAATAAATAATGAAGGCCAATTGGAAAGTTGCTTAGAATTAGCTTAGAAATAGCTTTCATTAGGACACATATAGTAGCCCAAACAAGAATCAACCAAAGCTTTTTAAAGGAGAACTAAACCCTAAAAATGAATGCGGCTAAAAAATGCAATATTTTACAAATTGAACTTATTGCACCAGCCTAAAGTTTCAGCTTGTCAATAGCAGCAATTATCCAGGACTTCGAACTTGTCACAGGGGCTCACCATCTTGGAAAGTGTCTGCGACACTCACATGCTCAGCAGGCTCTGAGCAGCTGTTGAGAAGCTAAGCTTAGGGGTTGTCACAAATTATCAAGGAGAAAATAAGTTTGGCCTGTAATATATTTATTAAATTCTGATGCTAGTTGCACTGGTTTCTGTGCGGCCATGTAGTAATTATCTGTATTAATTACTAATCAGCCTTATATAGTGTGACATTTATATTCTATGTGTACTATATATTGTGAGTCGGTCCCTAAGCTCAGTAAGTGACAGCAGCACAGAGCATATGCAGTGAATCAGCAGAAAAGAAGACGGGGAGCTACTAGGGCATCTTTGGAGACACAGATCTTTACTGCTAAAGGGCTGAGGTTGCCTTGGGCTGATACAGAAGCTCAGAACATTTACAACATTTCTAGCCTACTTATTTAGTTAAACTTTGCTTTTCCTTTAAAGCTAGGTCCGTACATATATTAGCTTTTGAGTATATATTCAGGTTATCTGAGCAACTTATTAATAATATAATATCAATATATCAAACTAGCCTTCACTCCTGCTTGATGTCTTTCATGAGAAATGAGCGTACCTTCCAGGGAATGCATGTAGATCTCTGATGTTGTATCGTTTTTAGTATTATACAACGGAAAAGTGTTATTTATTTTGAACATTTATTTTAGCAGTTAAAGCCTACCTTTGAATGGTTTTTAAATGCCACTGTTTACCTGCAAACATAACTCAGCTTACACTTTAGTTCACTTTTAGACTTTTGTATATTTTCTGGCATGCTTACCAATTTCTAAGTATTAAAGGAAAACTATACCCCCCAAAATGAATACTTAAGCAACAGATAGTTTATATCAAATTGAATGACATATTAAATAATCTTACCAAACTGGAATATATATTTACATAAATCTTGCCCTTTTACATCTCTTGCCTTGAACCACCATTTCGTGACTCTATCTGTGCTGCCTCAGAGATCACCTGACCAGAAATACTACAACACTAACTGTAACAGGAAGAAGTGAGGAAGCAAAAGGCAGAACTCTGTCTGTTAATTGGCTCATGTGACCTTACATGTGGTTTGTATGTGAGCACAGTGAATCTTACGATCTCAGGGGGCGGCCCTTATTTTTTAAAATGGCAATTTTCTATTTATGATCACCCAATGGCACATACTACTAAAAAAGTATATTATTATGATAATGGTTCATTTACATGAAGCAGGGTTTTACACATGAGCTGTTTTACTCAGTATCTTTTAATAGAGACCTACATTGTTTGGGGGGTATAGTTTTCCTTTAAGAAAGGGGAAGATTCACATAGACTGTCACTCTGATGAATCCAGCAATCCAATTCTGGCTGCCTAATCTACTGCTAGACTTCCAAATTATGACGACATACATGGAGGGCCAAACTGACCAGTGCAGTTTCAGATTCAGTCTCATAATATACTGCATTTGCCAATATGTATTTAACAATATTGACCAGAATCTGCTAAATATTTTACATTTCTATTTGGGAATTGGTTTCTTTTGAGGCAAAAATATTGGCAAATATCATGCCTTGGCTAAAAATGTATCAAATTGGCCAACTTTATCTGCCTGTGTGCACACAGTGTATCTCAAGAGTTAAGGGTCAATTAATTGTTCATTGGAATGAGTTCCTAATTTTTTATCACTTTGTGTTGTTGTAGCATTTCATCTCTGTAAAGCAGGGTAAATTAATATTAAAACAGCCTTTGCAGAAGCAAAACTATAATGGTACTATCATTTTGGCCACAACTGCCCATTTCCCTCATTTGTGGGCTGTGTGTGATCAAATACAGTCTGGTATTCAATTTATTTTTATTTAGTGATGCTTTTTTCTCCTGTGATCTTTATTTTTATATAAATTTGTATACAGCATAATAAATAATATAATAAGAAATGTCACTCCTATACCCCAGAACTGTCTGTTTTCCTAATGGCCCATATAAATCAGTGTTGTTGCCTTTGTAAATAGGGGGGGGGGTCAATTTCCAGGCATTCTGGGTAACAGTCTGACATGCCAGGAATCAATATCAATATTCTATACCAGATGAACCCTCTAAGATAATAGAGCCCCTGGAGTGCAATGTTCACTGTCAGGACAAAGGAAGGAATGCAAAATACAGAAACAAGCAACTAAATTAATAAATGGAATATTTATTTTATGATGAAAGACTGGCAAACTAGGTTTGTTTTGTCTGTACATAATTGAGGGATGGAATGGGAACTACTAAGCAATATTTTAATTCTCAGTACAGGCACATTTTTAGACACATACAAATGAGAAATGGTTGTCATAAAAATGATATTTAATTGTTACTGTTCTCAATTTATTCCCTTAAGAAGTAAATGTAGAAGCATTAAGAATCGCCCTATGTGGCTTAATATAGGAGTAAAGAAGTAAATAGGAAAGAAGAAAAAGGCATTTAAAAACTACAAGTCTATGGGGACAGAAGTTGTATATATTGAATATAAACACTATAATAAATGTTGTAAAACAGCAATCCAGAAGGCAATAATAGAAAAGGAGGAGAGTATTGCGGCGGAGGCTAAGACTAAACACATGAGGTTTTTTTTAAGTATATTAATAGTAAAAAGATGCAGGTTGAGAGTGTGGCTCCTTTAAATAATGGTACACAGAGACCACGCGCACACTCAGGCCCTTCGTAGGATTACGCTGGTGCCCAAGACCTGAGGGAGACGGCACTCCCAATGGACCAATGTAAGAGAAAAAGGCCTGGCATATGGAGCAAGTTAAACCGGGGTCCTACCCCTGGTGTGTTTATTGCATCAAACAACGTTGTTTGATGCAATAAACACACCAGGGGTAGGACCCCGGTTTAACTTGCTCCGTGTGCCAGGCCTTTTTCTCTTACATTGGTCCTTTAAATAATGGTACCAGTATTGTTGTAACAGATACAGCAAATGTGCTAAATCAGTTAATTTCTTCAGTGTATACAATAGAGGAGGTAGAGGTCCTATTCCTATATTTAAAAAGGGATTACGATCTCAGCCCGGCAATTCTAGGCCAGTAAATTTGACATCCGCAGTGGGAAAATTATTTGAAGGCTTGTTAAGGGATCACATTCAAAATTATGTCCTGATGAATGGCAGTATGAGCAGTAATCAGCATGGCTTTATGAAGGATAGGTCATGTCAGACATATTTGGTTGCTTTTTTTGATGAGGTAAGTAAGATGCTTGACAGTGGGGGGAGCAGTAGATGTGATCTATTTGGATTTTGCAGAGAACTGCTTTCTAAATTAAGGACTGTTGGGCTTAATGAAGTTGTTTGTACATGGATAGGTAACTGGCTACAGGATCAGGTAAAGAGGGTGATTGTTAATGGTACATTCTCTAATTGGAGTAAGGTTTCTAGTGGGGTCCCTCAGGGCTCTGTACTGGATCCACTTTTATTTAACTTGTTCATTAATGACTTAGGGGAGGGTATTGTAAGTAATGTATTAGTGTGCAGTCCAAATAATTCAATTTAGGAAGTGACATCCTTGCAGCAGGATCTTGACAAACAAATCTGGGTGGCTAAAACAGTTAAAATTGCAAAAAAAAACAAAAATTGCCAGATGAAAGGGAAAGTAAACCTTCATAATGTTTTCCTTGCCAATCTTTTCGTTTTGTTCGTTTCGAAGGATTTAATCGTTCGATCGAAGGAATTATCCTTCGATCGTTCGATCGCACTATCTGTGCTAAATCCTTCGACTTCGATATTCGAAGTCAAAGGATTTTAATTCCTAGTCGAATATCGAGGGTTAATTAACCCTCGATATTCGACCCTTAGTGAATCGGCCCCTATGTGTGTTTTGAACAATAGAAAGTCTATGTGTAGATTTAGTACTAATGTGCTATAGTGATTTTTACAAAGTGCTATCTCCAATATGAAATTAAAATTTAATAAAACAAGGTGCTTATAGCGCTTTCTTCAAAAAGTAGAATGACTTAAAAGGTGCAATGGTGTTTTCTTCAAACAATACAATTTAGCATGTGTCTTCTCCACTCTGTTTTGGGATTAGCAATTTGCAAGATTCCTGATTTCAAAACAGCATATCAGTATCAACTCCAGGGTATTTCTTTTCCTATAAAGACATTAAAAAGCAGGGACAGCCCCCATAGTGTAATTTGCCTTTTTTAAAACGTGTTGCACTTATTATATAAGTCACACTTCTGAACACATATCAAGCATCAAATTTCTCCAGTGTTATGGTGCAGATTGTGGAGGAGAACCATAGTCCATATGGTTACCAGGTTAAAAAACCTGTTTATACAGCAAAATTACTTTCTTAAATATGCCTTTAAAGCACAGTTTCACTTTCAATCAATGAATAAATACATAAATAAATTCACACATAAAATACCTTATACAAATATAACTGCATACCAATCCTAAAACCATTCTAAAACGTTATATAAAAAAGCTCTCATATTGATATCAATTTTCAAACCCAGGGCAATAAAAGTCTTCATGTCATATTTGTACTTTCCCTTTGTAATGTCTTTTTTGCTTTAAGTCCCCCCTCTCCAATTTTGTCCAACAATTTCAATACCCCAAATTTTTAATCCCTGAGAATTCTTCTTATCTTGTTCTTTAACATGCTTAGACACACTTTGGGGCAGATTTACATAGGGTCGAATATCGAGGGTTAATTAACCCTTGATATTCGACTGCCGAATGTAAATCCTTCAACTTCGAATATCGAAGTGGAAGGATTTACCGCAAATAGATTGATCGAACGATCGAACGAAGAATCGTTCGATTCGAAGGATTTTAATCTATCGATCGAACGATTTTTCTTCGACCTAAAAAACATTAGAAAGCCTATGGGGACCTTCCCCATAGGCTAACATTGCACTTCGGTAGGTTTTAGGTGGCGAAGTAGGGGGTCGAAATTTTTTTTAAAGAGACAGTGCTTCGACTATCTAATGGTCGAATTGTCGAATGATTTTTAGTTCGAATCGTTCGATTCAAAGTCGTAGTCGAAGGTCGAAGTAGCCAATTCGATGGTCGAAGTAGCCAAAAAAATCATTCAAAATTGAAGTTTTTTTCATTCTATTCCTTCACTCGAGCTATGTAAATGGGCCCCTATGACTCACTACTCCAGCTTTAATATTCCTTACCTGTTAATTTATTCACTCCCTTAACTTTCTATTTGTTTTCCCTATGTACTGGAGTCCACATGGACATTTTAGGCAATATATTTTCTGATGTGCACTTTATACAGCATTTAATGTTATATTCCCTATGTACTGCATTTGCTATAGATGATTTTTTTCCACTGCATACTTGCATGCTTTGCAGAGTGCACAGGGAAAAAAAAACTTTCCATTAATTTTTCGCTTTTTGATTCTATCAATTTGGTTGGCATATAGCTATGAACCAGCAGCTGTCTTAAGTTTTTTGCTCTCCTAAACACATCATGTTTTTTTGAAATATTATCCTTCAGCAGTTTATCCTATTCAATCATGCTCCAATGCTTGGAGGTAATTATTTTAAATTCATAAGCTCCAGGTGCATATGTAGTGATAAATTTGCACCTATTATCTTTACCAGTCTCCTTACATATTACTTTTCCTTTAATTAAATCCCCCCTTTTTATTTCGGCAACATTTTTTAACTGATTTTTTTTATACATTGCTTTTTGTAGCCCCTTTTCTTCAATCTATTTGTAACAAATTCTATATGTTTATCCATTTCCTCTGGTTCAGAGCAGTTCTTTTTATGCGGTATAGTTGGCAAAAGGGTATATTATTTATCCAAATAAAAAGAAACTTCAAACCAAAAACAATGGTGTGTTAAAATATATGAAATGGACTTTTATGAAATGGAATTTTAAACCATGAGCATGTCTGATCGACATGAATAAAGATTTTACATCTAATGTGCACAATAGCATATTTGGCTCCCATTTAAACTCCTGAAAAGTGATGGGTGAATTTATCCGGCAGGCGCGAATTTGCAGTGAATTTACGTGTTTCGCCATGGCGAATAAATTCACAAAAATGCAGCGAAAATTTGCCGACGTCAACGTTTTTTGACACTGCCAACAATTTTGATGCTGGAAACAATTTAACGGATGCCCATTGACTTTGATGCAATCGGACAAAATAGGTTCACGACATATTGACGCTGGTGTCCATATAGAACGACCGCAAATTTGTTTTGTGAATTTCACAGGAAATTCTCGAATTTTTGATGAAGCGAAACTGGATAAATTCGCCCATCACTACTCCTGAAGCATTTTTATTACTTGTGGCGATTCTCTTAAATAGGGAGGTAGCTCAATAACTTATCTTTGTAATATATTATCCATGTATTCCGATTATTTGTCTTTTCCCATAGCCTGTGTTACGGATGTATCATTTTATCTTAATCTGGGTGGCTAGTGGCAAATAAGATTCATTGTTGATAAATGTAAGGTCGTGCACCTGGGATGTAAAAATATGCAAGCCGCCAATACCCTTGTAAGGGGGTGAAATGTGAATGTTAAGTTATGGTTAATATATAATTAGTTTGGCCACTAGGTGGCAGTGAGTTATAAATTCAACTGTGAAGTGTGATATTGTTTGTAATTAAAAGGAAATTAAATAGAACAGGAAATGTGTGGCCATTTTGGCAGTGATAGAGCAAAGTAAAGCAGTTCATGTCAGGGAAAGGTGAGGAGAAAGGATTGTGCCGAAACGTATCTGTTATGAAGAAGTAACCACAATAAACTTGATCTGTTTTTAAGAAAGTCTTCCATACCTTGTGTTGCAAGGTTACACCCTTAATGGGACTGCACTAGGTAAATCCATAATGAGAAAAGGACCTCTGAATTGACTATGAAGATTTTCATTCATCCAGGTCATAGTATATCTAGTATAGGTCAATCTAAAAACAACTGGACTTGCTGAGTAATCAATGAAGACGTTTCACCACTCATCCGAGCAGCTTCTTCAGTTCAACTGACTGGTGTGGGAAGTTCTCGGCATATAAACTCTTCCACTAATCCATTTACAATGGCACATTGTAACTCTTCAAAGAGGTGACATCTGAAGAAATTCACAGAGGTGTTGATTCTGTGTAGTTGTGATAGGATTATCCAATGTGTCATGCAACTCCTAGATACAGGTGTTACTTGTGAGAGTTGCATGAATGGATGTGTGAAGTGTTCTGAATCCGCCGGGGTACAGATGTTAGAACAGCATTGTATGTAGTAGACTGGTGGTGTCGAAGGCCCCCACCTCATGACACATTGGATAATCCTATCACAACTACACAGAATCAACACCTCTGTGAGTTTCTTCAGATGTCACCTCTTTGAAGAGTTACAATGTGCCATTGTAAATGGATTAGTGGAAGAGTTTATATGGCGAGAACTTCCCACACCAGTCAGATGAACTGAAGAAGCTGCTCGGATGAGTAGTGAAACGTCTTCATTGATTACTCAGCAAGTCCAGTTGTTTTTAGATTGACCTATACTAGATAGACCTCTGAATTGTTTAATATAATAAACTATGCTGCAGAAAGCAATGCTCAAGGTTTTGCACTGTATTAAAAGGAGCATAGATTTGCAGGAGGAGGTCATCATTCTTCCCCTGTACAGAGCGCTGGTAACTCTTCATCTAGACTACACTGTACAGTTTTGGTCTCCAGCGCTCAATTGGCATATTATTGAATTAGAGATTCAATCTCTATTAGAGAGGTCCAGAGAAGGGCAGCTAAGGAACTAAGCAGGTAAACGTCAATAATTTTGGTGTGCAATAATTTTTACACGCGCAACTCTTTTGTCCACAAAGTCAATGGCAATTTGGACACGCAACAATTTTTTTTTGTTGCAGTGGATTTTTTCCATGGAGAATTTTTGCAGCAATTTCACGAAAACATTTGCAGTTGGCGAAGTATAGAGATTCACTGGGAGTCCATGCCTGGCGAATAAATTCACAGAATTCAGTGAGGCTTCAAATGGGGTTTTTGCCTTCCTCTGGATCAACTAGCAGTTGACATAAAAGGTTAAACGTGATGTTGAGGTTTCTTTTATAACCTAACTTACTATGTTACTATGTACAATATTAGAGAATAATGATTTTCACCATCAGCTTTTTTTTTTTATTGTGGTAAAGTTTTTTTTCTAATCAGGAAACTTTCTTTTATTTATAACTAGCAATACACTTAGCTGCAGGTTGTGCTGTAAGTGGAATTAATATGTATTCATTTGCAAGATTACACAAATAAGGTTGTGCCTGACCCAACAGGAAACCCTTAGCATTTGCCAAATGGGTTTTCTTTGTATATATTGTATACATTGTATTTAAATATTGTATATATAATTGTGACAATGCTTATTTGTGTTACCAACTCTGCATTCTGATCATTAAAAGAGATCTTAAAGGGGTGGTTCACCTTTAAATTAACTTCTAATATGTTATAGAGTGGCTTATTATAAGCAACTTTTCAATTGGTCTTCATTTGTTTAACGTTTTTGATAATTTGCCTTCTTCTTCTAACTCTTTTCAGCTTCAAATGGGGGTCACTGACCTCATCTAAAAACATGCTCTGTAAGGCTAAACATTTATTGTTATTGATACTTTTTATTACTCGTCTTTCTATTCAAGCCTCTCCTATTCATATTCCAGTCTCTTATTCAAATCAGTGCATGGTTGCTAGGATAATGTTGGCCCTAGCAACCAGACTGCAGAAATTGCAAACTGGACAACTGCTAAATAAAAAGTTAAATAACTCAAACCAAAAAAAATAAAAAATTAAAAGAAATTGTAAATTGTCTCAGAATATCACTCTCTACATTATACTAAAACATAATTTAAAGATGAACAACCCCTTTAACCCAATATCTCGTTGGCTAATGAAGCTCAGCTGCAAATCTATCAGGGTCTTCCACCAACCTTGAAACAGATGGAATCACACTCCTCAAATGATTTATTCCAGTAAGCCCATGTTGATGTGTGTGGGCGAATCACTTACAGTCATCCTTTTTGTGATTAGTTAAATAGTATATAAATGTCACAATAATGTAAGAAACCAATAAAGAATTAAAAGTGGTGAGATGGCCAAATGCCACATATATTAAAGATAAGATCTAATTAGGATATCAAAGCCATGAACATGTCAAAATTTGTTGTATTAATAATGGCCTTCAAGGGGATACACAGAAAATATTTGCATATGATTCTAATTATGGGCCCTGCTAATAATCTGTAAATGAACACAAATGTACAGAAAACACTTTGATGCTGTTTATCTTGCTGTGCTGCAAAATGGGACACAGGAGCACTGGTTCATTAATAAACTTAATGTAAACTTCAAACTGAAAGAAGATACTTCAAAACAGCGAGTGATGAAACGCACGTTTGATTTGGTAAAACTCCTGGGAAACAGAAGTAACAATTTACTAGAGAAGCCTAGAGAAAGAATGAATCTTTTTATTTTTATTATTACTGTGATATGAGCCATGTAAAAACAATATAAATGGGGTGTTTCAGATGCTTTTGCCCTGCTAAGAAGTTGGATATTTAAAGGGGAACTATCATGAAAATAAAAATTCTTAAAATGATACATTGCATAAAGTAATTTAATTCTCTAAATATAATGTATTACAAATTTTAGATAGTTATAAAGATATTTCATTTATTATACTGCTCTTGTTACAGCTGCTTCTCTCCTACCCAGCCTCAGGCCAGCTCTGCGTCGGAGTCGAATAAATTGATTGACAGGTCTGCTCTAACTCTGATTGGCTGAAAGCGCTGTCAATCCTCAGCCGTTTCTAACATCTCCCTGCCACAAAGGCACTTCACCTTCCTTGTCTGTTCCTTGCTTGAGAGTGAAGCATGCAAATCTCCTGCTCTTTCCTTCAACAGCCCCTTGTGGAAAGCCAGCCGTAGTAAAGTTTAAAAGGTACCTTCTCCAGTTAACTGCTGCTCGTGTAACCTCTGCTCTCTCCTTCATCAAACCTCCCCCTGCACATCCAATACGTGCAAGCCTGTGAGTGTAAACACAAGAGCATGCGCGGCAGGACAAAGTGCAGGAAGGTACCGAGCTCCTGATTTTGCCTTTTGCCGTGTCTTTATGGGGGAGAGCAGAAGTTATGTGCGGGTCAGTAAGGGAACTGATAAGGAAGCTTTTAAAGTTACTTCACTGCCGAAAGGGCTGTCTTTCCAATTGCCTTTCTGGGAGGGGGGTCAAGCAGGGAGAAAGTAGGAGATTTGTGTGTGTGTAGGATGGGAGAATAAAGTCTTTATAGCCACTGAACTAACAACCAGCAAAGTGGAGATAGAAAAGAAAACTATATAGTGAAGTAATAATGATGATCGAGGACAAATAAATATATATATATATATATATATATATATATATATATATATATATATATATATATATATATATATATATGTGTTTAAATTTTATTGAAAGTATAAGTGTACTTCATAAAGGTGCAGATAGTTATAGTTCTGTGTTAGTTCAAGTACCTCTACAAAAGAATGTGTTCGCAGCAATAAGTAGTGATGTGAACACAAATTCTGTTGTGGAAGCACTTGGACTGTTGTTTTCCACAGAACTATAACTCCCTGCATTGAAGAATACATTATATAATGTTTTCTCTACTATCTCCTCCTTGTTCATATCAGTGGCTATTTTTTTGTGCATCTCAATTGTGGAGTTAACCCTTTAAGTGCCACCAAATGTAGAATCTGCTCTCTACAGAACAGAGGGGTGGCTTTTAAACTTTAAACAACCAAAAAAATGATTCTCAGGCCCTTGTGGGTGATCGTGCAGGGGCCTTATCGACACTTAGCATCTACACCTGCACTTCCTGTGGCCTCTATCATTGGGGATCAGCATTGGGCCAAGCCGATTGTGCGACCTGGCCAGTCACCGCGCCACCCCCGACTGAGACTGTGTGTGCATGCGCATATCGCCGGAAGGGAGGGAGGCAGGAAAGAGTGATGGAGGGGAGGATGTAGGCAGGAGAGAGCGAAAGAGGGGGGGAGGCAGGAGAGATCGCAGGATGGGGGGAGGCAGAGGAGAGAAGCGAACAAGGACTAGAGGTTAGGCAGAAGACAGGTACCTGCCCAGTGCCCCCCTTTCGTTGCCTCTTCTGCCTACTACTAGTTCTGACTGTGATGGGGACTTCCTCCTGCTGCTGTGGCTCGCCTGCCTTGTTTTACACATTCACACTGACAAACACATCCACCTTTTATACTAACACACACAATTTTCACTTACACACATACATTTTTGGGGATTGTGATTAGTCTGGCACATTCACAGCGTTCACACATACATAACACGCAATTTGCCACACCTACCACATATAATATATTTATTTTTTGTGGAGTTTTTTCTGCATCATTTTTTTTTTGCACAAAAAGAAAATGTATTTTTATCTTTGCAAATACTATATTTGCAAATCACACTTTTGTATGTTATTTTGGTAATTGCATTTGTTTGCTTGTTTGTGCCCATAAAACTTATTTGGCTGAGTGAAACTATAGAACTGTGATTCCGACTGCTGAAACTAGGCAAAAAATTGCATTGATTTGATCAATTTATTGGATTTTATTTCATTCTGCATTGGTCTTAGTTGTTTTTGCCTATGAAAATTATTCATGCTATATTTTCATTTTGGTGCCACTGCACACCACAATTTGGTAAAATTATCCATATTGTTCATATTTGGGATTTTTATCTTGGTACCTAATATGAGGGAGAAAAGATGCTGGAAGCTTTGAGGCAATTTTCAGGTATCTCATCAAACCCGACAAATTTGGGAAAGCATTTCGACCATTTTAGATTCGGCTGAATCTGTACTTTCCAAAAATATATGGTTTTGGGGGGGGGCACTTTGTGCTGTTAGGAGGGTCTTGTGGCACATAATATGCAGTCGGTTCACAGAAGGCAAATCAGCAGCGGAGAAAATACATATGCACTATTTTTATTTGGGTTCTGCACATGCCATCTGCTTTGGTTTATCTATGTATACTGGGCATCAAACTGTTCCGTAGACCCTTGGCGTCAATATTTAGGGTGTTTCCCAGTTGTATGTTAGAAATTGGGTGAGATAAATGTGGCCAATTGCAATATTTTTAGACGATTTTCTGAAATATAAAAACAGCTCCCTTTATCGCCAAATTTAGGAAATGTTTGCGGGTTGGTGCTTAGAATGACATGCATACCCAATTTGGATTCGCGGGAATGTGTACTTTCAGAAAATATATCGTTTTCTGGGGTGAACGTACTATTTTCTACCTTTGCCCCCCACAACTATGTAAATGTGTTGATTTTGCAGTATCCGAAATAACAGACCATATGGGGGTCATCGTTTTGGGGCCCCTATATGCCACGTGCTTAGGTAAACCTATACATATTAGGCATAAAACTGTTCAAAGGACCACAGGCTTTCAAATTTGGGGTAATTTATCTTGATACCTAAAAGTATGTGTGGAAATACAATGCTGCAGGTGGAAATTTTGGAAATGTCACCAATTCCAACAGAAGTGGAATTACACCAAAATTCTAGCATATTTTGAAAGCTAAGGTTCGGGGAGATTAGTCGTCCACGGTAGGGTAGATTTGTCGCTGGGTTACTAATCTCCCTGTCTGCCACCAGCCTAAGAAGTTGTGGGAGATAATGATGTGAGCCCATCCTTGAGTATGGAGAGTGGACTCTACTGTCTACTGTCTTGAGGGAATACAGTCTATTATTGATGGTAACAATGGAGTGCAAAAAGTAAACCCCCATCTATACTTAAAGGAACAGTAACACCAAAAACTGAAAGTGTTTTAAAGTAATGAAAATATCATGTAGTGTTGCCCTGCACTGGTAAAACTGATCTGTTTGCTTCAGAAACACTACTATAGTTCAAATAAACAAGCTGCTGTGTAGCAATGGCGTAAATTGAAAAACGGCTATATGGCACAGGTTGAATAGTTGATAACAGATAGCATTACGTTCTACAGAGCTTATCTGCTATCTGCTGTGTAACTTGAGCCTTTTCTCCTTTGAATGTCTGCCCCATTGCTACACAGCAGCTTATTTATAAAAACAATAGTCGTGTTTCTGAAACAAACACAGCAGTTTTACCAGTGCAGGGCAACACTGTATTATATTTTTATTACTTTACGTTTTCCCTCAGTTGATTACGTATCTTTTTTAGCTCCTCAACACAAAGGGGCTGATTTATCAAGGGTCGAATTTCGAGGGTTAAAAAACCCTCTAATTCGACTCTCAAAGTAAAATCCTTCGAATTCGAATATCAAATTTGAAGGATTTTAGCGCAAAAGCTTCGATCGAACAATCGAACAAAAATCGTTAGATCGAACAATGAAATCATTCGAATCGAATGATTTGACGATCAAAGGATTTTTATTCGACCAAAATAGGCTAACATTGGACTTTGGTAGCTTTAATTTGGCGAAGTATGAAGTCGAAGTTTTTTTTTTAAGAGACAGTACTTCGATTATCGAATGGTCGAACGATTTTTACTTCTAATCGTTTGAATCATTCAATCCGATCGAATTTGACCAATTCGATGGTCGAAGTACACAAAAAATTACTTTGAAATTCGAATATCTTTTAATTCAAACTATTCACTCAAGCTTAGTCAGGGGCGCTCCACCAATGAGGCGAGTTGAGACACTCGCCTCAGGCGGCAGCGCCCCCAGGGTTGCCAGGGGCGGCAAAAATGACGCTCCTGGTAACTAAGAGCCGAATTTCCGGTTTTCAAACCGGAAATTCGGCTCTTCTAGCGCAGAGAGCGCTATTGCGCTCTCTGCACGAATCGTCGCGGACCGCCCCTGCCCTCTCCGGCGCTATAAAGGTTAGTGCCGGGAGGAGGGAAGGGGGCGGCGAAAGTAGGCCTCCTCAGGCGGCGAAAGTAGGCCGCCTCAGGCGGCATTATAGCAAGAATCGCCCCTGAGCTTAGTAAATCTGCCCCATAAAATCTGCAGATCTTTCTTAACACATGAAGATCCCCCTTTCTTCATCTTAGATTGAGATTGTGACATGGCACTATCTTTCTTACCTGTGAATGACATAAACCAGTAGCTATAGCAATACCTTGCGCTTGGCAAGGCCACAGCTGGAACTGCATGTAGGTAACTGCAATAAACGCGATGGGACAACTTTAGATAACTCACATGCTGCAGCATGCACACTCTGCATTCAGAAGGAACTGCAGCCACAGCTTAGGGACACAAGGGTCTAAACTAGGGGAAAGCGTCAAAAGAGGTACGTACCTGGTGCCCCTCTGCCTTTGCGTCTTAGGCACATGCCTCTTCTGCCTACCCCTAGTTCCCGCCCTGCCTGACACACCCAGGCCCGGAAGGCCCTGGCCTAGAGTGACAGAAATTCAGGGGCGGCATGCCGCTCAGCCGCATTCAAGTAAATTGTTTCCCTTCCACCTCATCTCTGCGTCGTCCTCCCCGTCTCCTTGCGCCTGCATGTATATGCGCATGCACACATCTTGAATATGCGCATGCGCATATACGCGCAGACGCAAGGAGACTGGGAGAATGACGCGAAAGGGGAGGGGAGTACAACACTGAGGGGAAGGAGAGGACGATGCGGGAGGGGAAGACAGAGAGTGCGATGCATACGGGTCGATGAATGGAGACGGCCTTGGGGCGCCCCATTTGTAAATTCAGGCCTGGACACACCTACATCACGCAAGAGTGTGGGGAAACATCTATGCTGTGCTGACATCTCTCACTGGAGCACTGACACAATCCAACTTCAGGAGTGCTGGCAACATTCAAGGTCAGGAGAGCTAGCAGAATTGATAACTTGGGGGAGCTGAAAGAATAGCTAAATTATGGTGGGGTGACATTATGAGAAACTCAATTTTTTTCATGATGGCTATATTTTGGAGCACAATGTGATTTCTAACTCTAAGGATTGTCAACATGGCCCTGGCAACCAGACGGCTGAAATTACAAACTGGAGAGCTGCCAAATAATAACTTAAAAATAATAAAAAATGAAAACCAATTGCAAATTGTCTCAGAATATCCCTCTCTACATGATACTAACAGTTAACTCAAAAGGGGAACAGCCCCTTTAATAGGGGTGTGTGTGAAAGCTAGGGTTGCTAACTTTTCTCCCGGTCGAGACCGTGCAGGGGGTGGGGCTGTGATGTCGGGGGGCTGGGCTATGACACGGCAATCGGTTGATCGCTGTGTCAATCATGGTAAATCCTGCACGGTTTTCCTAATTTGGAAAACTGGGGCAAGAAGTTTTGACCCGGGCTGTCCAGGTCAAAAGACAGGTGGCAACCCTAGTGAAAGCGCTTTGAAGTGTTTGAAGTGCAACTGCCAATGCTAGTGTATACAAAAGCCAGTACTTAATGACAGTGTGTATGAAAGTGCCAGTATATAGAAGTGCCAGTGCTACTGCCATTGCATGAGGTTGCAGTACCAATGTGTGTGTGAAGGTGCCAGTTGGCAATTCCAGTGTATGGAAGTGTCAGTACCAATTATAGCGTGTGTGTAGTGGTGCCAGTGCCAATGTATGGAATTGTCTGTGTATACAGTGCCAGTGCTAATGACACGGTATGGAGGTTCTAGTATCAATGCCAGTGTGTGTGGTGAAGGGATCAGTACCAATGCTAGTATATGTAGGTCACAGTACCTATTCCAGTGTGTATGGAAGTGCATGCCAGTGTAAATAGGTACTAATCAGAACATATATAGCCATACAAGAATGGTACTGGATTTAGAAGGGGGGATGAGAGCTAGGTGGGGGAGGAGGCAGAACATCCCTATGGAGCAAAACAGTTCCTTCCAGCCCCGGCAGGAGGAGTACATTCAGGAAGCTTCAGTGACCATAAGAGTCCTGGGCCTCATGCAGAGGGGAGATCCCTAGGAGCCCATAGGCTGGCATGGTGAGGTGGGACAACCAGGCTCCCAGCAACTGAGTGCAGAGCCTCAGACAGCACTGTAGGTCCACAGGCAGGACTAAAGTGCTGTCTCCTCTTCCCGCAGGTAGTACTCCAGACTCTAGGGTTGCACATGGCCTGGGCATTGAGTTCATGCAGGAAGGCCTTCCAAGTCCAGCAGCACCTGTTTCCAGACACCAGCACAGCTGGACGGTGGGGGTCACTTCTTGGGCTACTTCCCTGGGCAACCCAACCCGTAGCATCTTCCCATAGTGCCTGAGCCCAATGTGCCTAAACAGTATCCATGTCTGCAGGGATGGACTGGGGGCCCACTGGGGCTGCTGCCTCAGGGGCCCCCCTCTTGCCATCCGCCCCTGTTGGAAAGTCTCCTTTGTGCCCCCGCCCTTGCCAAAACCTGCCTCCAGCCGTCTGCCCCCTCCCTTGCGCATGCGCGTACCTGTCTTCTTCTAGGTCCGGGGCAGGAGAGGGAAGTCCGGCAGCAGTGGCAGATTTGGGCAGGGAGCAGGTCTGGGTGGCAGGGCCGACTAGAGCTGGGGCCCACTGGGTTTTCTCCCAGTGTCCCGCTGGCCCAGTCTGACCCTGCATGTCCTGCAGCCTGGACTGGAATTGCTACCAGTGAATACTCCATGTGCATGCATACAATTTTACAGAATGCTCAGATCTTTCATACAGGGCATATGCACAAGCGTGTATTAAGAATGAACTCTTGTCTGGTCCCTGGTAAAACTGGAGTGTTTGCCTCAGAAACACTTCTCTATTGTTTACAAAATAAAAATAAGCTGCTTGCTAGCCATGGAGGCAGATAAGCAGGTAACAGATAAATGAATACAATAGGTTTAGATACCTGTAAAATAACTAAATCCATTGTATTTGGATTTGTGCCTTTTAGCCCTATTTCAACTTGAATGCTTGTCCCATGGCTATGTTCCTGAAGCAAGCGCTCCAGATTTATCAGGGCAACAGTACATTTTATTTTAATTGATTTAAAACTTCATATTTTGATGTTGCTGTTCCTCTAAAACACATTGACACCACACAAAAAACATGGGAACACACAAAGACACACATTTATACACTTAAAGTTACTGGGAGACTAAATCACACACAAACACACTGTCACACATATATTTATAGAGAGAAAAAGGATGATTTCAAACAAAGGTGCTAATTTGTACCAGTTCAATTACTCATATTTTGCACCTTGTAGTGAGTAGACTGTTCAAAGTGAATTGCTGGCTGGTTGTTATTGACCTACAGAGACATGTGCAAAATGTGAGGTGAGGTGCAATGTGAAAAAAATAGGTGCATAATACCCTGTTTATTTTTATATCTGTACAATATTTACCAAGCTCTGTCCTGCCTTTGATCTGGGAGAGTGTGAAAACCTTATTCTGCCAATAAAATCAGCATTTGCACACTATAAAAGAATAACAGCCTTACTGTTCTCAGAATGAGATTCCAGAGAATGCAGTTGGTGTGTGGATGCTTTGAATTCAGCATGAAGAGGGTGGGACTTTGCTAGTTGCTACGTGACATCACAGTGGGGGTATAGCCACTCCCATTCAGCAATTGCTTGAACTGGCTCTCAGAGAAAGCATTCTGACTGACTATAATATTATTGAATGCCTTTCAAAAAGTAAGCATTTCTGTTAAAGTAATATATTTGAGAATATTATTATTTTCATCCTATCTATCCACTGAGAAAATCCGATTTTCGCGATAGTTCCCCTTTAATTTGCATTTCATCATAATCATCGTTGTGCACAGGATCCGTTATCTGAAACCCATTATCCAGAAAGTTCCGAATTACAGGAAGGCTATCTCCCAAAGAATCCATTTTAATAAAATATTTAAAAATTTTAAAAACTATTTCCTTTTTCTTTGTAATAATAGAATGGTTCCTTATACTTGATACCAACAAAGATATAATTAATCCTTACTGGAGGCAAAACAAACCTGTTGGGTTTCAGTCTTGTTATTTTTATAAATTAATAAGATAGAGATCCAAATTATGGAAAGATCCCTTATCTGGAAAACCCCAAGTCCCAAGCATTCTGGATAAAAGGTCCCTGTTTTAGCATTGCTGTTTGCCACCAATAATATATATATATGTAGCCTTCTCTGATGTTTGGGCCCAAGTCAAAAACCCTTTCTACCCTGCATCTATCACTGCGTTTTGATGCCTGGACTGGACTGAGAGTCAAAACAGGCCCTGGCATTCCAAGTACAGAGAGGCCCAATCAGCTACCCACCAGCCCACTAAATAGTGACTTTCTATGGCATCTTATGGCAGCCCCACTGGCATTTGCCAGAACCAACAGATTGCCAGTCTGGGCCATGCAGCCCCCCCCCCCTCGTAAGTGCGCATTTTCTTTGTGGCTGCAGCCCTGCGGGGGTGCGGACCCTGGCCCAGTTGCACCCTCTGCTCCCCCGGTAGTTATGCCACTGCCGGGCCTGCCTGGATGGTATCTTCTCTGCCAGTGGGATATCAGTATTTATGCACAGTGTTTATTTATATTACTCTGTATTTTATAGCTCTGAAAACTTACAGGGGAAACCTCTGTTACTAAATAAGCATTCAGCAACCTAAGGACAATGCTCCCAGTTTACAGAACTGTCAGGAAAGAACACATACAATGAGCTTTATGACTTCTATCCAGATGATTGCTGTAGATAAAGCACCAATCTATAGGAAAAACCTTGTTGCAGCTCTGTGACAATTATTCTAGACTAGGCTGCCTTTTAATTCATTCAGTTTATGTTGTTACTCATTATGTTGTTTACAATTCTACTGGGACTCACTGTTTATTGAAATTCTTTTTTTTTTTTGAGAAGTGTCAGCTGTCGTTTCTTATACTTATAAAGTAACAGAAACAGAAATGGTTAGCATTGTTTTAGCCGAATTTAGTGTGAAAAATGCATTTTACTTTCTTCCACTGTAAAATGCATTTTACTTTCTTCCACTGTGGAACTGTGTTTAAAATAAAGCATGTTGACACCCATCAAATTTCTTTGTGGTACTTATAAGTGCAATGTGCCAGCCTGTCATGTTTTGTAATTGAGAGTTTGCTATATAGCAGGCTAAGGCTTGCTCTGTGCTGTCAGCATTTGTTGACAAGATGATCTTTGTGTTCTTAATATTTCTCAGTACAGTGGTGTTAAATTATTACATAGCAGAATGTAGGCAAAACCATCTTTCATATAGAATCCTACTCGTCTGATTTCTATATTTAGGCATTTTTCATCACCTTGAGCTCTGCAGGGTAAACTGGACAACTTTTATTGTGGTTAGGGGACAACAAAGTAACTAAAAGTAATTATATAGTTTTTATTTCCAGGCACAGGCACAGGAACGTTGTTTTTATCCTTGGTAGAATAATCGAGTTGCAACAATAATGTGCATGCAGCCCTTTTTATCATATGCCAGAATCTTCAGTTCCCATTATCATTGTTTTTGTACTCAATTACACTGGGGATTTGAATGCTTTGTCAGTGTGCATGTTTTCTGTGTTGTGGTATTCCACTTATAACTATTCATCTTCATCTCCTGCAAAGAATGGAAATCAGTGCCAATCAAAAGAAGTGTATGCTTTTTCTTTGTTTTTTAATCGATGGCTGGAGCTGAAAGAAAAAAAATCCGAACTTTTACTTTAAGGGCCAAAGGAAGAAAATAAAACAAAGAAGGGGGGGAGGTTATATAGGGAATTAATAGGGAATATTGTAACCTCTAGCTTCTGTAAAAATAAAATATATTAGACATTACTAAAGAGTTCCATGTCTATATAAAAGCTTTCATAAATGTGACTTGCAATATACTTTACTATATTCATTACAATATTTATTATATCTGTCATAATTGTTGATCACTAAGAAAGTTTTATGGAACTAATTTGCAGGTTCACTTTTTTTGTATTAGGAGCTATCTGTGAAGTTGAAATGCATGGGCCAGTAGAAGCATGGAAACTCTTGAACATCTGTGTTGTCCCTGGATAGGTGACTATTAATAACGAAGAAACTTATTGTATATAATAAGAACTTATATGTTTTGAATGGCTTATTTCCAAAGTAGATATAAAAATAGCTAATATCTTAGTCCTTCCAGTGCTTATGGAAAATGCATGATACCAGAACCAAGTCTTGTGAAACTGTCCAAGCTGTTGAATCCTTGGAAATGCAGAAATGCATCCTGTTCCCTGCCAAGCTGCTAGAGACTCAGAAGGAGAAAGGTGCCACTGGTGAGATTTATCCTGCTGCAGAGCTGCCTGTAATATCCAGTGTGATTGCCTCTGAAAGCACCCTGGTGAGTGAGCCACCCAAGGGAGGATACTGGCAAGGATACAAGCGTGGGGCCCCATGCGTAAATAGTAAATTTGCCTCATATGTTTTTGCCCAGCAACTAGGGAAAAGGAGGAAGGGTAGGGATTTAAAGCTATAGGAGCATAGCAAATCCTATAGGTCCCTACATATATTGTAAAATACTTTACCATCACAGTTCCCTAACACATTCACACAACACACATGGGTCAGTTTAATCAGAAACCAGTAGACCTATGTTACTGGAGTGCCAGAGGAAACTTACTGAAAGGAAACATATGCAGACACATGTAGAACATACAAACTCCTTCCAAATAATGCCAAGGTTAAAATCCAGCTTAGGACTCTAGTGTCACAAGGCATTCATACTAGCCACATACCTTTAACTAAACATGCTGCACTACTCTAAATATTTCACAGTTATTTGATGCCATGTTCATAGATGCACAAAACTGCACTCCTTGCTCAAGGAGAGGACTAATCACTGCTTTACATAGCAGAATACATAGGCAATGTTGTGGAATCAGTTCCCTCAACACATGCTACTTTTTCATTAATCTTTGCAGCAACTGTCTGACACCAACTAGTCATACACTACTGATGAAAATGTACAATGTATACTTGCTTTGTCAGCAAAACTGGAAGGGGGAAGGGGTACACCACCTCTGCTGGATCTGTGCATGAACATAGATGTATTGCAAGAATCTTGGTAAGAATTTTAATAAAACGCTTCTCCATATTTGCTAGCAAGCCTGTAACTATAGATTTGCCTTTAGTTCCTTTGGCCATGCTCCTTGGCCTTGTGCATTCTGTATAAGTCCAATGGAGTGTACAATACAAATTAATGTCCCCTACCTTGCCCTATTATTCAGTTGTTTACAAAACAAATAAGCACAGAGACTGGAGCTCTTAAGAGATGCAACAGCATTTTGAAAAAAAAAAACATGGTGTACTGTGAGACAGTACAATAGTTTCTGGCTCCCTTGTATATGAAACCCTCTTTTCCTAATCAAGCAAATTCAACTTGTATAACCTGATCACACAAAGCCAGTATTTTTCAAGGCTATTACTGCCAATAGACAATTCTCTGGTCTGCTATACATAAATGTAGTCCATTTAGAGGAGGAAGAATGGAAAACTGCTCTTTTCATGAGTACCTTCAGCAACTTCCCAGTCTGTGAACTAAAAACCACAGTTACTGCTTGCCACAACCTAAATTCAAACTTGCAACAGTAAAAGTCATAGATTTGTTAGACTACACCTGTCTCATAAAAGCATTCTGATTATATAATTATCTTTTCCAAATGCAATCCTCAATATAATTTCTCAGAAATCCTACCCATATATTTCCAGTCACAGAGCTGTGGTTTACAGGCTTGGACTTTGTTTCTAATCTGAATATTGGAATTACATCTATTTTTTCTATGGCAGTGGTACCATACAACACTAGAGAGATGCATGACTCTGAACTAGTTCCACAAGGCTGTTATTGTAAGCATATATAGTGTTTTATTTTTATAGATTCAGCTGCACTTGCATGTTTTTATTAGTCTTTCATTCATTAAAATTACATCAAAAGAACATGAACTTTTGTGTGTGTGGTATAACAAGGAAGGTTAGCTGTTGAATCAAAAAATTTTGAAATATATTATTTTGGTAGGTTGCTTTGGTATGCTTTAAAATGAGTAGTAAAAAGTAGGAAAACACAAAGTTTTTGTTAATATTACTACTTAATACATCGATACAAGTATAGCTACTAACACATACAGCCAGAAAACATTCTGGACTGGATATAGCCATATTCATGCACTCATTATTTCATTAGATTTAATAGTTAATACATGTGTTTGCCAGCAGGTGGCAGCAATCCCTAAGGTTGGCCCTAAGGTTTCCGTAGGAAGTTCTAGAGTGGGGTGGTTCCAGGCCTGCAAACCTATGGAAGTGGATTGGGAAAGCACCCATTTCTTGGCCCAAGAAAAATCTGGTGGCAGAGCTTGGAAACAGGACCAGAAAGGGAAAGATGTTCCTTGTTAAAGGCTAGTCTGACCAGTACAGCTCACCTCACAGGTAAGAGGCAGCTAGGCCGTTCAGTAATGGTCAGGAGGCAACTCTGCATCAGTTAAGGATATTAGTGTGTAAGTATAGGTGGGAACTTATGATGCAAGAGTCGAAAATGTTTTGGCCTGCAACCAGCACTAGCCTTTTAGGTAACTCAAGGTGGATTCTGTCCTCCACCTGCCATTTCTTTGATGTCATCATAGGGGGTGTGGATGAGCACGGGTCTATAAACAAACACTGCCCATCAATAGTGGGGTTGGGACTGTGTGGAGTGGGCGGCGAATACGGTCAATAACCTGCCATTGGTCAGCCTGAATCCACCGGACCCTCAGGTCTTGCGGGATTCAGGCTGAACTGCACATCACAGCTGCCCAGAGCAAGATGCCCATGAGAGAATGAGATGACTTAAAGCCCCGACTCCCCAATCCCCAGCTGGTCACTGCAAAAATTGCATACAGCTGTACTTCAGATCCCAAATTAGAGGTAGTCAGACAGAAAAGTGCCCTCCCTGAACCTTTTTTGCCTAACCCTGGTTCCAGCCCAGACATCACTAATGGGAACCTACCAGAAGTGCCAGTAAGCCAGTTGGAAAAAGATTGTTTACTGTAATGCTGGATATGACAATAATGGTTGGGTGGCCCCCCTCTACATATGAAACATCTAGTATGCAGCTCACACTGGAAACTTTGAATCAAGTGATAGATTACGTGATAAATGTTTGACGTGAAGAAATAATCACAGATATTGATAAGTGCTGAAAGAATGTAATACTGTCATCCCTGTGGAGTACTGTGACAAATAAGTCTTTCATTCGTTTAATGCATCTGCATATGCCTTGCCTGCTTCCCACATTAATGATCTGCCTTAAAATCACCAGCCATGGGTGACGTATCCAACATTTGTTTTTATTGTTCTATAACGTTGGCCGTAGACATGTAGGTTATTAGACTATATCGGACGAACTACATCCGTTCCAATCTTCCGACCTGCAACTAACCATTCAGATTAATATAAAGTAGTAAAGAGAACAAATCTCAGGCCATTATTGACAGACAGTGAAATAGTAGTGACAGTCTCCCATTGATATTGTCAGATGGGCAATACATACAGAGATATTATCATTAGCTGATATTAATATTTTAACCTGTCCAATCGACTGAAAGACCAATCACCATGGCACAAAAAATGTCAGGCCACTCCACACACGGTCCGAAAATCGTACAAATCTTTGTTTCGTACGATGGTATATTTGTGTCTATGGCCAGCTTAACAGTTTTTGAGTGATCAAAGTTCCTGGCTTATTTTTGGCTTTTCTTGCCTTCAGAATGTTTTACCATCTCATTCTCTTTTTGACAATGCCTTTATTTAGACCAAGATTTTGCCATGAGATACTGCCATCTTTTAATGAAGCATGTAGCACTTTTAAGTGATTGTAAACTCCACATAAAAAGGGCATGTATTATTACACAATCCCGTAAAAGGGTTAACTTTACAATGTAAACACTTCTTGGGTATAAGCCACCCTTTGTGCCGCCACATAATCATCATGTTTATACTCAACGTGGCCATACACGGGCAAATAAATCTGCCAATATCGGTCGTTTAGACCAATTTGACAGCTTATCTGCCTGTGTATTGCTTCCGATGGGTCTTCCCGATCGATATCTGTCCACGATATAGATCGGGAAGGTTTGATTTTTACCCGACCGACCCGTTGGAGCCCCTTGGCGTATCGTAATCCGATCATATGAGGAGAGAACCAATCCTTTGTAATGTAAATATTACAATAACTATTAATTTATTATTTGTAAAACCCATTTCTATAACATCTCAAAAAATAACGTCTCAAAAGCCCACAAGTGATTTTTTGTCAGGGTTTCTGGCCAGAGGGTAACTATTTAAGCAGCCACACATTTAACTTACCCTGGTTGGTAGCCTTCCAACAATTTCACCATTCCAATGAAAGTTAACAGGTTTCTCAGTCTAGATAACACAAGTTATCATCTTGAAAGGCCACAATCTGTTTGCACCTACAGTAAGTTGCACTCCAGTTCAGGCATAATATATACAGCCTGGTACTATGTTTTTAAAATAACTCTGATACCATTGTTTTCTAATTTAACACAGAGGAAGTTACAGTGATCCAAAACAGCTTGACACAATAAAAAGCACCACACATTATCAATTACTGAGCTGTTCCTTGTACTCTCTGCAAGGATCCTAATAAAATACAGCTGGAAAAGACAGGCTGGTAAAATTACTTACATTGTAAGTACATTAAATACCTGCCGGATAAGGCTGATACCTGATCTTTATGGGAAAGGAAGAATGCACAGGTTTTCTAATCCCTTTTATCTCTGAAAGGAGACATGAAGTTAGGTGCCTGCTATTTGAGATCATAACACATGCTAGGCCAGGCTATTGTTGATATGTAGGCAATTGGGATTGTCATCAAACATTTTCACCTGCAGACCCACACAGAGAGAGATTTGTACTTACCCATCAAATTAAAGTTTAATAGCTCTTCTTTTTCATCTGCCTACAATGACGTCTTTGGAAAAGTGCATGCTTGTGTCTTCTTCTTGGTATAAATTAACAAACTGCAGTAAGAGAATGATTTCCTTTAGATTGAATGTTTAAAGAATAATAATAAAACTAAAAATAACAGGGTTCCCTTAAAGTTAAAGGGGACTTGTTACCCAGACATAAAAAGCTGAGTAATAAAAGTTCTTTTCAAATTAAGCATGAACCCTAAATTCCGTTTTCTATTAAAACATCTATATCTATTAAACATATTTAAATCCCTTAATTGTCAGTCATATATTTCCTTACTGATCCCTATGCCTCAGGCATAGCAATGATTTTCACTATCCATTCTGTATTTTCTAGATGTCACTGGTAGTGAGGAACGAATCTGTCCCGTTTCGCTTCGCTGCAAAATTTTGGAAACTGAGAAAAACATTTTTTTTTCGCTCCAAATGCATTAAAGTCAATGCATTGATGATGAAGCGCCCAATAGCGCGAAACGCGTCAGGAGGGTGTGGCTAACAACAGGTAGGCAGACTGGGGGGGAGACACTGCTTTGTGGTGTGTGTGAATTGTACATTGACATGTTAGTTTTTGTGGTTAATATGCACCAATAAATGTTTTTAAGCGAGAAACTGTGCATGTCTTTGATATTTACCTTTATTAAAGTTAAAGTCAACTTTTTTGTCCAAATGCATTAAAGTCAATGGGTATTTTTTCTTATGGAGACTTTTTTTGTCTTGGTTCATTTTTCCGTGGCAAATTTTTGTTGCAGTTTCTCAAAAAAACTGGCAGATGGCAAAATGTGGAATTTCACCGCAAATCTATGGCTGCTGAAAAAAAAAATCACTTGTCACTGTGCTCCCCACATTTCCCCAGAGATTCCAACCAGAGGGTTAGTATATAAATAATACAATGGGAGTTGGTCCTAGGGACCACCAACCCATATTTTGTGCCTGTTCACTAAACAAGTTCACTTAACATTAACTTCCAGGACTTGTACACTTACTAGTGTTCACACTAGGGTACAGCCCATAGATTGCTGGCTTATGTTTAAGGTTTAACCTTAAGCCACATTTATTATAAATCCATTTTTAACAAACCAGAGGTAAACCATAGAGTATTATGGTTGTGGGGGCATCACCAACAAACAGGGTCATAAATGGGACACTCCATAGCAAAGATGGCTATATATCTATGTCAACCCAATTATTCCACCCACTGTAGTAAGTAGAATTTTACAAGAAAATTCCAGGGAATTGTGGTGATCTAAAGAAATAATGTTAAATACTTAGTATTTTATAGGGAAATTGATGCTTGGCTAAGAGATAATAGAAAACAACGTTATAAAAAGCATATGGTTGCTGCTAGGGACTTTGCAAATACTATGTATAAAATAATTTAATGGCCCTGCCATGTTAGCTCCTAACATAACAAACATTTCCACATTAGTTTCAAGATAAAACACACCTGATTCCTCTTCATTCTTGAAACTACAAACACGCACACTGCTGCTTCTTATGAAAATTTGCAACATTACTAAAAAAAAGCCAGAAAAAGCTAATCCAATCCCAAAAATGGGATTTTACAGGGCCTCTAACCTTGTCCTATATAATAACAGGTCTTGTAACTATAATTCACAGAACAACAATAACCAAATGTGAAGCTCAGGCCAGAGAAGATTTGCATGTTCCCAATTATTGCTGGGTAAACTGACACCCAGGGAGGTAAAGCCTATTGCCTGGGGACACACTCGCACTGAATAGGAAATCTTGTAAGCAGGAAATCAGAGCTGTTTCTCCAATGGCCCAAATCTCCTGAACACAACAACCAATTTCTTCCATCATTGCAGCCTGACCACACAGACATTAGTGTCATTTATTTATTAAAGGTTGTTTCAGTACTGTTAAAGATGGAGAAATAGTTATTTAAAGCACTATAGACCTTTCGATTATATGCTTGCCATAATAATAATCCAGATATCGCACAATAATCAAGTTATTTTTTTGGCAGAATAGATTCTGCAAGCAACAGTATATCTCGTAAATATGGGTGTCTGTTTACTCTTTTTGCACATTTAAAGGGGTGGTTCACCTTCAAACAACTAGTTGGTTTCAGATAGGTCACCAGAAATAACAACTTTTTCCAATGACTTTCTATTTTCTATGTGTCACAGTTTTTCTAATATTGAAGTGTAAAGTGTCATTTTTCACCTTCTGAAGCAGAAAATCTCAACATCTATGGCCAGCTTTAGACTTAATACAATAGTTGCTAATACTCCAGAGATGCTGCTGAGAAATGTAACAACTAAATTTTGTAACAGTTCAGAGTCTGCGCCTGAATTACTGAGCTGCCAGACTGAAACACCAGAGACAGAAACATTCAACTTTAATCTTAGATTTTGGAAAAACAGTAAAAAATAAATTATGGAAAGTAATTGAAAAAAGTCTTTATTTCTGGGGAACAATCTGAAAACAACTGAAAAAAAGTGAAAATCTTTTTGGAAATTGACAGTGGCGCAGACCAATAAGGGAACCGGGAAAACCTCCAAGCCCAAACCCACGGCCTTACTATAACTTTCGCGCCAGAAAAAGTACATGTGCAGGACTGCTTTTTGCAGTGGCGTCTGATGAAGGGACTAACACGTCACGAAACGTGTCGAGCTATGCTCCCCCCTGCTTGCTTCATCCGTGTGTGTTTAACTTTGATTTTAAATTGGACATATCAATAAACTGGATGTTCTAAATATCTACACTCTACACTATGAATCGTGCTGTGACGGTGGGCCAGAAGTGTGCCTTTTATGTCTGTATTGGATTAACCCGTGACCAGAGTGGTATCGGCTATCACCTGAAGCATTTTATTCCTCGATCCCTCTCTGGGACTGGTCTTTCCCTGCAGTGTGACTCTTTCAGCATTAAATAAACATATGGCATGGAATTCATTATTGAGAAACCCATTAACCAGGAAGCTCCAAAGAAGGCCATTTCATAGAGCCCATTTTAAGCATACAATTCTAATATTTAAAAAATGATTTCCTTTTCTCTATATAATAAAACAGTACCCAGTACCCCTTATCTGTGCCCTGGTCAAAAGCACTCCAGATATTTGATCCTGTATCTGTATTAAGATTATAAATAGAATTTAGGTTTAGGTGAGTTGCATTTTCCATCCAAAGAGCCTATGTTTCTCCCTGATCCTGCCCTGCAAGAATACAAAATTGGCAAACGCAAACAGCACTGTATTTATGGGGGGTGGCCACAGGTCTCTGTGCTCAAAAAACTGGCATAGAGAACTGTGGCAATTTAAATAGAGAGGCCAGCATTGTGCAGTGTGCAAAATTGCAATTTCTTTTGCACTTTGTCCACTGCGTTCCTATTAATAAATTACCTCTCATGGGGCACATTTACTTACCTGCAAATTTTCGCTTTGGAAATCTCTGCCATACTTCACGCAACTATATCAGAGGTTATTGATAAATGCGTATTCATCAAAATACAAAATTACGTCTCAGCAAAAGAAGGTTGTCTTACGTTCGTCAGCCATACCTGCCTGGCACCTTAAAGAAAAACTCACTCCATTTCTGACTTGTTCTGTGCTGCTTGGTACCTTTAACATTGTGGAGATCTGCCATTCTGCAAGCTCCAGTTCTATTGTAAACAGCTGCACTCCGATTGGATCTTATTCCTTGTGGTTTCTCCAAACAGATTGCAGCTCTCTTCACAGACAATAGAATAAAGGCCCCCATACACGGGCCAATAAAAGCTGCCGAAAGACAGAGTCGGCAGCTTATTGGCCCATGTGTGGGGCCATCCAATGGGCTTCCCTGATCGATATCTGTCCGAAAGTTAGACAGATCTCGACCGGGCAGGTTAAAAAATCCTGTCGGGTCACGGGCAGCGGCCACATCTGTGCGTTTATGTGGTCCAGCGATCCGACCACCCATATCGGATGCATTATGGTCCGATCGTTGGGCCCTAGGGGGCCCGATATCGCCCAACTCAACCATACGAGTGGATCGCTACGTCTGTGGCCACCTTTAGCCAATCAAGTCACAGATGAAGGCACTGTTATTGAAGGTACTGCAAAAATGAGGACTGACAAGAAGGATCCTCCCTGAATATGAACATTTGCTACAGATTTCCCACAGGTACTATACTGGAAAAGCTCTAAAGGCTTACTCACTATCTGCATATATACCTATCACCCTTGCTCAAATCCTGAATTAATTCTTTCCCCATGAAAAGCAAATTGTGCTTTTTATGTTTTCTTACTTTGTCATAGTTTTGTTCATTTTTAGTTGTTAGTAAAGCTGGCCATAGACGCAAAGATTCTTAATTCGTACAATTTTCGGACCATGTGTGGAGAGTCCCGACATTTTTTATCCCACAGAGATCGGTCATTTGGACGATCGGCCAAGTTGAAAGATTCCTGTCGGCTGCCGATAATATCTCTGCATCTCTGACGATTTTCAGTGGGAGACTGCTACCAGCTTTGTCAGACATAACCTTCGTACGATTGCTGAATTTGCTGGCAGAACATCAGCTGATCTGCTCTTTTACTACTTTATTTAAACTGAAGGTTAGTGGCAGGTCAGGAGATGGGGAAGCGCCATCGTTTGCGTCTATGGCCATTTTTAATGAGATAGATATTCTGAGGCAATTCGCAATCTTCTTTCATTTATTATTATTTGTGGTTTTTGAGTTATTTAGCTTTTTTTATTCAGCAGCTCTCAAGTTTGCAATTTCACCAATCTGGTTGCTAGGGTCCAGATCACCTTAGCAACAATGCAGAGATTTGAATAAGGGACTGGAATATGAAGGAGAGGCCTGAACAGAAATAGGAGTAATAAAAACTACCAGTAACAAATAAATTGTATCCTCACAGAACATTTGTTTTTTAGAAGGGGTCAGTTACCCCCCATTTGAAAGCTTCAAAGAGTCAGAAATGGAAGGTAAATAATTCAAAAACTATAAAAAACAGGAAAAATGTTGGCCAATTTAAAAGTTAGCCATTCTATACCAATGCTAACTTAAAGGTGAACCACCGCTTTAAGGTGGCTGGGAAACAAACAAGTGTTGTATTTCAGTGGCAAGTTACATTGAGGGGACATGAATATCTGAATATCTGCCATCAGTACCAATTGCATCACACTGGATATAATGTGCCTGGGGGGCAGTATATACTGCAACTCACTGCATGGAATGTGCTTTTTTTTAAAATATAGACTACATCTGATGTCATATAGGGTTGCCTCCTTTTCTGGAAAAAAAATACCAGCCTTACTATTTTTTTAACTTTTTGTCCTGTTAATTGTTACCAGCCAGGTCGGTAAAATAGGGAGCAGGTGGAAACCATAACTGCATATTGTCACTGGGGGGGGGGAGTACCCACTGCATCTCACTGCATATAATGTGCTTGTTTTGTAAATAAAGACTGCATCTCTAAGCTAAACGCTTTTTAACACTTTACAAATACCCATATAATATGCCCTTATTTGGAACCCACAGAACCACCAGAGGTAGTTGGAGGGGGTTCATTTTCATTGCAGTAGCACATTCACTAAGCCTCACATTAGCTTTAGGCCCATCTGAAGCCTCCCCAAACAAAAACTTCACCCTCCACCTATGGTCATCGATGTTTCAATGGGGTGAAAATGTGATAACAAAATTTCTCTAGTGTTACTTCCTTCCTAGGGAAACTTAATCAACTTACACATGAGTCAGTGGGTAAATAAAGTTCATATGTATATATTTATTAGTGATTTTGGTTAAATTGCTGGAAGGGGCCACTTCTTTTTAAAAATGTCCAAGGATGCAAAAGGAAGACAGAGATCCTCTATTGTCCTAAGCATGAGCTTCAAATATTTAAAAAAAAATAGCTTGAATCTGAAAATACACCATCAAAAACCTGTCTAGGTCATGAAGGAGTCAATGGCATAGGTCCCTTGAACCACTTGACGATGTTAATAGGCTTCATGATGTTCAAGTTTTTTTTGGAGGGTTTTGCCAGAATACTGAAGCAAGTTTTTCCCACTCTAGTTTTTGCTTGCTCTGACTGCTAAAGATGCGAATCTTTAAACAGTCGCTGGCTGCTCTACAAGAAAACAAACAAAGCTGCTCACATTCTGTGAAGTAAGGTGGGAGGGGCTCCCCCTGCTGCTTGAAAGTATGATCATTTCCCTGCAAAGCAGTTAGGGATTGTCTGAAGTTTCCTATCAAAAGCAGCCGGAGCAAGTAAATGAAAGGGGAATTTTATTGCATACAGTCAGGTTTGTCATAAAAATGGTAGACATTGGAGATAGGTTTCTTTTTCATTAAGTAAAAATGGGAAAAATATTTTTTTGCCTTTACATTACCTCTAAATAAGAAACCATTCAAGTTGTGAGATAATTCGAATTCATTCATGTTCATCTGAGGTATAAAAATCTCTAACATTTGACCTTTGATAAATAACACCCTAAATATGACAAAACGCCAGCGTTTTGACTCTTGCTTATGACTTTTTTGGAATACAGGATATGATGTCACTGACAATGTTGAGGATGTAGCTTCATTGTATTATTCAGAATAGGTAACGAAAAAGGGTAACGAATTGTAAAATTTTAACACTTTGGTAAATAAATGAATTTACAATTTACAATGACGAAACTCCATCAATAAGGTAATTCGCTAGCATAGTGTGTTACTCGCCTTTTAGTAAATAGTTACTGCGAATTATCTTTTTAGCGAAAATTTGTCAGAAAAAACACACGTAAATGTGCCCCTATATGTTTCAAGTTTAGCTGATAGATAAAGACTCTACAGAAT
Organism: Xenopus laevis; assembly: GCF_017654675.1. Classification (NCBI taxonomy): domain Eukaryota; kingdom Metazoa; phylum Chordata; class Amphibia; order Anura; family Pipidae; genus Xenopus; species Xenopus laevis. Next base: position 98,743,605 of record NC_054373.1, read on the forward strand.
TGTCAGAAAATTTATTAGCAACAGAATGTTGTAATCAAGTCATTGTCATTACACAATTTGTCAGTTACAGAAATCTTACGCACTTGTGTAATTAAAAAGATTTTAAAAGTAAAGCTTAGTCTCATGGAGATAAAAAGTGACCTCATACATTTTAGAAAAAAAGATACTTTTTTGGGAAAGGAATAAACATTTATAGCTAAACACATCTCTTCTCTGTATCTCTTTGTTACAAAGTCATCCAATCCCTGCTAATTGCCTATACATACTAATTTATTAGAACTGAGATGTAGTATGAAAGATATTTTTGCTATTTTAGACTTAAATATGGTACTGTACATAGGGATTTTTGTTTATCAGTTTTAGAAGCAATAAAAATGGCCTAAAATAGACCAAAAGTGAAGTTGTACCCTGATTACATGGAGGTATAATCTCTCTCTAATGTCAGCCTTTATGGAATATTGTAAACCTCATAAAATATATAAAATATAAGGATATTGACATGACCTTTAAAATCACAGGCGAAGTAAAGCCTGGTGCTCTGATGTGGCTTACGGAATACTGGGGAAATGGTATTCTCTGGATAAGGGAAATTCCTACAATATGAAGCACCATGTCTTAGGGCTACTAAAAGAAACTCATTAAAAAGCCCAATAGCATTGTTCTGCCATTGTGAATTTATACTGTTTAAAATCATGTAGAGGGAAATGTTTATTATTACAGAGAAAAAGCAATGATTAAAAAAATATATATTTTTAAACAGGATTGGACATGGCATTCCTGTATAATGGATATGTAATATATGTAATAAGGTATGTGATTATCCTGTAATACGAATTCCAATGTGCATAATAATAAGATTGCATATCCTGTGTGTATGTGTTTGTAATGAAAACAATAAGAGTCTATAACAATTCTTACAGTGCAGGAATCTGATTGGAAGGGGAAGGAGGCAAGATAATCTATAAATCTTGGGTTCAAGATTTCAAAAGACTCCTCCTCACTCTAAAACAAAAGAGGTTGCCTTAGGGCACTAGACCTCAGCCCGTAGCATCTTTGTTTGATTTACTTTGACCTCATTATCTACAGTACAACAGGCGTTTACATATATTTATCGATAGCAGAAGTTACTAGGGCATCACCTGTACAATCACTCAAATTTTAAAGATTTCATTCCTTGTTCTCATAAATATTCCATTTTGATCCTTAGCTAATATGCAGAATCCTGCACCATCAGATGGACTACACAATCGCGAACCTTTTAACCCATTTGTTTGCATCAGTCCCTTCTTAAAGACCAAGTGAAGCAAGTGAACTATGAAGATGTCAGTTTCTATCTATCCAAATCCTTTTTACAGGAGACGGGTGAGTGAGTAATGCACATGATTTCATTTGCGATATTCATGGTGGGGGGGGGGGGGGTGGAAGGACCCATCTTTTATTCTCAAGTCTAGAAATATGATCTGTCGAAGCATTCCTATAATGAATGTACATGCTTTTACATTTCTGTTGATCTAACCCCAGGAACAATGTGACACTATTTATAGAAAATATTTCATGGTGAGGTTACAGTAGTTATTGTGTCTTGTTGGTACCATAAAATTGCTTTGACAAGACAAGTGCAGATTATATGCTATGTTGCCGATGTAGGAAACTGAAGACAGCATCTGTTTTTTTGGGTTTCTTTTTGGTATTATCTTGCGCTGCCATTGTGTATGCAAAGCTTTGCTATCAACTCTTTCTAATAAACACAGATGTAAGTTTATGCACCCAGGGACTCATATCCTATGGGTTGCCATGCACTAAAGATGCGAAAAACCTTTGATTTGTGCAATCAATGTGTTGTCTAGACAGCCATGTTTTTTATCTATTTTATCAAAGATACCATAGCTTAACATCAGTGGAAGAGTTGGGTCTTAGCTGCTGGGGACTTTGCACAGTGACACCAATTGGTTCTGTGGTTGCATTGATGGCCACAACTTCAATTTATTAACATGGCGTATGAAAAAGAGGCCACAATAAGATGTGAGACCGTGCTCCTATAATCTAATTAGGTTTACAGTGGGTATAGAGTCCCCTAAAAAGTAAAACATATTATTCACACCACCAATTACTGGCCAAAACACAGAGTAAAGTGACAGTGCAGTGCAGACACGGAGTGTGCCCCTACTGAAACTGCAGAGAAGCATGAGGCCATATTTTAACATACTGTACACCTACAGTGTGTCTGTTCATTGAGGTCAATTTAGAAAATCCCCTAATAAGATGGCCTGTTGTCCTACTGTCCTACTGCCCTAGATAAAAAAAATTGATGGTGAAATAGTGTTATATAGATTTGTATACTTTGTTCCACTGCTTTCCTGGTATCATATAACAAAGGGACATAGCTGAGATTCCCCAGCAGAAGAGAGCCTTCAGGCAATGCTACTCCTGTGCTTATCATGATACAGAAACAGGATCCTGTAATGATGATGGTAATTGTCACATAGTGTGCCCTTCCTGCCCTACAGTTTCTCCCATTATTTGACAGATAAAGCACCATATATGCTTACAGAGTTTAGTCAGCCACAGGTGATTCATGAATGTATTGATAATGCATGATATAGTTTTCAGCATTAATCATGGTACATATTTCATTTACTTAGTACAATGTTACATCTAAAAAAAATGCCAATAGAATATGTAGCACATCCGTAGGTGGGCCTGAGATATGTGTTTAAGTAGTGTGGCTGGCTGCCAGTGTATCTCAGATAACCCTAGGCTGTGGGAAACTCCCAGCAGTGTGTATTGGGCCTTTAAGCACCATACCCTTAGGTAAATCCTGTGTGTCTCCTGGTGCACAGATCAACCAGGTTGAAAGTAACAACAGTCCAGGGGGTTGCTTCAAACCAATGAATGTGTTTATTGAACAATGGTACTGGATCTGTCTCGCAGCAGTCAGGCAAATAGATTCACTGCAGACAGTGGAAATCCTTCACACTTAGTACACTTGGGGGCACATTTAATATTGGTCGAATATCGAGGGTTAATTAACCCTCGATATTCTACCGTCGAAGTGAAATCCTTCGACTTCGAATATCGAAGCCGAAGGATTTACCGCAATTCATTCGTTCGAACGATTGTAGGAAAAATCCTTTGATCAAACGATTTTCCTTCGATCTCAAATTGCCTAGAAAGCTTATGGGGACCTTCCTCATAGGCTAATATCGGTGCTCGGTAGGTTTTAGGTGGCGAAGTAAGAGGTCAAATTTTTTTTAAAGAGACAGTACTTCAACTATCGAATGGTCGAATAGTCAAACGATTTTTACTTCGAATCGTTTGATTCAAAGTCAAAGTTGTAGTCGAAGGTCGAAGTAGCCAACTCGATGGTCGAAGTAGCCAACTCGATGGTCGAAGTAACCAAAAAAAAAATCGAAATTCGAAGTATTTTTTATTCTAATCCTTCACTCGAACTTAGTAAATGTGCCCCTTAGTAGTGGTAAACTCAGATCAGGCCCTCTCAGGGTGGTACAGTCTATCTTGGTATATCTTCCCCAGCACTAGGGATCCTACAGGGTATCTTGCTCCTTGGCACATTCCCTGCTCCTGAGCTCACCCACTTGTGTCCCTGTCTGGCAGCTTGATTACCACAAGGGTGCTAACCCCAACTACTCTCCTTGTTGGAGCCAGAAAGATTCTCACTAAATACACTGCCTCTAACTTTCACTCCTAAAGAGACTATAACTCAACTTCTACCACTAGATACATGTTCCCTAACCAGGGCCTGTCACCTGCTCAGACCCACTTCTGTACCCACCTCCCCACAATGTGGGATCCAGGAAGGGAGCCCTGAGCATGTGTGCTCTCCCTTTTAAACGTTTTAACACTGCCACATACTTGGCAAGCAATGAACCAGATAAGGTTACTGATAACAGGAAAAGGGTCTTACACCCAGGGCTCACTAAGGACCACTTTAGGTGTCCAAACTACAGAGGGAACTGTCTGTGTAGATGCCTAACCCTCAGGGTCTCTACACATATTTTTATGGTGGTTCTGTTAATTCTATTAACATGCACCCTATGTGCATGTTAGCATGTTTTGGTTTTTGAGAAAGCAAGACAGGCTCAAACCACTAGACAACTCCCTTTATGTTTAGCCTTATGACCCAGGTAAAGTTTCCAGGCTGAAGCATAGACTCTGAGCCAAACATAAGCTGTTCAAATACAGGGGAAAATGTACCTCTATAGTAATATCTCTGGGGAGCAATTATAAACAGTGGGAACATTTGCTCCTTAACTGTAAACCCATGGCAACCAATTAGATTATTGCTTTCAGTGCTCAACCTCCACCTGGCTGAAAAAAGCTAATCACTGATTGGTTGCTATTGGTTACTGTCCAGGAGCAAATCTGGCCACTGTTTATAAATAACCTCCTCTATATATTACTGTCTTACCATTACCATTCCCTTTTCCAACACATCCAAATATTGAGGATGGCAGTATGGAAGGAGATTTGATACCCCTTCCTGAAACTGCTTGCTATTATAGGCCCCCAACTTCCCCTATATTAATGAATCAGAGGTAGGTTTACCATACCTAAATGTTAAAGGGACAATTCAACTCTAAATTAACTGCACTTTTTGTGCAACAAAATGCTATCTTGTTGACCCTTGCAACAAAAAAACAGATTTACTGTGTAAAGCTTCAAGTTTGTTGCTATTCTTAATTTTTAATTGCCTATATTTCAGGTCTTCTGCTGTTCCACCTTGCATTTCACTTCCTATCTGATGACTGTTTGATTAACTTCATTCATCTCTTACTGATACCATCTATACTCTGAACCGCTGTAACTTGGAGGATGCCATATATTTTACTTTACTCAATAGAAAAGCATTGACTTACAAATTTCATTGGTCCCCATGGGGGGCAGAAAAGGGAAATCAACTGTACAAGTGTGTCTAATGTGACCAGGACGAATGGCTCTTTTGACTTGCTACTGAATAACAAAAAATACTATTAAAGCAAATATAAGTTCCTTGAAAACGTCCACTTGTTGAATAAGTACCATCCATTGTCTGATAATAGTAAATAAGTAATGGTTATATGCAAGTCTTAGGGTTAAAAAGGTGAAAAGGGTTACAATTATTGTTAATTATAATTAGCTGTATTTTTCTATTTTCAACTGATTCAGTGCAGCAAATAATGTGTTAATTTGCTCATAAAACTGCTTATTTAGTTTTCATGTTAGTAAAAGATAATTTTTTCAAGTTAATTTTACCAAAGTCTTCTATATATGGAACTGGGGAATAAGGATGGTGTCCCATGTGTTTTAGTAAAAATATTATAAAGGGGGTTCACTAGTTATGAGTTACTCCATGCAGGAGTATTGTTGGCTATTATTACTTCACACTAGCGATGTACAAATGAGCAGGACATCCACATTGTTTTATGCTGTGACATCCAAATTGTTATGCTGTGTCGTCCATGTCATCTTTTTTAGGAACAGTTTTGTTGTTTTGTCATACATTAACACTACTATTGTGTAGTGCACCAAAAATGTGTGTCCATTATGTGCTCTGTAGGGGGCACTCATGCAGTTTAAATAACAATTAGTGTGAAATGTTCCATGCAGTTTAAAGGAAAACTATACCACCCAAACAATGTAGGTCTCTATAAAAAGATATTGCAGGAAACAGCTCATATGTAAAACCCTGCTTCATGTAAATAAACCATTTTCATAATAATATACTTTTCTAGTAGTATGAGCCATTGGGTAATCATGAATAGAAAATTTGTTTTAAAAAACAAGGGCCGCCCCCTGGGATCGTACGATTCACTGTGCACACAAACATACCAAAAAAACTATACTTCTTAGGTCACATGTGCCAATTAACAGACAGAGTTTTGTCTTGTATTTGTTGTAGTATTTCTGGTCAGGTGATCTCTGAGACAGCACAAAGACCATCACGAAATGGTGAAACAAGACAAGAGATATAAAAGGGCAATATTTACTTAAATTTATATTCCAGTTTGGTAAGATACTTTAATATACCACTTAATTAAATATGTGTTCATTTTGGGCATATAGTTTTCCTTTAAGCTGACATTGTGAAGCAGGGCAGGAATTCACTGGACCGCATGTATTTTCTCCTATATTCAGGAACTAATATAGTTGTATATATGATGTGAACACCTACTTTTTTATAAGGCCTTTCTAAACAGAAGCAGTCATGCATGTCCACAGACACCGCCCACTCCACTTGTACCTTGCTATGGTAGTGCTAACTCTTTTCTGTAAAGAAGGACCCTGTGGAGCCCTATCCTGTGGGGAACCATGATTGTTACTCTTCCTTTCAAACTGATAATTTAAATACATTTTCACTTCTTTTAAGTCCTGAGAGTGCAGTACTTTGATTGTTCGATATATATATATATATATATATATATATATATATATATATATATATATATATATATATATATATATATATATATATATATATATATATATATATATAGAATCCCTCCAGTGACGGCACTCCAGAATCAATCACGCTTGGGTCAGTAGATGTCAATCATAAAGGTTTATTAAAGTGGACCAACGTTTCGATACCACACAGGTATCTTCGTCAGGGTGAGAGTGCCAAACACAGACTACCATTTTAAATACCCAAAATGGCGCCAAATATCCGTTGCTAAGGGGCCTTAGCAACCCAGTGACAAGAAAAAGTGAGAAGTAAGGTGAATACAGAACAAAGAGAAGCCCAGAGTAGATTCCCTGACCCAACAGCGACCACCCTTACCTGATTGCGCAACCCCAGCTGTTGCGTAGCAACCAGGACGCATAGCCCACGTGACCCGTCTGGCGCTGCAGCGCCGCTGTCTCACCGCAATAGGAACGGAGGACGGGTGCGCCCTCGCTTTCTGGTCTCTGTCTCCTCCAAGTTTGCCGCGAGAGGTGCGCAATCAGGTAAGGGTGGTCGCTGGTGGGTCAGGGAATCTACTCTGGGCTTCTCTTTGTTCTGTATTCACCTTACTTCTCACTTTTTCTTGTCACTGGGTTGCTAAGGCCCCTTAGCAACGGATATTTGGCGCCATTTTGGGTATTTAAAATGGTAGTCTGTGTTTGGCACTCTCACCCTGACGAAGATACCTGTGTGGTATCGAAACGTTGGTCCACTTTAATAAACCTTTATGATTGACATCTACTGACCCAAGCGTGATTGATTCTGGAGTGCCGTCACTGGAGGGATTCTGCATGTGTTTACAGACTGGCACCCGGCCCTTACAGCATTTATGGTTGTGCGTTCCTGCTCGGTTTGATATATATATATATATATATATATACACATTATTCACAGTCCATTCGGCTCACCTGGAGCCGTCGTCTTCACTTCTTTTAAGTCCTGAGAGTGCAGTACTTTGATTGTTCGATATATATATACAGGGCAGCCATCAGGGGGGACAGGGGGGAGAGTTGTAGGGGGCCCCGCCACACTTACTTGATTAGCCGGGCCCCCCATCTTTTCTGAGAGCTGCTGACTTCGGAAGGCATGGACGTTTAAGGGGCCTGGCCACCAATTTTTTTTTCTCATGTGGGGTCCTAGTCACCAATATTTTTTAATGGGGGGGCCCTGACCACCAATATCTTTTTTTATTAACATGTGGGAACCCTAGCCACCAATATTATTTTTGTTTTTTTACTGTGTGGTGGGGGGTGGACCTGTGGGGTGGGGAGGGCGGTCCTGTAGGCGGGGCTTGCCGTGGGCGCAGCCCAGGGGGCCCAGGAAATTTTGTCGTATGGGGCCCTGTGATTTTCTGATGGCGGTCCTATATATATATATGTATAATTGTATATAACAATTGTTACTCTTTCCCTAACATTCACTTAGTAATTTTATTATGCTGTTGTGTTATTGGTGATAGTGATATTATGTTTATATATTTGATTATACTTACTATTTGTTCATTATGGAATTATATTTTATGTTTATACTAAAACATATCAACAGCAGTTTTACTCCTTTGAACAGGCTACTTTGCCCATACAAAGGTATAAAGTTTAAAATAAGTTCAAAACACTTTTACAGTTTTTAATGCCTGTAACATTTTTTCAAATGGATTCAACTGCTGGGGACTTAATCCAGCAAAAAAGTTCTATTCCTAAAGGAATATTAACTTTACAATTGAAGTTAGAGCCCAACATAATCACACTTATGGGTGAGTGGCTAGTCTAACATATTATAACAACAATAACCCCAATAAATAAATGAATATCTTAAAAACTGAGTTAATATCCTCCACAAATCCATTCATAAACCTATGCAGTACAGTTATTACTATGGCACACAGGTGTAGCCTGTATCTATGAAAATCTGTTTAAAATAGGCAATAATTGTGCAAAATGTTTAGTACCAAGCAGTATGTATAAGACTCTGACAGGCTCTATGACTTTTTGACGGAATCCTGTTCAGCGATAACTACAATGCTATTGCAGGTTGCAGGACTGATGTAAAACATTCACATCAAATTCTAAATACTTGAACCAATGCCATTTTCTGGTCTATGATGCAGGGAACTTTGCTTTCTGCCTAAAATCAGCCTTGGATACAGGCTCTGGCAATAGGGTTTGTGAAAGTGCTGAATGGCAGTTTGCTGCAGCACGTCTTGCAATGAAATTGGGTCCTTCAGTGACTCCATGTGGTTAAAAAAGGCAGCAGCGTGTTGTGCGAAAAATCCTGATTCCTCCCCTTGCCTCCTCAGCACCTCCTCCCCTTTCCCATCCCTTTCTGATTCCTCCTCTCTATTCAAACAACTCGCTGAATTCCTGCCTCCTGGTTTTCAGTCTGCCTCACTGTGGCATGGTGAAAGCAGAGAGAGACAGAGAAAAGCTCTCCAAAAAAGCAACTGGATGATCAGAGGGAAGTGAGGATCCAAGGAGGCGGTGCAGGGCTGCAGCACTTCCAAAGTCAGAGCTGCACATTGTCCCACATGGAGTGGAAACCATGGATAGAACAATCATCAGCTACCAACAATTAGGAACTGCAAAGTATTAAAGGGAAAGCAGTGGACTGAAAAATGAAACAGGGATAAAACGTGCACAGGAGTGGCACACTGCTCTGTGGATTGCAGCTTTTCCATTTTGGAGATATTGAAGAGGATAATCCTTTTTCGTGGAATTTTAATGTGGTTTTCTTAGGATTGGATAGCCAAGGCTTTATTGTTCACTGAGGTGAAGGAGGGGATCTGCAATGCCCTTTGCCAAGAGGATTGTTGAGCCCCAGTGGCTGTGCAGGCATGCCATCACCCTGCCAGAGGGTAGCTGCTGCCGGGATCAGGGAGAAGAGCACAGGCAGCAGCACCCACGGGGTAACGCCAGGGAGGAATTGTCAGTGGTGGTGGCACCTTCAGTGCAGGTGCCCTCTGATGAAAGGGAAACAGTGCCAGGTGGTGGAAAAGATAAAGATGTGGTGCCCTTGGATTTGGGCTCATTCAACAACGTCGCCTTGTCGCGGATTTTGCGTCAGTTGTCAGACATGGCCCGGCATGCCTGCTCCCTCTTCCATGAAATTGAGGTGGATATACAAGTGATCGCTCGGCGGGTGCGAACACTGCAAGGGAAAATCGGCAATGTCCAGCAGGTTGTGACCAGTCTGGATCCAAAACAGGAGACAGTGCGTGAGTACCAGATCTTGGATGTGCTATCAATGTCCTGTAGTAGTCAGCAGCATCACCCTGCCTTTCCTTTCTTGGCTTACTGGAGTGCAAAGCAGTATTAAGCAGGCCATGCCATTGTAGTAAAGCAGTGCATTTCCTTCTTCTCCCCTTCTAACCTCACTATATTGATAACATGGCTTATCTTATGCTAATAGATGCCCAAATGTGTCATTATCTCTCTCTCAAACAGACAGCTAGGGAAGCCAGAGAAAATCTGCATTGCTACTCCGGCAGCAAAAGGAGTCAACAGCTGGTGTATGCAATGGGGGGAGGGGGTGGTGGGCTTTTTTTGTTATTTAAAACTTGTTCTTTTTTTTCCTCTACTTCTTTGTCAAAATAAAACAAAAGGCAGATCTGATTTTCAGGTGCTTTATGATGATGATAATAAAAGGGGGGTAATCCCAAGCATGTCAGTTTGGAATTCCCACCCGCCTAGCCCTTCGCAGTAGTTAGAGCTTGCAGCATTCACATTACAGTTGTGTTTGATGTAATACACAGACCAGCATAGATGATAATAATGAAATGAAAGCATTTTTTTGTGTGTGTACACATACTGTATGTCCATAACTCTATATATAGAATTTTATAGCTGTTTAACACCAAGCTAAATACACCCACAATAGGAATAAGCTAGCTTGCAATCGTGCCCAAATTCCCTGATCCAGCAGTCCAGGGCATATTGATGTACTCAGTAGTAGGAGAGAGGATGATGGTGGTGTTGCCATGCTAGGTGTGCAGAGCTGCTGCCCTCATGTTACTTGTAGCTATCTGCAGTATCTAGTGTCTGCCTACTTATACATACACATGCCTTGCCAGTTGTATTTAGTCATGCATACATTATGCCTAGTGTAAAATTGCCATATTTGATCTGTACGTTACAAGAAAATCAGTTGGCTGAAATAACCACTTCCATACCCAACTGGAGAGCTCATCTGACCTCTGCTATTTAGAGACTTTATTATAGCCTGTATCAAATGAACAGAGCTGTGTCGTGACCCTGCATACCACCTGCTCTTTCATTCTCACATGCATTCACAGTGTCACAGCTATGGTGCTAAATAGATATTTTATCCTGCATATAGTACGTTGTAGGGACACCCTTTGTCATCACATTGGTGGGACTAGGTACCAGGCTGCAGCACTTCCAAAGTGCTGCAGCCTGACCCATTTCATGCTGTTGCACCCAGGTGATGTCAGTGGTTTGTGACTTACATAAGGAGCTTTTCGTTGGCTTCTGATATTACGTATACACTGGGCAGATGCTGTAGACTGAGATCTCAGCAGCAACACTAAGGCAGCAACGCTAAATGATCATTCATGCTCCTAAGCAACAGGAAGGAAGAGGGTATGGTTTACATGATGATAGGCTGCTGATAGCCAATCAGAAATCGCAGCAATTATGGTAATTTTGATATTAAAAGCAGTAGCTGGATAATACAAAATTTTGATTATAATGGAAAATAATGAAAGACTAGCACAGCATGGTTTAGATTTGGTCAGGTTTGTTATGTAAGGTTTCTGCTAATGACCTGCAAAATATTTGACGCTGCCCGTTTTAGAGAGATACCTTTCAATTTATTGGCTGGCTATGCCTGCAAGTGACCTGAATGATGATAATTCTGATGATAATTTTGCATTCAGATGCTTAGTATTGCTATCGGCGGCTGGAAGCAAAGGCAGGAAGGATTATGGGAAAACAAACAACACCCTAAGTGATGCATTTCTTGTCTAGTCTTCGGTTCCCCTTCACCAGGATAGGCTTGTAGGAGGAATATCTGCTGTAGATTTAAGGCTAATGCCTTTAGTGTGGGAGACAAGCATTTGCCTTCTCATGCCACTTTAGCATGACCTTGGATAAGTTATGCAAGCTCATTTTGTGTGGCTGCCTTGCATTTCAATGAAATTGAATGTCCTCTGATTTCACTACACAAGTTTCTCGTATGGCAGAACTACCGGGGCCATTGCACCTGCCCCTGAGCATATACACATGGAATGCTGTGACATCTGGATGTCACTACTAATAACACATTACAGTTTAAGGTAAAGAAGACTGATTATAACTCAAAATACTATACATCAGGTATGCCACAGCTATGCAGATGTTAGGAATTATCTCCCAGGATTACCAATAGGCTGATAAGATAGTTGGCTCATTGAATTGTCTTTTTTAGTAAATAATCATATTTCACATTTAATTCATAAAAAATATTAGCAGTTTGTAAATAAAGAGGCTGTTGCCTCAAAATATATATGGCTTAGTTATTAACCATTTAATCACCACTTGGACCATTGTTGCACAGTGCAATAAATTTAGATTTCACATTTCCGCATTCCAAAAATGAACTGGTAATAAAATTGTGGAGCCATAGCAGGCCATTGCAGATAGCCCACTAGAGGCTTTTATATTAATATATATATTAAAAACTAAACTAAATTGATTTGTATAGGAAGAAAAGGCTCCGACTCTGTGGCACATGGGTTTGATTATCAGCAGATAATTATTGCATCATCTCATGTGGCCTCAGGCTAATCAGTGGCTCAGGCACCAGAACTGGAAGCTCTTTGGAGCAAGGAATCATTGTTCATGGAAACTGTTGGAAAACCTATCCACAATGAAAATTTAATATACATTTCATCTCATGGACATAAGGAAAATTTCAAAATGTAATCATTGAAAATGTTCAAAAGTTATTTTTCAGTAACTGTATTTCAACCTAACCTCTTCTTGCAGGAGCTGTAGTGAAATTCAGTAAGGTCTAATAAACTGGTTTGTACACCCTTTGCCTAGAGCCTAGACAATAATTTAGAGCTCATGACTGCCTAACAAAAAGCTGCATGTAGAGAGACAAATT